>NW_003852540.1:413879-429804 GCF_000181295.1 Otolemur garnettii | reverse complement strand
GAGAGCTAATATTTGTGCAGCACATCACAGTTTATTCTTTACAATTCTCATGCTCATTATGCAAAGTTTTTTTTCATTCTCTAGCTAAATCCCAGCAGGGATCCTGCCACAGCTGCCACTTGGAAAATCTGGCTTCTGCCTTTGGTCCCTGATGTTGTCCTGCAGTCCAGCTACAAACTCCTTGGTGAGGAGCACACTGCCCTGCCTTGAACTCAAGTGGGTTTTATTCCCGGAAATGGGCTGTGTGTCAAAATTATGTGGGTGGCCTCTGATTTTTCACTCAGACAGGAACAAAGGTAATTGGAGTCAATAGGACCTGATCCAGGACTTGGAGCATGACATTTCATAGACACAGACATGAGCTGTGTTTATTCAGCTCCAAATGATACCATGTAGGCTGAGGAGTAAATACACACCCCAAGGGCTCCACAGGAATGGGCGATGTAGCACCTGCCATACCAATGTGTAAACTAATTTACTGTCTAAACCCTCCCTGCTCCATGAGCTGTCCAAGGCCCAGAGACCATCTCCCTCACTTTCAAGTGCCTTGCACTATGACACAGGAGAGACACTCTGCAATGATTTGGTAAATTAACAAATAGGGGTTTGAGTGATTCTTTGGAAGAGAGGCTGATGTCAAGCAAGACGCAGTTGCACAAGGACCAGGAGCAGAGAGCACCTTCTTTCTGAGCTAGACCATTTGGTACTAAGATCTCCTTGCGACTTCTACTGTCCACTCTCCTATTCCTGCCCAGGCCTTCCAGGTGACTACAGGGAGGGGGAGAGGGACCTACGTCCAGGGTGCTGAACTAATGGGAATTCTCCCTTGATCACTAGGAGCATCCTTCCACTGTTAACATCCCATCCCCAAATTCCCTATCCATGGTGCCTGATTCCAGGAATTTCCTCCCAAGCAGCAATGTCAAGAAGATTTACAGAAGAGACAAGGCGAGTAAGCATGGTCAACTACTTACAGTAACTGGATCAAGGTTGGAGGGAAAAGTACCAGGTCCCTAGAGTCCTGGGGGCATCAACTAAAGTTCCCCTGTGTGTGTGCATTCTTCTTCCTACTGACATCATTCTTTATGGCGCCCTCTCTCCCAGACTCCATAAAGTCTTCCTGTCTTGGCTCAAGTCTTGGCTCAAGGTCAGTGGTTTTCACCTGACTTTATTAGCTTAGCTCCTTGATGTTCCTTTTTTTTTTTTTAATTCATAATTGGACTTTTTATTTTTATAAAATTGTAGAACCTCATGTAATTATAAGGCAGATTCTGTGTATCCTTTACCCAATGGTAGCATCTAGCAACACTGCAAGCACTGTAGTATTATAGTACATTATCATTACCCGCATATTGGTATTGATAAAGTCTAGAGATAAAATATTCCTATCACCACAAGGATTTTTATTTTGTATTAATACATGTTGGATGTATATATTTGGGGGGTAGGTATATGTAATAATTTGATACATTCATATAATCACAGGGTGGTGGCACTCACCAAGGATAATAAGTAGCATTCAGTGAAAACTTTCTCCTTGTTGGCCTGTCCAGTCCCTCATACCTGACTTTCTGACCTTCACAGTGAAACTGGGGTCCATAGACTCCCATATCCCATACTTAAAATGTCACCAATCTATGGACAAAAGAATATGGCCACTCTAGCTATGGAAACTACAGTCTTCCATCAGGCAGGATGGATCTGGGATTTGCCCAATTGCACTCCAAGAAAGGGCAAGTTGCAAGGAGGCAAGATGGGGTGGATATATGTTGGACCATACTCTGGTTGGGCTAGACAAGCACTTAAGGATAGCCAGAACAAGCAGAGCCATGAGCAAGGTATGTAAGTTTACTGGAAATTAAGGAAACAAGTGTCATTGGTAAGTCCAAAGGACTTTAGATGACTCAGGGAAAGGCCAAGAAGGTAGGATAGAATGAAATAAGAGTTCTAAGGTGTAGCTGTGAATAAGCTTGGAGAGATTGGGCCCACTTTTATTCTAAAAGTGATTCCCTCTCCCTCGTGAATATTCTGCCTGTGGTATGTCTGCTACCCAAGCCCACTGAGCAAGACAGCTTGGTGACCATGACTATGCCTGCACAGAACTGGTCATCCTCAGTCAATGACTAAAGTGTTGGTTGCATCTAACTGATGTTGGCTGGTTCACCTACCTCCTACCACAGAATTGAAACTTTTTGGACTTTTTGTCATTATAAACACATATGCATGGCTGGTAGTAGCATTTTGACAACATGCATTAATAACCTCAAAAATATTCAGATCTTTTGATCCAGCAACAGTCTTTTGGAAAATCTAGCCTAAGGAAATCATCAGAGATGGGGACAAAGCCTTGCACAAAGATGTTCATCACAACATAGTCTAAAATGGAAAACACCAATTATGACTTCGGATTTTCAGTTTGGCAAGTAAGAAGCTTAGAAGTTGCTACTCTGTCTTAACAACAAATAAAAAGATAAACTGAAGAAAAACAACTCTTGTTAGATTTGTAAGAGCAGTGAGGTCACAGGGCAAAAGACCAAAAAAAGAATACAGAGAACCACAATTTGCTGGAGCAGGAACTCATGAGATGAAACCTAGGTAGGAATCAATGCCAGGGTAGGGAAATCTGAACTGTAATTGACAAATTTCTGGAGGCTCCATGTGGACAATTGTGGGAAATAAAAACTCCAGGTTGTAGGGGTCCAGTTTTAGGAGAGCTAACTACACTTTAGTAAATTTTACCTCCAGGAGCTCAAGCAGACAATGAATATCAAAGAAAACTCCCAATATGCCAGAGAACTTTGTTTTTCATAACAAGGTCACCCTCGGGAAAAACTATTTTGTAGAGCCTAACTAATCTGGGAAAAAGGAAATATCCAAATCCAGCTGGCTCTAACTTTCCACATGAAGGAAAAAAAATGTATCTAACTCTAGCTCACCTTAGTTGCTTAGCTACATACTGTTCCAGCTAAAGGGGAGATGATTGTTTTATGAAGTTTATAGTTCCAAGGCACAGCCTCACTAAAAGACTGAGATCTAATCATAGGACTGTAGGACATTTTCTACACAATATGGCATATCTGGCTATCAATAAAAAAAAAAATAAGACATACTAAAGGGCAAAAACACAGTTTAAAGAGATAGAGTAAGCATCAGAACCAGACTTGGATGACAGAGATGTTGGAATTATCAGACTGGGAGTTTGAAACAACTATGATTAATATGCTATGAGCTCTAATGGATAGAATAGATAGTATGTAATGACAGACAAGCAATGTCAGCAGAAAGATATAAAATCTAAGAAAGAACCAAAAAGAAATGCTTAAGATCAAAAAGTTTATAACAGAAATGAAACATGCCTTTCATGTGTTTATTACTAGATGGGTTGTGGCTGAACAAAGAATCCCTGAGTTTGAAGATATCTCAATAGTGACCTCCAAAAGTGAAAAAGCAAATAAAAAAGTATAAAAGTTTAGAATATCAAAGAACAACTTTGGGACAACTACAAAAAGGTATATGCAACATGTATGTAATGGGAATACCAAAAGGAGAAAAGAGAGAAAGGAACAGATGAAATATTTGAATAATGAACTGAGAATTTCTCCCAAATTAATGTCAGGCACCAAACACTGAGCAGGATAAATGATGAAAAACTACACCTAGACATATCATTTTTAAGCTACAGAAAATAAAATACAAAGAAAAAAATTCTGAAAGAAGCCAGAAGAAAAAAGTCTTACAAAAGGATGAGAATTACATTTGATTTTCTCCTCAGAAGCCATAAACACAAGAAGAGATGGAAGTGAAATATTTAAAGTGTTGAGAAAGAATAAAACACCAAACTGAGTTCTATACCCTAAGGAATTATCCTGCGAAAATGAAGAATTAAAGATGTCCTCAGAACAACAAAAATTGAGGGAATTTGTTGCCAGTAGACCTGACTTGCAAGAAATGTGAGAAGAAATTCTTCAGAGAGAAGGAAAATAATAAAGGTCAGAAACTCTAATCTATGTAAAGAAAAGAAGATCATTTTCTTTATTGATCTAACAGTTTGGTCAAAATAAAAACAGCAAAAATATATTCAATATATACATATATATCATATATGTGGATCCATATACGCCAAACTAATGACAGAGCTAATACAAGGAACAGGAAGAAGGAATTAGGACTATTTTGTTATTATATAGTACAGGCACCACCTGTGAAGTGACATAGCGTTATTTGAAAGTAAATTGGATCAGTGTAAATGTATATTGCAAACTCTAGGGTAATCACTAAAAAAACTACCAAAAAAAAATGGATGTACAAGTAATATGCTAAGAGAAAAGAGAATCATATAAAATGCTCAATTAAAACCACAAAAGACAGAAAATGAGTGGAAATAAAAATAGGGATGAAGAATAAGAGCAAAGAATAAAAAAGTAATAAATATGGCAGATATTAATCTAACTATATCAACAATGACTTTAGATGTCAAAGTCCGAATGCACCAACTGAAAGGCAGAGATAGAGTGGGTGAAGAAAACAAAACTCAACTGTGTTGTCTACAAGCCATTCACTTTAACTATAAAGTAAATGTATTGAGAGAGATATGCCATGTTCATGGTAATTAAAAGAAAGCAAGAGTAGCTACATCAATTATAGACAGAGCAGACGTTGGAACAAGGAAAGTTGTTAGGAATAAAGAGGAGCATTACATGAGGATAGAGGTGTCAGTTCTCCCTGAAGACATAACAATCTTAGCATGTATGTGCCTAACAAGAAAATATAAAAATACACGAGGCAAAAACTGGTAGAACTGCAACTAGAAATAGATGGATCCACTGTAACAGCAAGAGACTTCAACACTCTCTATCAGAAAGGACAGATCCAGCAGGCTGAAAATTAGAAAGACCTGAACTCAACAACATCATTGATCTGCTGAATATAAGCAAAGTCTATAGACTTCATCAAACAAAAGCAGAATACACACATATTTTTTCTCAAATCAATGGGACATTCACCAACATAGATTCTAAGCATTAAAACACACATGCTAAGCACTAAAACACATCTTAACAAATTTAAAAGTATAGAAACAAAACAATGTTTATTCTCCAATCACAATAAAATTAAACCAGAAATCAGTAACAGAAAGATAGCAAGAAAATCCCCAAATATTGGAGATTAAGCAACGTACTTCTAACTAACATGAGACAAAGTATAGATCTCAAGAAAATTGTGAAATATTTTAAATTAAGTGAACATGAAAAAACAACTTATCAAAATTTGTGGAATGTAGCAAAAGCAGCACTTAGAGGGAAATTTATAGCACTGAATGTATGTCTTATAAAGAAAGGAAACATCTAAAATCAATTATCTAAGTTTTCTCTTTAGGAAACTTGGAACAAATGCAAATTAAATACAAAGTAAGAAAAAGAAGAGAAATAATAAAATTATAGCAGAAATCAATGAACTTGAAAGCAGAAAATCAATATGGAAAATCAATAAAATGAAAAGCTTATTCTTCAAAAAGTTCAATAAAATAGATGAATCTGTAGCCCAGCTAAGAAAAAATGAGAGAAGGAAATTACTATAAATTTCATGGACACTAAAAAAAACAATAAACAGATATGAACAATTTCATGTCATCAGATTTGATAGCCTAGATGAAATGGAACAAATTCTTAAAAGACATAATCTGCCAAAACTCACAGAAAAAAACAATAGACAATCTGATGGGCCTATATCTATTAAAGAAAATAAATAAATAAATAATAGTGTCCAAAATATAAAGCACCAGGCTTAGGCTGATGCTAAGTGAACTCTGCACTGGTGAACTCTACCAAACATCTAAAGAGAAAATTATACTAGTTCTCTACAATCTTTTTCATAAGCTCGAAGCAAAGAAAGTACTTTCTAATTTACTCTATGAAGCCTGCCTTACCCAAACACCAAAATTAGACAAAGACATAAGAAAACTACAGACCAATCTCCCATGAGCATAGATGCCAAAATATTTAACAATATATTTGCAAGTCAAATACAACAACATACAAAAATAATTATTTATCACAATCAAGAGGAATTTACACAAGGCTGGTACAACATTTGAAAATTATCTGATGCAATCCATTCTATAAACAAATTGAAGAAAAATCACATGACTCATAAAGGAGCATTTTATGAAACTCAACAACCATTCATGATTAAAAAAGAAAAAACTCTTAGTAAAATAAGACGGGCTTCAACCGGATAAAGAACAACTATAAAAACCCTACAGGTAACATTATATGTAACAATGAGATCAAGAACAAGGCAGGGATGTCCCTTCTCACCACTACTTTTCAACATCATACTGGAAGTCCTAGTTAATGTAATAAAACAAGAAAAGGAAATCAAAGGTATTCAGCTTGTGAAAGAAGTAAAACTGTCTTTGTTAACAGGATAAGCTGCTTGTCTATGTAGAAAATCCAAAAGAATGGACAAAAATCTCCTGGAACTAACATGCAATTTTATAAGGTTTCAGGATACACGGTCAATATGCAAATGTCAACCATGTTCTACATGCCAACAACGAATAAGTGGAATTGAAAATTGAACATACACACCATTTATATTAGCATCCTCCAAAAAATGAAATACTTAGGTATAAATCTTAAAAAATAAGTACAAGATCTATATAAGAAAAACTGCAAAACTCTGTTGAAAAAAAATCACAAAAATAAATAAATAAAGAGGTGTTCCATGCTCATGGATAGAAAGATTTGATATTGTCAAAAAGTCAGTTCTTCTCAATTTGATCTATAGATTCAGTTTAACCCCAATCAAAATTCCAGCAAGTCATTTTCTGGATATCAACAAAGTAATTCTAAAGTTAACATGGAGAAGCAAAAGACCCATAATAACCACCCCACATTAAAAAAAGAGCAAAGTTAGGGGGACTAACATGGCTAACTTCAAAATATATTATAAAGCTATAATAGTTAAAACAGTGTGGGATTGGTGAAAAAAAAGAAAAACAGATCAATGAAACAGAATAGAGAGCACAGAAATAGACCTACATAAATATAGACAACAGATCTTTGACAAAGGGGCAAAGGTAATATAATGGAGGAAAGAAAATCTTTTCAACAAATAGTTCTGGAACAACTAGACATCCACATGTTTAAAAAAAAATGATTTTAGACACAGATCTTCCACCTTTTATGACAATTATCTCAAAATGGACCATGTGTTTTAAATGTAAAACACAAAACTAAAAAAAAATTATAAAATAACATTTTTCTTTAGAAATATCTAAGTAATCTTGGGTTTGGTGAAGACTTTTTTAGATACACCAAAGACACAAACCATGAAAGAAAGAATTAATAAGCTAGATTTCACTAAATTTAAAGTTTACGTTGTATAAAAGAAACTTAAGGAGAATGAAAAAATAAGACACAGACTGGGAGAAAATATTTGCAAAAGATATAACTGATAAAGGACAGTAAATATACAAGAACTCTTAAATCTCAACTATAAGAAAACAATCTGATTTAAAAAATGAGTCAATCTATGGTTATACCACCCTGAACATGAGCGATCTCATCTGAAAAGTGGGTCAAAGACCTTAACAGACACCGCACGAAAGAAGATAAACAGATGAAAAAAATAATCATGTGAAAAGATGCTCCACATCATACGTCATCAAAGAAATGGGAACTAAACACCAACGAGGTGCCACCACACCCCTGACAACACCACACGCTAGGAATTCTCATTCATTGCTGGTGGGAGTGCAAAATGGTCCAGCAATCTAGCAGTCATGCTCTGTGGTATTTACTCAAAGGAACTGCAAACCTCTGTCACACAGAAACCTGCACGGGAATGCTGAGAGCAGCTTTACTCATAACTGCCAACACTTGGAGGCAATGGAGGTGTCCTTCAGGAGGGGAATGGATAAACTATGGTTCATCCTGACAAGGAACATTATTAAGCCCTCAAAAGAAATGAGCTATCAAGCTACTAGAAGACCTGGAGGAAAAACATTGATATTACTAAGTGAAAGAAGTCAGTCTGAAAAAGGCTATATATTATATGATTCCAACGATATGACATACTGGAAAAGGTAAAACTATGGACAATAAAAAATAAATAAAATATTTAACAGTTGTCAGGGTTTAGGGAAGAGAGAGATGAATAAGGAGAATATAGCAGAGTTTTAAGGTGATGAAACTACACTGTATAATATTATGGTATTGGATATATGACATTCTACATTTGTCCAAACCCCTGTCATGTACAACACCAAGAGGGGAGGGATGGGGGTACACGGGAAATCTCTGTGTCTTCTTCACATGTTTGCTGTGAATGTAAAATTTCCCTAAAATATAGTCTGTGCAAGGAAGGGAGGGAGGAAAGGAGGGAACAATTGACATGTTACTTAAATGTTCAACAAAAGAAAAATGGTTATGTATAGAAAATCTCCATGGCAAAATATTATGCAGTGCTGAACATGATTATAAAGACATTATTTGGGGGGAGGAAATGCTTTTGACATAAAATTACATACCCAGAATGATTAAAATTATGTAGACTGAAAAACAATAAAGAATATCTAAGTAGAGGAATTTAGATGTTGGTTACTTTTTTTTGTTGTTACTTTTTTCTACATTTTCTAAATTTCTACAGTGCTCAAATACTACTTTCAGAATCAGAAGAAAAAGATTTGCTGTTATCTTTGGGTCCTCAAAGTGTTGGTTTTTTGAAACTGGTGTCCCTCATTAAACTGGTGAGGTTGATGAAGCCGGCTCCAAGGTTCCCCACTGTCAGGCGTTGCCTGGCACGGCCCAGCAGGAAAGTTGTCTAGCTCTAGTTCCAAATTCCAGTAAAAACACTGCACCTGCTGCAGCTGGAAGCTCTTCTTCTGAATTCTCAACTTAGCAGATGCAAAATCTTCCCCACACCTTTGGTCCTCTTCTGCACTGCCATTTTCTCTTTTCATGCAAACACTAAATGTATTTTAATGGATCTAGAATGTTACTGATGCAATTAATCCAAGATTAGGATAGTCTAGGCATCATCAGCAGAGTTCTGGTACTCACAAGTGTCCACAAAAGGATGGGCATAAATCCAGTTCAGTCTTGAGAATGGTCTCGGTTCAGGATGAAAATCTAATTCTACATTGCTTAAACACTGAAGAGAATTTATCATCTCATTGGAACAAAAATTCCAAAGGCAGGCAGAATTCAGACACAATTTGATCCAGTAGTTCATGGAGGTTTAGAGCTTTGGTGTTTGGTCTTTTCTCTGCCTTATTCTGAGTTCAGTTTCATACTCAGGCTGGCTTCCCTCGGGGCAACAGCAATCTCATGGGTTGCCCTCTTGTCCACGTAATAGAGAGGATGACACTGTCCCAACATCCCCAACAGCTATACTATCTGCTCTGATTGGGCCGACTTCAGTCAAGCTCTCAATCCTGAGCTGTGATCAGAAATGCACGGACAGGTTTAGACCAGTCAAGTGCCCCCACCACAGCTGGCAGTGGAGTCAGCTTCCTCAGGACCACATGGATCCCCAGACGGAAATCACAGCTGCCACAGCGGTTGGGGAGGTTACCACATTCTCTTTGGGGGGTATATGTAAAACGTTGTTTGTGCAAGTGTTAACTCCAGGAACATTTACAGGTGCTTGACTCTAGTGCTTCATGCAGAAAATATTTACCAATCATTTACAAATGTACTGCAATAAAATATTTTTATCTTTATAATTTAATATTTTAATAAAAATATCCTATTTCATTGTTTCTAGCACTTGAAGGAAATGAATGTCTAATGAATGTTGATCCAAAATATTTCGATAACCCATGGAAACACGGATTAGAAACCTAATTGTAGTTTTTCTTTTTGGTAAGAAGAGTTTAATAAATAGACCAATGAAAATCTATCCCTGAGGATAGACTTCTTCCTGGCGGTCTTATTAGCTTTTACTTGAGTTCTCCCCTCCACTCACAAATGCCCTTCCCCCTTCTTTCTTGGCTAAAAATTCCTATTCACACATCAACCGGCCCCTCACATCCCCTCCGATGGGAAGAATTCCCAATCCTGTCTCCACTCAGCGGAATCAGTGCTGCTTTCCTGAGGTCCCCACCTCAGCAGCTCAACTCCCACAGCTCCAAGGCTCACTCTGACATTTTATTATAGACTCGGTGTTCTTGCTGCTATCCTGAAAACATCGTAACTTCAGAGGAGTTTGGGCAAAGTGGTGTGGGAGGACGATGATTAGAAGAAAATCTCAATGCCCAGGATGGCCAAAGGATTTTGAAGCCCGAATTTTCACCAAGTCCTACCACACCACACTCATTCTCAGGGAGAGCATTCTGGAGAAATGTGTTCTAATTACACGCTGGTGTGGAGTAGAAGCAAGGTATAAAGAGAGTCAAGGCAGAACCTGGAACCGAGAGCAAGGAGCAAACAGAGGAGACATGTAATTCCTGCAAGGACCACTGGCGATGTGGAGATGGGCCCTGGGGATGCCCACTGTGGACATACCCTAGTAGAAGTCCCAGCTAGTTGATCCTTCCAGTCTTAATGGATCAGGCAACAAGATATCAGGGGATATTTAATTACCTGACAATTGGATTGTCTTTTGGTTAAAAAAAAAAAAAAGAGAAATGAGAAAAGAAAAGAAAGGAAAGGAAAAGAGAACAGAAGAAATCATTGTTTTTGTTTTTGTTTAAATTCCCTAGTCCCAGTATCTAGAGATTTCTTAAACGCTCAGGGACATCAACAAATGAGCAGAATCGTCTGTCTTATTTCAGAAAAGCCTCTCTTTCTCTCCCCCCTCCCAAGGCAAACAACATCCCCGTCACTCACACCTGGGCTGGGTAGATGCCACCCTCCCCTGCTACCCTGGGACGCCCTCCTGCTCCAAGACATGTGAAACCTGCTCTTTAGCCACCTGTCAGCCCAGGGCACCAGCGGCTCCTTTGACATTTAGTCCAAGGGTCCTGCCAACTACAACCTGTGGGAAAAAATCCAGCCTGCCACCTACTTTTGTAGACCCATGAACATGGCTTATACCTTTTTAAATGGTTGGTGGTAAAACACCAAAAGATGAAGAAGATTTTGTGACGTGTGAAGATTATATGAAATTCAGATTTCAGCATCCATAAAGTGTTCAGTAAAAATTTACTGTCACACAGCCATGCTCATCCATTTACATATTACATGCATTCTTGCTGCAGAGGCGGAGCTGAACAGTTTGAACAGACGTGGTCTGACCCGTAAAGCCAAAACTACTTACTCTAACCCATTGCAGAAAAAGTTTGCTAACCTCTGCTTTAGCTCTTTAAACTTGGCTCTGCTCAAAGAAATCCGACCATATCAGTGACATTTTTCTCTCTCCAACCTCACTAGGAATAGCTGAAAAGACCCACTTTCTAATGTTGATAGTTAGTTTCCCTAATGCACCTTTGGTGAGGTGTGTTTGCCCGGCTAGGAGACTTTCACCTTGACTTGACTCTCACCCATGAAGGACAGATGCTTAGAAACTGGTCTATATGCCCAGGGCTCTGCCCAACCTGGTCCAAAGCTTCCCATCAACCTCTTCTCTCAGGAAACAGAAAACTTTCCTTTCCCCTCCCCACCAGCCCCAAATAAGAGTTGTCCTCATTGACCAGTATGGCCCAATGCTTACAGCTCTTGGACACCAAACATACTCTGATCACCCAAGGAAACCACCAGCTTTTGAAAATTCACTTGAAATTGGAAAATGCTGATGAAATCACACCTATTGCTAACTGAATGCTTTTCTTTCTTACCGAGTAAGGCAGAAAGTCAAAGTTGCTGTTCAATACAGAAAGCTCCTTTTTTATGGTTCAAATGAGGAAAAGAAATGGTATGAAGTGTGTTCCTGAAACCTAATCGAACCTGCAGTTCTCCTTAGCCCTGCCTCTTGGACTTGCATGGGAAGAAGTTTGAAAGGTATCCTACAGACCTAGTGACAGGGTGGCTCGCAGTGGCTTTGGAGCAGTTTTCAAAGCTGGTAAAGTCTGGGTCCTTGTGAAGTGTCCTCAGATGTGAGCTGACATTGCTGTGAACCCAGGCCATCCACTGGGAGAGCCCAGGATGGCTCTGATCTGGCTCCTCCTACGAGGCAGACAGACTCAGGTGTGACTGCTACTTTCAGCCAGAAGAATATGGAAAAGTAACTCTTCTCTCTGAGCCAGAGGTTCTTCCTCTCTGGAATGAGAATATTCATAGCTTATTTCAAAGGAGTTTGGGAAGAGTAAACAAATGATGTAATGTTTATGAGCACACAGCTCTGGCACATAATACGAGATTAAACCATCTGAAAATAGCTATGCTTCCCTTAAGAATTTGAGCCCCCAGGAAATAGAAAAGTAAACTTTGTGTTTGCTTAGCACCTTTGCTTAAAAGCTCATGAAGACCATCTGCTATGCTTCCCCTGGACACATACTAACAGCAACAAGAACAAGACTGTGGCATGTACGGTGCCAAGTACGGAGTTTACCAGGTGCCAAGACAAGTGCTTTACAGATTAGTTCATTTAAACCTCATGAAAACTGCACAAGGCAGGTATTAGTAGCGTATCCCCCACTTTACGTAAGATGAGAACTGGGCACACAGACAAAGGGGACGAGCTAATAGGTGGTAAAGGCAGCAGAAGAACCCAGACGATTCAAATCCCGAACTCGTAACCTGAAACCGCTGTGTTATATCGTCCTTGACAAACAGATAAATAAATAGACGCCTGGATGTGGGGATAGATAAGCAAATGAGTAACTAAAATTACTAATGCTTTACATCCAGGTTGCCAGGCCAAACGCACATGTGGACGCTTTGGGAGGCAACCTGCTAAGGGGTGGTTTGTAGCCTCTAGGGCTGAGGTGGCCACTGGCAGAGGGAGGAGTGTCTGCCTCTTGTGTCCAGCCAATGCATCTATGGGCCACATTGTCCTAGCCAAATCCCTGGAAACAAAAGTCAAGGCACCAGAGAAAAGTCAGAGGGTTGAGGGTTCAGAATAAGGATGCTCTGAACAGCCCCAGTAGGTCACACCTGCTCAGGAGCATCAATTCAGATCGCATCTGAGGCCTCTCTCCTCAAAGGATGGCTGTAAGATCCTGTGGGCAATTACAGGAGGTTGAAGCACGACTCCAAAGTGGGGAAAAGAATTTCAGCCAAAGCCCAACATGTGGCAAATAAATTAGACCAAGCCTCCAATGGTGTCTCAGTGCAAATAGAAGAAAATCACACGTCACCGTGACCTGCAGGCCCTTGTTGGATCCAGCCCCTGCCTACCTCTGCAGCCTCACCCTTGCCCCTCTCGGCCTCTATTCCTCAGCATCCCTGCCTCAGTGCCTTTGCATCTGCTGGTCCCTCCCCCAAGATTATTCTTCACCCAGATCTTTGCATAAATGATACATTGAACAAGCCCAATATGTAAAATGTGATCAAGATACAAATTTGTTTTTTGATAACCTCACACCTTTAAAATGCATTCAGTGGTGGGCAATCTCACCTGTTCCTAGATGGAAACTCAAACTCATTGGCTTTTCTGAGTTCTCTTTGGCTATGGACAGTCCCGTGGTCATTCTTAGTCATTAAAACACCATTAGATTCAATGATCCACATTTGTTCAACCCAAAATATCAATTAGTTCTTCAGTCTCCACACAGAGACTTCCCCCTTTGCTTCGGGCCTAGACTTGGGTCTGGGCCACATGTTGTTAAGGAACAGACGCTCAGCTCCTCTTCCTTCGCTGCTCCTTGTCCACTTGTGAGCGGCGGTTTCAGATCCCGCTAGAGTTAAAATTGGGGAAAGGTGTGGGGAGCAAGGGCTAGAACAGCTTATATTTGAGAGGGGGTTGCACCTCTCTGAGCCTGGCAGGTGGTTAGAACCAACTGTCACCTGCAGGTGTTTCGGGGGATTTTTTGGAGCCCCATTGTCACTGCTGAAGGCTTCCTGCCTGCAGCACTTATGCTCCAGACCAGTGATTTTCAACCAGTGTGCCACGAGAGGATCTATGCCTTGAAATTTTTTTAAGATCATTAGTTAATTTTTTCAAAAGAAGTTTAAAGCACCGTAAGTACATATTTTTTTAATCGTCGTAACTTAAGTGTGCCACAGAAGTTTAACTGTAGGTTCAAGTGTGCCCTGAGATAAAGAAGGTTGAAACACTGCCCTTGACAAAGGATCGTTTTCCAGCCAGGAACACTCTACGTCACTGACGGTCCACTCCTCCCCACGTACACACTGACAGTTGGAGTGCTTCCTTCCCTTGGTCCTCTGAGCCCGGACTTAATTATATCCTGAATCCAACCACTTCACACATCTCCACGCCTGGGCTCTGAGTTCAAACCCCCATCACCTCTTGCCTGTTGTGGTAGGAAGAATGTTAAAATGGGTCCTGGACGCCTGCCCCTGGCACACATACACTGAATCATCTCCTCCAGGCTTTGCAGATGGAATTAAGGCCCCATATCAGACTTCGGGTTAAACAAAAGGGTTATTTTCAAGGTGCATCTGATCTACCCTTTCAAGGTGAGCCCTTTAAAAGAAGGTCAAAAAGCCAGGGGTTCTCTCTCCCATTGGCCTTGAAGAAGGAAGCCACCATGAATCCCATAAATGTAAGGAAATAATTCTGCCAACAGCCACACAAGCTTGGGAGAGAACCCTGGCCTCAGATGAGACCCAGTCTTAGCTGACACCTTGACCAGAGCCTTGTGAGACCTGGACAGAGGTCCCGGTTAGGCCATGCTCAGACTCCTGCCCCCATGGAAGCTCTGAGATAATAAGAACATGTTGTTTTACATAGCTAAATTCATGCTAACTTATGACACAGCAATAGAAAACCAATGCACTCGTGTTATTAGATGACAGTATCTAATTGTCATCCTGCTCTGTTCTTGCCCTTCTTGAATTTATTGTCAACTCATGAATGATCCAAATTTAGTGATCCTCTCCAAATTCTGCTGCAGAAGCTTCCTGGCCCCTGACCTTACCCAAACTTCCATCATGCTACATGCCACCACTGTTGTTTTTTACACCATCTGAAGTTATCCCTGCTCAGAAATGTGACCTGAGGACAAAGCCCATCGCCGGCCCGCAGTGGAGCTGGGTGATCACATGGATCTACCACCTCAGCAGCTCTGCTCCAAGTTGTGGGCTCCTGGCAACACCACCTCCCCCCATTTGTTTCTCCAGCCCCTGGGAGGTAACTGCTTCCTGCCTCCTGTAATCTCTGGACTACCTTAGTAGCTCCCCTTTTTTCCTCTTCAATTTTCCTATACATGTAGACAATTTCCTACATTCAGTCACCCTTGTTTGAAATACCTACAGTGTGTTGTGTTTGCCTGACTCATGCCTCTTCCTGAGGCAGCCTGAGTGAATCCCAGTTCCTTGCAACCCAAAGGTCTTTGACCATAACAGAAAGATTTGGGGATTTGTCTACAGAGAGTGGTTGACCACTGTGGAGATGTGAATCCATGTTGGCTCTCCCCAGCACACTATTGTGGGATCATACAGACAAAAAAGAAAGAAAAAAGAAAAGAAAAGTGAAACAACCACAAGCCCCGTGTACTCTGACACCCCCTCCCTTAGACCAATAATGGATTAACCCTGTGCTGCTGGAGGATTTTAAATTACCTATCCATCCACAGAACTCACAGATTAGGCTCTTGTCCAAACTCCTCTCACATCCCAGTCTGCAATTTCCTCTGAATAAAGTGATTGCACTACCCTTTTACAGGGGAAGATTAGTCTTCTCCATCGGGTGACAGGAGCCAAATGGAAGGTGAAGCATTCTGCCTTCTCCGCGCCATCTGCTAACATAATCCCAAGCCACCCTCGGGTCTGTGCCGTCCCTGCTTGGCTTGCTCTGAACAGGGCTGCTGATGCCTTGATTGCTTTTCTGTCGGTGTGTGCACACTCCGAGCTCATCC
>NW_003852540.1:407544-413547 GCF_000181295.1 Otolemur garnettii | reverse complement strand
CCAAGTCAAACACTTCCCTTCGGGTTTACTTAAGAGAGAAGGAGGCAGGAGGAGGACAGCGACACTTGCACCATCTCATTTATGTATTTCCTGATAAAGGTGAAACAGGCATCACCGTGATTCCACGGCAATCACATCTTCTCAAATCACTTTACACCACTGACATGACAAGAGCTAAGAGAGTCAAGAAATTCAATCCATTCTGATATCTGCACAGAAGATTAACCACCTCAAAGAAATTAGGAAAGTGTCTTCATAACAGTGACTTGAAGACATTGCTATTCAGTATGTTAATGAAAAATCCATTGATGTTTGGCATTTATCAAGTGTCAGAAATTAAATTTAGCTGTCCTGTGATTTTAATTAGTGTTAACCCAGTTAAGCCAGCAGGTAGCTGCCGTGATTCCAGCAGACACCTTCATCTGCATATCTTTTATGGCTATCACGCAGAGAAAGGAGTGGGTGGCATGCAAGAGCTTCATGAGAAGGTGATGTTTGAACTGGACTTTGAAGGAGTTTGACAACTGTTCAAAGGGTATCAGTTCACACTAGGAAGAATGAACAGAACGTGCAAAGGGGTAGAGGCTTAAAAGAACAAGACACATTCCCAGAATAGCAAACAGTGCAGTTTGCCTGGAGAGTGATGAGGAGATGAGAGGGGAGAGGCAGGCAGGAGCCTGGTGGTGAAGATCTCAAAGCTACAGCTGAAATCATCTAATAGAAATTGGGAGTTTTTATAAGCTTTGGCTTTGGGGCAAAATATGACTTGATTATATCTGGGTTTTCGAAAGAGCACTCTGGGAGCTGTAGGCAGAATAAAGGCTGAGAGACGGGGTGGAAGGCTGTGGGAAAGATTTCTGGGGCTTCTTGAAGGTTCTGTACTTTTCTTCAAAACATCATAAGGTCAGAGAGATCAGAGCGAGCTTCTGTGCCATTTATGCTGTAGATGTATAAAGTACGATCACATCACCAGGTCCTTTGGCACAAATGCAGTAAGGGTTTTACATCAGTTTGATAATACATGTAGAAGTAGATTTGGGGCTTCTATGATCTTTAGTAAAGTCTAAGGACAGAGAATTAGCACCCAGAGCAGTAAAGGGTGATGCCAACAGGGATAAGGCGATAGGACCAAGCTCCCAGAGCCTTGTCAACCCATGAAGGGAAGCAAGACTACTTGAGGATGGGGTGTAGGGGAGTAGGATGTGTGTGTGGGAAGGATGCGGACAGGTTGCATATGCACCTGAGCTGTAGCATAGCATATTTGAAAAGAGTACAAGTTCTAGACTTGGACAGTTTGTGTGATGGTTTTAAAATATTTCCACAAATTCTTCAGCACTACTCCCTTCAAAAGGTAACCTAAGTCCTTCCCCTTATCTGTGGGCTGGACATGGTCCTTTTTTCTCACAAATAGAACATGGTGGAATTGATAAGGTGTCACTTTCAAATAAAGTCATAGGAGACATTAGAGCCTCTTCTTTGCGCGCTCTCTCTCTCTCTCTCTCAGATTATTCACTCTAGAGGAAGCCACTGTCCTGTCATAGAACACTCAGGCAAATGGATGGTAAGAAGTTGAGCCCTACTGCCAATTGACTTCAGCGTGAACCCCACCATCCTAGAAGCGGGCAACATGACAACTCAGAACCAGCATTTCCAAAGGAAGAAACCTTGACAGAGTTTTGTATGAAAATGCTCTCCGTTCCCTCCTTGTTCAGTCTGTTCTCCATCACCATAGCTAATTATGTCACATCAGTAAATAGGAGGAAAATCTATTTGTGATTTTGTCTAATGGGCCTCTTGGGAGCACCCACCCCTGAGTGCTGAACAGGGATGTGGGTACATCCACCAGCCTGGCTCCAACGCTCCTAAATGACCAAGAAGCACTAACATTACTTTTTACCTAAGGCTGCGATCTTAAGATTGACATGGCTCAGCTTGGCATCTGGCATTTGCACTGTGGGGTATGTTTTTAAAGGGGAATATTCAGAGGTAATTGCCAAGAAAACGTAGCTCATTTCTTTGTCTTATACTGATCTAATCTTCTGCAGCACCTTGCATACCTCTGGCTTACTCAGGGGTGGGAGGAAGTGGGACGTGGACAAACATTAAACTTCCCAATCAGTAGTGTCTTGGTCTCTGACAGTTGGACGGTCTCTTCTGAATAACTCAGTCCCTTTCCAATACAATCTGCATCTCTCTGATTTCTTCCCTGTTCATCTGAGATGGAGGCTGAGTGGCTGGGGACTTGAAGACTGAAAAGAGAAGGGGGATCCTGGTCTTGGTCTCCTATGACGGCATGGTGAGCCACACTATCTGACCTCTGGGGAAATCATGTTGATGCCTCCTCGGAGTCCAGGGTTCCAACCACGCACACTCTGGCCTTCATCCGCATCCCATGCATTTGTGTGAGCTCTGCCCCTCCAGAACTTCCAGCTCCCAGCACAAGGAGGGCACACACAGGCTGTGGGGGTCAGGGATGCCTCTCTCTATTAGGTCTCATCCTCAGCCAATGCTGTCCCCCCCTCCTCATCCACAGTGACCTGTGTCTCTCTAGTCAGGGGCTGGGCTGCTTCTTCAGAACTAGATCCCCAACTTGTACCCAGAGGACTAGTCCACACCCTTCATCACTGTAAGCACACCAGCATCTGTATGGATCTTTCTCCATCATTGTTAGGATAGCTGCCTATGATCTGAGGGCATGAGGACCCCAGCTTTTGATCTCTTTGTTCCCCCTCTATCCCCTCCTCTCCACTCTCCATCCAGGGTGGAAGTGATGAGCTCTGGCTTCTTTTCTCACTGGAAAAGTCTTGCCTACATCAAACCCTCATCTTCTGGGGCACTCAGCCTGGATATAGAGGACGGACCCTCTCTATCCTGCCAGAGAAACTCCGTAAGCTGACTTACCTAGGCTGGCTCTCTGAGTACGTGAACTCTGGGACACCCTAAACTAGGAAGTGCTGAGGATGAAAGAATACAGTAGTTAATAATACAACTTACTGCCCCTGTTACACAAATTCCAGAATGAATCATTCGGGCAGCGAAGACCGGCATGTTCCCTGACCCAGGGGGACCTGGTTGTGCCATGGGAACACAGACCAGTTGACACCCACAACAATGTGAATAGCAGTGCCGGGGGAATGTTTAGAAGGTCAGTCCAGTCCGGGTGTGGTAGTTCATCTCATAATCCTAGCATGCTGGGAGGTATGTTTTTAAAGGGGAATACTTAAAGGGCAGGAGTTCAAACTGAGAAAGAGAAAGATTCTGTCTCTACTAAAATGGAAAAAACTAGCTAGGCATTATGGCACATGCCTGTAGTTCCAGCTACTTGGGAGGCTGAGGCAGAAGGATCATTTGAGCCCAGGAGTTTGAGGTTGTTGTAAGCTATGATGATGCCACAGCACCCAGGGACACAGAGTCAGACTCTGTCTTCAAAAAAAAGAAGGTCAGTGCATAATTCTTATGTGCCTTAGTTACAATTATTGCTTTTGTTTATAGCACCCCCCAGAATAAGGACGTGAACCCATGTGTTCTGATGCCAGAGAGCCAGGTAACAAAGAGTGATGTGTAATAAGGCAAAGTAGCTATCCCTAAAGCTTGTCACACTGCCCACTGTGAGCACACACACACACACACAGGCCCTAGCCTTCTGACTCATCAGCAGAGCACTTGCATCCTTCCCTTGTTCTTATCAGTGGATTTCTGCAAACAGAACACCAGCTCTGCCCTTCAGACCAAACGATATAAGGGGCAGTCTCTCAGAAAAGGGAAGTACGAGACTGTTATTTTCCCCAGTCACCCATGGGCAATTCTTATCTCTGCTCCCCAATATTGCCCTCATTTCCATGCCATTTGTGACACCAGTCAGAAGTGTCATTTTGGCAGCCATCAGTTCTGATCTTTCTAGTATGCTTCATGTCCAGCAGGTGGCTGGGACACAGCCCCCCTTGTATTTCAGAAGAGCAAAGGGGTCCCTTGTTTGAACTGCACATGGGCTGAACAGCGAGGGGCCATTCTGAACATCAGCCTCCTGTGCTCAGAAACCATCAAACCGAGCTGCAAAAAGACCGGGTCTAAAGCAACATCAAGGCTGTCTCCTCCCCAGCCTCTGAGTCTCTTTCCTGCCTGTACTCCAGAGTGACTCAGGAAGCCTGAGCAGAAATGCAACAAAGGGATCCTTGTTTATTCAGGGATGTGATAAAGGAATGATCTAGGATGGCAGCAGAGCTGCTGGGACCCCGACCAAGGCTTCTAAGTGTAATTTACCTGTGGTAGCAGAGGTTCTGTTAGTTAAAAGTAATTAATCTCTTCTTGAAGTGACAGGTGGTTGGAACAGTTTCCTTTACTTTCAGCAAAGCCAAACAAGGTACAAGAAGCCTCATGAACAGAAGGACGGAATTAGTCAAATGCAACAATCGGGACCTGATTCCTTAGCAGCCAAAAAGGAATTAGGAAAAGAGACTCAGGCTTTTTGAGGAATCTCTTTTATGCTTCCAGAAAACATATCTCAAATCTAGTTTATTGTTTTCAATTGCAAGTGACAGAAAATCCAGCATAAACTCATTAAGACAAAAAATAAAATTCATTACCATATAATAATCAAAGAGTCTGAACGTAGCATCAGGCAGGGGCTGTTCCAGGGTTTGAATTAATGTCATAAGCAACTAACTTTCTCTTTCTCTCTCTGTCTTCATTTTTCTCTCTTGAGCTCTTCCCTCATGGCTAAAAAAATGGTAACCAGAAGCTCTTGGAGCCATATACAAATCCAGTGGGCAGGGGGGAGTGGAAACCATCTTTGTCCTGACATTTACAGCAAAATCATGGTTCCCTCTCTGATTGGACGTGCTTCCATCAGGAAATACCCATGAACCAATCACTGAGGTGCAGAGAAGGCAGTGTGCTAACTGGTGTTAGCCTGGGTCCCATTCTGGTGTGTGCCTGAATAACCAAGATCCCAGCTGTTGCTGGGAGACCAGGGAGGGGGTACACAGGTGCTGAAGAGGAAAACAACTATTGTCCTCTGCAATTACTAAATTTGATGAGCATCAGTTACACACAGAGGGCTTTCCTGGCCGTCTCTCATTTATCCTTTCAACACCACTATTCCTATTTTACAGATAACACAATTGAGGCTCCATTGCAATGAAAGGACTTGCCCCATGAGAGCCAGCTCACGAGTGGCAAAGGCAAGATTTAAAACTGGGACCCCAAGCCTGTGCTTTTACAGCTATAGCTTCTGTGCAGGCTCCATGAGCTTTGTCATGAGACCATCTGAGAGGCCCCCAGCCTGCATGACCAGCCGTGCCAACACCCTACTCCAGGCACTGCAATTATATGACAATACGTTTTTGTTTGTTTAATGAGTTTAGTCTGGATTTTCTGTCACTCGAAATGGAAAGAACCCTCGTGGCTACAGTAATCACTGTCAGTACTGGTCTGCTTTCAAAAAGTAAAGTTTTCCTGAATCCTTGAGAATTCAGCTTCTGCAAAGAGCCAACAATCCATCTATTCCTGGTATCTCAATGCCACCAGTTGTGGACACATTTGCAGATTCAAACTTATCTTCAGAAATAATCGATCCTTTTCTGAGTGCATCAGTTTTACCTCCACCCCTAACTCCTTCCCACAAATCACTGCCCAGACTCGCTGTTGCTTTTCCTGCTGCTCCTGGGCTGAGTCAGGATGCTCCTTATCTTATCTGAACCAGACACAGCCCCTCCTGGGAGCCATCAGGCATCCAAGGCAGAACATCTTCTACAAAAAGCCCCCAAAGAATTCATCTTCATGAGGAGCCGACTGGGGGAGGGACAGTGAGGTAATCAGTGCAGGAGCAGAGATAAGCCTCCAGGTGAGCGTGGAGTGGGCGACAGCTGGCAGGGCTGCTTCAAAGGTCCGAAACTCTCCTTGCAAAGCTAAGGAGAGAAATGCAATTCCTGAATTTAGCAGTTCTGGTGCAGCAAGAACCTGCGTACAACCTGTCCTGAGGTCCCACTTGGTGGCTCTTCTGTC
>NW_003852540.1:398731-407312 GCF_000181295.1 Otolemur garnettii | reverse complement strand
CCCAAAGTGGTAGTCAGTATCTAAACCAGGGGTTCTCAGCCTTAGTTTTGCCTATGAGTCTTGTTTTTAATACAGATGCCTGCCTTCATCTCAGCTAAACCTTTTTCAACTGTGACCCCTAGGAAGAAAGACATTTCATATCATAACTCAAAACTCCTCTCTCTCGCATCTGCTAAGAGCTCATGCAGATTGGGAAAAAACCTTGTTTGAGATACGACTTTGTGTCCTTCTATATTTTTTCCTCTTCCAGTTTCAGGCCCATAATCCAGTTTTTTGTAATCCCTTGCCTTAGGGATTTGTTTGCGGGGCAGAATGCAGAAACTGCCTAAATTCAAAGGCTTTTCCAGACTTCTGTACAAACCTAAACTCCTTGATGAGATTATGCCTGATAGCTCTGAGAGGAAAAGAAAAAAAAAATGGCTTTGGGGAGTGACACGAAGTTACAGGCTGGTTTGGTAACGGGAAAAGCCTTGGGGCTCTGGAGTGACTGGGGGCTCTGGAGTGTCTGGGAGCTCTGCCCCATTTGCACCATTGTCCTGAGGAGCCCCCTTCTTGGCCCTCCCCCTATTTAGCATCCTCGCAAAGCCAAACTCTAATAAAATTCTCCAGCGATGGCAAAAATTAGCATGCCCCAGAAAGAAATCAGAAATCTCCTCACCCAGGGACTACATTGGGAAATGAGGGTGTCTGTAACAATTGCCATAATAACCTAGAAATTAATCAGTTAACCTTATTTTCCAGGTGCTTCTTAGATGCCCGAAATTTTTCTGGAGCCCAAGAATGGGGGAGGATGAAGAGCCCCTCATGAATGAGGCTCGCCTCTCCCAGTGTCTTGATAAGGCGTGGACTCAGTCACTTAGGTCAATTTAAAATAAAACTAAGAACTGTAATATCTCTTGTACTCCTGTGTTTGTGAAATAAGATTCATGTCCATTAGCGTTAATTCTACTACCACTTTCTCTCCACCTGTATCCTCTCCCCTCCATCAACTCTGTCCCTGTTCTGGACACACTGTTTGCTGCCATTTTATAGACAGAAAGGGCAGGCCCATAGTGGATAAAGGACTCAGTGTGGTAACTCAGTGACCCAACAGCCGAGTTAGTCCTTCAAATTCAATTTACAAATAACCCAGTGGGGATCTACACTGTGGTCTTGATACCCAGTGAGAGAAAAACCCAGAAACCCTGCAAGGGAAGAGAACAGGTTATGACTGCTCAGAGTGGCTCCCAAGGCACTTCCAGCAGTGCCCATGAGGACACAGCCAGGACAAAAGTCTGCCGTCTATTCACCATGCCCCAGAGAGCAGAGGAGCCTGAAATAATGCAGCTGGCTTAGAGAGAATGGGGCCACACCCTCCCCTAACACCTCCCCTCAACCAAAATCCCCTGCAGGTCCCAAAATCCAACATCACCATGGGGCAGCTTGAAGGTTCAGCATGTGTGACTCCACGGGGACCAACAGAGCAGGAGGTGGCCCAGTGTTGTCTCCAAACATCAGCCTCATGAAGCAGGGTCAGAGTCTAACTCAATTCACAGAGGTCATGGAGCACCATCCGTTTCAAACCTCATACCAATCATAATTTTCTAGAAAATCTGTACCTTAGTGTGGGTCCTCCTACTCTTTAAACACTTTCTGTCCACAGTACAGTAGACTTTTGAAAATTACTAAACTGCTTTTATTAAATTGTGGTAAAATACATTTAAAATTTATTTTAACTATTTTTAAGTGTGCATTTCAGCACATTGAGTAATTCACATAGTTGTGCGACCATCACCACCATCCTTCTCCTGAACTCCTTTCATCTTGCAAAATTGAAACTCATGTACCCAGCAAACGCTAACTCCCCATTTTCTTTTCTTCCCCCCTAGCCTTTGATAGCTACCATCTATTCTTTCCCTATGAATTTCACTGTTCTAAAATTCACATAAATGGAATCATACAGTATTTATCCTTTTGTGACAGTCCTATTCACTTAGTACAAATCCTCAAGTTTTATCCATGTTATAGCAGGTGTCAGAATTCCTTTCCTTTTCACAGGTAATAATATTCTGGTGTCTATATAAATCATACTTTGTTTAGCCACTCATTCATCTGTCAGTGAACATGTGAGTTGCTGATACTTTTTGGCTATTCTGAATGATGCTGCGATGAACGTGGCTGTGTGTCTCCTTAGGACCCTGCTGTCCCTTTTTTAGACCCAGCAGTAGAACTGGTGGATCATACGCTAATTCTATTTTTAATTTTTTGACAAACTATTCTACTGTTTTTCTTAGTGGTTAAAGGTATATTTCTTGAGGAATTTTCCAAATGATGAGGGATAGAAACTCACCTTCACCCCTTATTCTGACTCAGAAAGGGTTTATTGTCTTAATCTAGAGAAGGAGAACAGAAACTGCATGAAAACATGAGTGCAGAATGTTTCACCCAGCTAAGTGATGCCTAATCCAAGCTGGCTGCCTTTCGTCTGTTCAATGGACTCTACAAAGAATTAAATAGGTTAGTGCCTATGAATGAGTTTGTGCATGTGCGAACAGGGCCAGACACTAGTGGATTTGTAAGGCATTTTAGGCCACTGCTATTATTACCATTCCAGTACTGGGAGATGGTTTTCCAAGGGTCTCTCACATTTCCGCAAGTTTTTGGGCAGAGGCATTGAGGGCTTTTGTCTAAGACTATCTTTTCAAGGATACTTGTATAGCAAACAGCCTTGGAAGATACAGTGTCTCCCTCCAGAGAAGAGGAAAGATTTCACTGTTGTCAAGGATAGTAAACAGAATGTTTTCCTCTGGGGCAGAGGGTGAAGCAGGTTTGCTTGCAACACTTTATAAAACATTGGAGTTTCCCAAGCTTGAGTTCCTCTGCTGTGACACAAACTCACTGCAGGTGCAGCAGCCCCCGGAGACATCCTGCATCACCCTACGGAACTTGAGGCTAATAGGAGCTGATATTAATACAGACACGAAGCCCACACTGTCTGCTGTGCCTGCTCTGATTAATAGTCTTTTCTCTCTGACCCAGGCATCTCATGTCTTCTGTTAGCTTGAAAACAAGGAGATATCTCAGAACTTTCAAAGTTTTTAACAACCAGAAGCATAAAGTGAGTTGCTATTGCTCAACAGTGATGATTTCCAGAACAACCTTTGCCCACATTGTCAAACCCATTTACAGACCTTTGTGGAAACTTTATAATTATTTGAGACCTATTTGAGCAGCTATGTTCCTATGTATATTACCTCCTCTTGGGTGTTTTTGGAAAAGCCTGACTTCATGGCAAAATGAATTAGTAACCTGTGGATAGTTCAGGTTGCATGGTTACCTAGGTTCCCTGATCAGATGTTAAGTAAGTGCCTAACAACCAGCAAGGAAGTATTCCTCAAAAGAATTTTTATTTTTTGCAAATGCTTCAACATTTAAAGCATTTCACTGTGACTTTTCCAACCAGGACTTATAAAATGTGGCCACAGAGTATCCCAATTTGCCATAGATATTTTAAGCATCATGTACTTTTCTCAAAAATCCACGTGACAGAGTAACATTCACTGCAGCCTAGAACAGTTGAAGGACTATGATAGGGAGATTAATCTCCTCATCCCCACCCAACCTCCAAAATATCCATCTCCTAATCCCCAGAACCTGTGAATATGTTATTTACATGGCAAGGGGAAATTAAGGATACTCATCAGCTGTCCATAAAGTAGCACAATTACCCAAGTAAACCCAGCATAATCACAAGGGTCCTTAAATTTGGAAGAGGGAGGCCGAAGAGGAGAGGTAGAAAGATGCAACTAGAGAAAGACTCACATGGCAACTGCTGGCTTTGAAGACAGAAAGGAGCCACAAAGCAAGGAATGTGGGAAGTTTCTAGAAGCTGGAAAAGGACAGGGAAGTGGATTTTCCCCTAGAGCCTTCAGAAAAGAATATAGCTCTGCCAGCGCCTTGATTTTAGCCCAGGGAGACTCAGTTCAGACTTCTGACCTATGAAGCTTGTAAGATAATCCGAATTGTTTTTAAGTCACCAAATGTATGGCAACTTGATACAGCAGAAAACTACGGCGAGAACTTTTCCATGCCCTGGAGTTGGTTCAGGACCTCCTTATACAGACCAACAAACAGGTCAAGGCTGGTGCCTCCAGCATACCAAGAGACCCTCTAGGACAGTGGTTCTCAACCTTCCTAATGCTGCAACCCTTTAATATGGTTCCTCATGTTGTGGTGACCCAATTTTATGAGCAATCGTATTAAAGGGTCACAGCATTAGGAAGGCTGAGAACCATCGCTCTAGGATATGCTCCTCATCCTGGTGGATTCCACCTTGTGTCCCTTCCTTCTCCTGAGGTCTGGTGAGACAGGACAGTTCAGCAACAGCAGCCCTATGGCTAGAAGTAGAAGAAGATGCTTTTGTTATAGTCACATTACTTCCCGTTCCTGGTGGTCAGTTAACATTCGTGTGTGTGTGTGTGTGTGTGTGTGTGTGTGTGTGTGTGCGCCAAGCCGTAGAAGCTGCTCTAACTTAAGCCAAAAAGGAATCTCTTGGAAGGGTGCTAAGTGGCTGATAGATAAATGCAGAGTTAAACCATAAGGCCTCTGCAGGGGCAGGAGCTTCTTATCTTCCTTTGAACAACAAATTCTTTCACTTCAAAGAGCTATTTTGAGGATCAAATAAGAACCTGAAATGGAGAGAAAAGTGTCTGGGAGATGGTGAAACCCTATACACATATTCTTACTACCAGCTTCTCCAGCCTGGAGACCCTGATGAACCTCTACTCCCTGAACGCTCCCTTTCTCAACTGTTTTTTTTTTTTCCTTTTTTTTGAGACAGAGTAGGTGAGTAGGCTGAGTAGGGTGTTGTGGCATCACAGCTCACAGCAACCTCCAACTCTTGGGTTTAAGCGATTCTCTTGCCTTAGCCTCCCAAGTAGCTGGGACTACAGGGGCCTGCCACAATGCCCAGCTATTTTTTGGTTGTAGTTGTCATTGTTGTTTGGTGGGCCCAGGCTGGGTTTGAACCCACCAGCTCTGGTCTATGTGGCTGGTGCCCTGGCCACTTGAGCTACAGGCACCAAGCCCCTTTCTCAACTTTTTATGAAACTCAAGCTGGCTGTACTTCATCCATTTCCCTTCCGAATTCCTCCAAACCCTTTCCCTCCATGTTGATAGCTGCCAAGCTTCATTCAGACCTTTCATTAAGACCTGAATGAGAGTATACTTGTGGACAGAACTTGAGAATTCAGACGAAGGTCAGAACTCACTTTTCCCAAAAAGCCCCACCAGACTCAGATGTGTGGGAGGTAGATAGGTTGACTTCTTTGCCCCACCTCAATCCAGGGGTACCCAGGGGAAAGCTCACAGATGCACAATCCCTGGGGGCTCATCAATACCACTGAAGATGAAAAGAGCCCGAGGAGCCCGGACAGGAAGGACTGTCCATGTACACCCCAAGAGTCAACAGGTGGGGCAGGACTGAAGCTGAGCTGAATGCTTTGAACTCCTGATCTGTGGTTAGATGAGGGAACCTGGCTTACTCCTCTGCATCCCATCCCTTTTCCTAAATATACTATCTGTTAGCAACCCTCTACTTTTTCACCCAGCCGCTCTCCTTATCCAATCTTCCTGGAGACTTGGGATTCTTTTAACCCCATCTTTTGGCATTTTTGCATTTTGCATATGCACTCTTGTTAGAAATCAATAAAACCTTCTGTAGAAGCCAGAGAATTGCTGCACTGTCCCCGTCTGCCACTTGGGGTAAGACAATGTCTTTTGTCCAGGCATTCTCAGATTCTGTGTCTTAAACTGGTGTTGATTATTGCCATTTTTGTCAGTATCGGTTTTCCTGTCAGCTCTCAGCCAGGTTGGGGTTCACGAGCCAAGACCCCCAACCTAGATGTCTCCTTCCCTCTGCTAGAACCCTCCACATCCTCCACAGAGACACACAGCAGACTTCTCAGTGTCCTGGACATATGGTTTACTGGTCAGAAAACTATTTATTCCTGTCGACCATTCTCCCAACTTGTAGGACCGTGACAGACTGCTGTGGGGGGAGAAGGGGCAGGAGTAGGGGGAGTTAAGGACCCAGGGCAAGATTAGCTGTTGGTAAATCTAAAAGAGGTCATGAAGGGAAACTGAGGCAGGGCAGACATGCCTTCTAACACCAGACTTGCTGCTATTTCTATTAAAACTTCCTCACACACACTGCTCAGCCAGTTGGGTATTTCAATTAGCCAGCTTTGTGCTAAGCTCTACATGGATCATCTCATTTGAGGCTGTAACAACTCTGAGAGATAAGAACTGGTTTCAGAGAGAAGGCACTGGCCCAAGGGCACAGAGCTAGCGAGTGTCAGAGCTGGGATCTGAACTCTTACCACGCTGGGCTTGCTGGTGAGGAAGCCTCACCCACCAGGGCACTATTTTCTTGCACATCAACCAGTGGCTTTTGCTACTGCTCCCCTCTCCCCTGGGAGTGAGAGCTCCCCAGCTCAGGTGCCAATCCCCCAGGAACAGCCTTTGCGGGCTGTTGTTAATTAGCAGGCACTTAAGATCTGGGAGTCGTTAATGTACCTGAAGTAGTTTGACTGCAAATACAGCACTGAACCCTCAGCAGGGCCAGCCTCCCTGCAAGGCTAAAGCCTCCTCATCTGCCAAGCCACTGACTCGGTCGCAGGTCAGGACTTTCTCATCCTTGCCTTTCCATCCACTGAGATGTGCAGGTGGGGAAATAGTCCATCTCTGTCCTCTGGGTTTCGTCTTCTTTGCCTGAGGCAGATCTGCACTGTCAAGGGCTAATTTAATGTGGATAAATCCTTACATGAAAATGGTCCCCAGCCGGAGGCTGAGCTGTGACCCTGGAGAATGAAACTCACTGTTGCCTCCCCAGTCTGTGTGTATCAGGGAGGTAAGGATCTCTTCAGTATTCGCACTGAATGCTGCGAATACAACCAGGTGGGCTGGTTGGATGGTGGAAGAAGCGGCTCAGAGGCACAAGATGAGCCTTCTTCCCCTGCAGGGCACCCCAGCCCTGGCACTCTCTCCTCTGAATGCCAGGGCTCTGTGGTGCCACTTGGTGGCAAGTGAAGCAACAGAGAACACCTGGGTCCCTCAGATCCCACAGGCGATGTGAAAATCCTCCCAAGAACACAAGGAAAAAGCCAGAGAAATTGTCTCCCAAGTTTCTGACTACCTCAACCCACTCGGGTCTTTGCCACCTGGGCAAATCTATGTCTGGCATCACAATGAAAATACATCTTGAGGCCCTGCCTACCCTTTTTGTTTTTTCAGTGAGATTTACTAACATAAAAGTAACCATTTTAAAGTGTGCTATTCCGTGCATTTAATATATTTATGACGTTGTGTGGCTGTCACCTCTGTCTGGATTCAAAACATTTCCATCAACCCCAGAGGAAACATCATAGCCATTTATTAGTCATTTTTGCTGCTATAATAGAATATCACAGGTGGGAGAGTTCCTAATGAAGGGATTTATTTGGCTAGTGGTTCTGGAGGCTGAGAAGTCCAGGATCACGGTGCTGGCATCTAGCAAGGGACTTCTGGCTGCATCACCCCATTGAGGAAGGCCGAATGGTAAGAGAGGAAGAGTGTGGAGGTGGGCCACATGAGTCTTTTCATCAGCAATCCATTCCCACTATAACAACAGGAATTCATTCAGAGGCCAGAGCCTCATGACATAATCACCTCTGGAAATTCCCACCTCTCAACACATTTGCACTGAGGATTAATGTTTCCAACACAGGAGGACACATTCAAAGGACTCCTCGGCATATAAAGGCGTCACTCACCTTTCTCCTCCCCTGGCCCCTAGTAGACACCAAGATTTTTTTTTTCTTTTTTGTCTCTTTACATTTACCTATTTTATTTATTTATTTGTTTGTTTATTTCTTGAGATTTATAATAATAGCTTGCCAATTTTTTGTGCAATAATAAACTTACAAAGATGATGTCAAGAGGTTGGAGGTTTTCCTGGAAAATGTTCTGTATACTTAGGGGCCTTTTTTATTTGGGGGACTAGCTGTTTGCTGGCTGTCTTCCTTCAGTGGGAGTTGCTATTTTCCACAGTTGGGTAGGTATTCAGAGGAGGGCCCCCTTTATGGAAGTGAATTGTCATGCAGCCCATCAGCCAAAGCCAAGCAGAGACACGCAGGCAGATCCTCGGCTCTTCTCCTTCAGGTAGCAGCGTGCACACGGAAACTAAGTGTAAATTCCCAAAAGGAGAAACATGCTGGTGCACATTTGAGCTTCATGCCCCTTCATGGTCACATGTCCCAAAAATGGCAGCATGAGCATGATCCACGGCTGGAGTTTTGGGGCCTCTGACATCAAAAGGTAAAGCAGGGGATATGAATTCCCTGTGTACACAACCTCTGTAGATGGTCAGAACCATGCCAGGCTTGGTGGTCTCTTTTCAGGAGGTGAAACAGTGGATGTGAATTCCCTGTGTACATAGCCTCTGTGGACTGGTCAGAACCACGCCATGGTCGGTGGTCTCTTATCAGGAGGTGAAGCTGTGGATATGAACTTCCTCTGCACACAGCTCTGTAGATGGTCCTATTTTTTTTTTTTTTTTTTTTTT
>NW_003852540.1:366712-398708 GCF_000181295.1 Otolemur garnettii | reverse complement strand
TTTTTTTTAGAGACAGAGTCTTACTTTGTTGCCCTTGGTAGAGTGCCATGGCATCACAGCTCACAGCAACCTCCAGCTCTTGGACTTAGGTGATTCTCTGGCCACAGCCTCTACATTTACCCATTTTAAATATTTCATACAGATGAAATCATACAACATGACCTTTTGCACCTTGGATTCTTGGATTCTTTCAATTAGCATAATGTTTTCAAGGTTCGTCCACACTGTGACATCAAACACATGCTTGTACCACAGTGTTCAAAGCTGGGCTATTCTCAGTAGCTAAAAGGTGGACGCAACCCAAATGCCTATCAATGGATGGACAGATACACAAAATGTAGTATATCCATACAGCGGAATATCATTCAGCTATAAAAAGAAATAAAGTTTTATATAGAGAGAAAGTAGAATGGTGGTTACCAGCGGCTGGAGGGAGGGGAAAATGGAGTCAGTCTTTCATGGGTGCAGAGTTTCAGTTGGGGAATATGAAAAAGGCCTGGAGATGGATGGTGGTGATGGTCGCATAGCAGTGCAGATGTAGTTAACACCACTGACTTGTTCACTTAAAAACAGTTAAAATGTTCAATTTTGTTATGGGTATTTTACCATATACAAACCAATAAAAAAACTTTATGAAATAACAATGTACCTATAAACACTGCATATGGGTTGAAAAACATTGTGCATTGAAAGTGTGCAACATACAACATTGTAATGACAACCATATGACCTTGGACATTGCGCCCGCTTCCCCACTCTCCCCTGCTTTTGTGATATATTTGCTTGTTATATAAAGTAAGCCTTTAAAAAAACTTCCTTCAAAACAACTTCAGGAAAGAACCTATAGGAGAATTTGATTTACTTATTTAATAAGCTGCATCTCAACCAACATTGATTCTTGAGTTCATCAGATCCAAAAATGTAACGTGCACATAGAGAGCTTCTGTTCTGAACAGGTTCTGGACTGGAACGCCTGGTGGGTCACCATGTTTCTTCTCACAAATACCTGCCGTGAGCATGGTCACCATCCTCATTCTCATTTAACCCTACAGAGCCAGAATAGAAGGGAAAATTCCAGAGTTTCAGTTTTGCAAGATGGGAAAAGTTCTGGAAGGGGATGATGGTGACGGCTGTACAACAACCTAAATGGACTTCATGTCCCTGAACTGGACACTTAAGAATGATTGAGATGTTTAAATTTTGTTTTGTGTTTTTCATCGCAGTTAATAATAAGAAAAACAAACCTGAGTAAATTTCATGAGGTTCCATAGCTATGGAGTGACAGGAATGAACATTGAAACACCAGGATGGAGGACAGACCTCAGGTGGCCACAGCGAGTTCAGAAGAAGCGGGAGAGCTTGGGGTCAGGAGGAGTCTGGGGACTGGGCTGTGATCAGGCCCTACCACCCGGCCCACAGCATCATCCTGGGCAAGTGTTTTTCTTTCATTCACTGACTCTAAAAACAAGCAAACAAAAACCTTCAGCTTCTCTGATTCTGGGTCTATGACTATGGACGCAGAACACCATTCAAGATGCCAAGAGCAGCCTTGCGCAGGGAGTTAAACTCCCTCATTCCTGGCCCAGCATCAGATGGAGAGAATGAGCTACTAATTCAGGCGGAGGCGCCAGGTGCCAAGAGGCGCCTGAGGTACTCCCCGCCTGCAGAGACAATAATGGTTTATGACTCTGAACTCACCGGAAGGTCAGCTGGGTCAAAGCCGCAACTTGAGCGTTTGTTTAAATCTCTGTCCAAGAATCTCTCAACTTGCTGCTGGAAGATAATGAGTTCTGAGCCACACCAGAGTCGGGCGCTCCGTGAGTTTCATGCAGTCTGCTCTTTGATGAGAAATCCATGCATGTTAATCACTAAAAATGAAAAAAAAAGAAAAAAAAAACCACTGTCATTTACTCAGAAAATATTTACTGAGCCCTACTGTATGGTGGACGCTGTTCTGGGCACTGGAGAGAAGTAACAGAGGGAAACAAAAGAGAAAAAATTTGTCTCTGCCCTCGGGTAGCCTACGTTTTGGGGGTAAGTGTGGCCAAGCACGGATGGTAGAATCCCAGAGGGGACTAGCAGGGACGAGGGGTGAAGAGAGCCAGAGACCGCTGAAGACAGGGCCACTGGGCAGGTCTCCTGAGGAGGTGCTGAATGGCAGGCAGGAGCAACCAAGAGGGAGCTGCAGAGGGAGTGTGGGACAGAGGAGGGACAAGGGCTCACACCGCAGGACAGGTACCAGCCTGCCTTAGCGCCTCCCCCTGACCGCCCTGAGCCAAGTGCAGGTGCCTTGGCAGGGGCGGGAGAGAACCTTCACCATCACTGAGGCTCCAGAGAAAATCTCCGTGTGGCTCCCCCAAACACAGAGGTCTCAGATGGCAGAGAAGAAAGGAAGAACCAGAGGCTGCTCCAGCTGGGATTTTCTCCAAGGTGCCAGGGAGAACAGGAGGCTGAGCTCCCTGTACCACAGTGACGGGCAGAACACAGGCCAGACCAGAGCCCCCAGGGCATCTGCCAGTACATACCGCTTTGCCATGTGAGGGTTACCTGGTCACGAGTCCGACAACTAGGCTTTAGGCCTTCCACTGGGGAAAAGAAGGACCCGTGAGAAGCACACTGTAAACAGCCACGCTGCAATCTCCTCAGTTCCCATTACGGCAGGGCTGGGGACCATTCTGACAACAGGATCTTAATTTAGCTGGGAGCTCGTGAGACACCCTGCTATATAGGGCTTTAGGAATGGCCTGAGCCCCCACCTCCAAAGTCCCACCTCACTTCTCTGCCAAGCCAGCCTGTGCCTTCAGGTCACCAAGCTCAGCACTGCCACCCGGCCTTTGAGTGAGCTGTTTCCCCTCCTGAGTGCTCTTCCTCTTGCTCTCCTTGCATAACTCAGCCCTCTTGTCATTCAGGCATCAGCTCAGATGGTTTCTTTTCAGGAGAGACCTCCTCCCTTTCACCCTCTCCCTCCCCAAAGGCTGCTCTCAGTACCGTACCCTATCCTGATACTTCAGAGCACTCCATCCTCTCTGAGACTGTCCAGCTCTATCTGACTACCAGTTATAGTTCTTATCCCCAGGGGACCATGGGCTCTCTTGAAGAAGGGGACCTGACCTGGGCCGGCACCTCTGTGAGTGTGCACAAACCCTAGAAGAGAACCCAGTATGTCACTACATTCAGGAAAGAGCCGATATCCAGAAGGCTGAGACTGGAGGAGAGAATGGAAGAGCAAGAGAAGATAGGACGAGAGAGAGAGGACAAAGCAACAGAAAGGGAAGGAGGGAGGAAAGTGGGGGAAGAAGAAAAAAGAGAGAGAGAGACTTGTGAGCCTTGCCCTTAACCTCACAGATGGCTCAGTGCCCATAGCTCAAGTGGTAAGGGTGCCAGCCACATACACCAAGGCTGGTGGGTTTGAACGTGGCCCAGGCCTGCAAAACAACAATGACAATGACAACAAACAGCCAGGCACTGTGGTGGGCACCTGTAGTCCCAGCTACTTGGGAGGCTGAGGAAGAGAATCACTTAAGCCCAAGAGTTGGAAGTTGCTGTGAGCTGTGATGTGACAGCACTCTACATAGGATGACATGGTAAGACTCTATCTCTAAAAAAAAAAAGAACCTCACAGATGTGCAAACAAATAATCACAGTGAGGTACAATATGTACTAAGGGACAAATGAAATGATAGAGTCAGTAGAATGATTATGTCTACATAATCCAGAGGGTCAAGGAGTATTTTTGAGAGGTAGTGTCACAAGAGCTGGTTTTGAAGGATGAATAGGAGTTCTCCAGGGAGACATACTGGGATATCTTTTCCAGGGGAAGGCAAGTACATTTGAAAAAGCCAAAGGGAGTGAGATAACATGGGGTTGTCAGACAAGTACATCTGACATATTATTGGCATAAAATGGGCAATTGAAGCGGACCAAAAGAAAATGCAACTGCAAAAAAGCAGCAGGGTGCTGTCAAAAGGCCTTGAATGCCAGGCCCAGAGACTTGGCCTTGATGCTGTAGCTGATCCGGGAGCAACCAAAGAGTTTTATGTTGGCGAGAAATGTGGGGTTAGATGTGAGCATGAAAGCACATACAGTGAGAGTAGATGGAGTCTGTCAGGCTAGGGCAGACGTGACACAGGACAGACGTGACTCAGCTGGTCTGGTCAGTTTGAGTCCTGCCTGACCTTCACCCCCTGTCTCCCATTCTTACCGTTTTGTAAATTTAGCTCCCACCCTACGCCTGTTTTGAGTTGTTTCAGTGGATTGACTTAGATTAACTTTTGAATGGACATGTTGTTTTGGATCACAAGTTATACTGATTATTGTTTACTACCGATATGGATCGTTAACCCTTATTGCTTAAGGGTTAACACGGTCTTCACTTTGAACTTAAATGTATAAAACTGTAATTTTGGAAATGGAAGAACAAAACAGTCTTGGAGTGGCTACTCTCACTGTTCTCCAGAATCTTGGCCTTCTGACGAATACAGTTTGGTGGATCTATCTGTGTCTCTGTGTATTCCTGACTGTGACAGGTGGCCAGACCCTCTTCATCTGGTAACAAGCAGGAAAGAGTGTTCCTGCAGCGGGGAGAATGAAGGATTGTGGAGTAGGGGATCCTGGCTGAGCAGGGAGGCTGTGTAAGAATGGCCATGACAGGAAATGAGGTCTTTGCTGTTGATGGTTGACAGAAAAGGGGACAACTCCAGAGAAGTTTCAGGGACACACGGACAGGGCTTGGTGATCAAACATGGAGGACAGGGAGTGAGGGAGAAGGGAGATGTAGGGAAACGTGTCTCCAGCTTAGGGATCAGCAGGGCCATCTCTGAGCCGAGAGCTGGGGACAGGAGCAGACTTGGGTGGTGAGCTCATAGCTCATGTTGAATGTGAGGGTCTGTGGCACGTACTAGGAGGGTATCCAGGAAATGAGGGCATGAACACGCACAGAAGGGGAGGGCTCCAGCATTCACTCAGGCTTCAGAACAGGGAGGGCTGAGCTGGACAGCAGCAGGACATGCCTGACAATGGCCCCATCAGCTCCTGTTCCAACAAGAGAATCCCAGGGCGACTCACCTCCGGTGCTTCCCTTTTTTGGTCAACCTTCCCTTTTTTGGTCAACCTTTCTACAACCTTTATCTGTACGGGCTTAGAGAGGGCTGGGGCTTCCTTTGCCTCTGGAAAGACTCTAGTCTGACTCTAGTCTCACATCTCATACATAGGCAGAGCTGGCCACTGTCTCCAGGCTCCTCCCTGTCTTCAAATTCTTTGTGCCCGGCATGTGTGTGGCTTCTCAACAGCCCTGCATGAGGCCTCAATTCCCTGAGAACCAAGAGCTGCCAGGATACCAGCTTCCTGCTCCTTCTCCACTCCCGGAACCCACACCCTGTCCCCACAGTCTGCATTCACTGGGACTCCACCCAACTGCAGCCCTCATCTGCTTGGACTCTGCCCCTTTTCAAGACTCCCCTTCAGTGCCACTGCCTCCAGGAAGCCTTCCATGGTGCTCCAGGGTTTGCATCTCTGATCACATTCTGGACTTGTTCTGTGGGTGCTTCTGTCATCTCTCCACACCCAGAACCCTGGGACTTTGTGGTCTGGACCTCATGCTTTGTTTGTGAGCATGGAGTCGGGACCACCACAGCCCCATGCCCAGGGCTGAGCTTACAGTAACCTCTGACAAAAGGCCAACAGCTGACTGGAGAGCAAAGGGATCTCCCAGCCCTGCCAGCTTCCTCATACATTTCACAGGTCTTATAAAACACATAAAATTTTATAATTCGTATAAATTATGTTTTTATGAAGCATGCAAATCACCTGTAAGACAGCACCTGTGGATGTAGGCAACCCCCAGAGAGATCTCAGTTATTCTAAAACAGATGAGCACTGCTCACCCACCTGCTCTGCCCAGGGACCAGCACACTCCTTTTCAGATGGAGAAAGAGGAGGCATTTACATGGTAAAGGATTGGGCTAGAGCGGAACAACAGGGGTTAAAATACCAGGTCTGCCCCAAACTGGGTGAGACTGAGTAAAACATATAAGGTAACCCTCAGCTTCCCCTTCTACAAAATGGAAATAGCAACACCTAATCCACAGATCTGCTGTAAAGGTTGAGAGAAAGTCTTTTGTCAATTATGATGGGCAGTAATACATTTTATGACCATTATTTCATTGAGTCCCAATTATCCCTAGGTAGGTTACCCATAATCTTAACCCCAGCCCCACACTGGAAAGCTAGTGAAAGGCTATGGGGAAAACCTGGACTTTGGAACAGACCATGTCCTGGCTGTGTGACCTTGGGCAGTGTTCCTGATCTTTCTGAGACTGTGCTGTCTGCTATAAAGTAAGGCCACACGATGGTAGCTGGAAAGATGTAAGACATGGTAGTGTAGGCAAGTGCCCAGCCCATTCTTGACATACAGAAGAAACACAAACATTATTAATTCCTCTTTTTTCTAACTATAGGTTTCTATTTCTATTGGTAAACTAAAAATGATTGGCTGAACTAGTTATGAAAATGGGCCTTTCACCAGGATGTGAGTTTAAATGAGGTAACAGAGGTAAGAAAGCCTTTTAGCTAGGAAGTCCTGGGTGTGCATACCTAAATAATGGTCCTGGTCAGGTCTGGTGCCTCACACCTGTAATCCTAACACTCTGGGAGACCAATGAGTGAGGATCACTGGAGGTCAGGAGTTCAAACCAACCTGAGCAAGAGCAAGATCCTGTCTCTACTAAAAATAGAAAAATATTAGACAGGTATGTTGGTGGGCACCTGTAGTCCCAGCTACTCAGGGGCTGAGGCGGCAAGAGGATTGCTTGAGCCCAGGAGTTTGAGGTTGTCATGAGATATGATGACACCAGGGCACTGTAGCCCATTAGCCCAGGTGAAAGAGAGAGTGCCTATCTCAAACCAAAACCAAAAAAGCACAATTGTTTTCATCTTTCTGGTCAATTGTCTTGACTAGATGTAGTACCAGGGGAGGAAGGGGATGACTCATACACAGAAACAGAGATGAGTGGAGAAGCCTGACGCGTACCACTGTCACGTGTCTCCTGATAGGACAGAGCATCACTTCTCCAGGATTCTTGTCAAAAAGGCAATCCTCAAGCTAATTGTGAGGAAGCATCAAACAAACCCAAGTAGAGAGACAGTCTGCAAAATGACAGCCCAGTCTCCTTCAAAAGTGTCCAAGCCATGAAAGACAGACTAGGACTGCCCCAGATTGGAGGGGACAAAAACAGGGTAAACTAAATGTAATGTGGATCGTGAATAGACAATTGGCCAAACTTGAATAAGCCCCATAGACTGATCAGCAGTATCGTATCAATGTTAATGTCCTATTTTGATCATGATTCCATAGGTGTAAAAGCTGTTAACATTTGAAGAAGCTGAGTGAAGTTACAAGAGGACTCAGTATGATTTGAAAAACATTTGTGTAAACCTAAAATTATTTCAAAATATTTAAATCTTTTAATTTTTCTTTTTTAAAGAGGTCAAAGTGAGCAAAGTGTTGTGACGTGCACCTCCCTTTTGGCAGCTGTCAGAAGTCACTTTGCCCAGGACTTTCTCTCTCCACAACTACCTTGTCATACAGACAGGGAAACTGAGGCCCAGAGAGGGGAAGGAGCTTCTTCAAAGTCAAAGAGAGCATCAGAGGCCAAGCCAGGGCTCCAGAGGCCAGGGACAGAATGGGATAGCCAAACACTATTAGAACAACATTCAAAGGAGGATGGCTGGAAATCCCCCCACCTGGCCCCTAAACAAGTCTCATTTTTCCCCGGAGGAAACTCACAGAGAGTTGAAATGCGGAGCATCAACTCACACAGACCTGAATTTGATTCCTGGCTCTATCACTTAATACTGAACAGCTTTGAGCAAAGGAAGAAACCTGTGAGCTCCAGATAGTGCGTCTGTAACATAACTCATGGTGTTCTGAAGGCAGAAAAGCACAGTGATTAAATCCAACAGGCTTGGGATTGGGTCAGGGCTGCCCCATGAGTGCGTTTCTTGACCTCTCTAGTCCATTTTCTCTCATGAAAGTCCTTTCTGTGCAGAATAAGATTCGTTTCTTTACAGCATTATATCTGATATCTGATTTCTTTACAGCATTATATCTAAATACAGTTGAATGTTAATCCTCTTTAATGGCGACAGAACCTTGTATTCGGAGAGTGAGTGTGCATGTGTGTAATGGTTAAAGACATACATATTTATTCAATATATAATCGCTGAATAAATAAAAATCTATATAGTGAATAAAAATATCAACATATATATTGCTTAGCCCTTATTTATATTTTTAGTCACTATAGTTTCTCCTCCTGCTGAACACTGCCCGCTGGCCCCAGCCCTTGTCCCCAACTCTCAGGAACTCCTCTCCCGGCCATCCTCAAGTTTAATGTGTCAAAGTGTATATCCCAATCTTGAGTTCCGAAACGAGGGCTTCGTGAGCACAAACGACACTTGCAGTGACAGTCAGCAAATGTCCTTCTCCTTTTGGTAATTTCCTTTGGATAAATTCCCAGGAGTGGGATCACTGCACCAAAGGCTGTGAGCTTTTTAATGACTCTTGATACGTATTATCAAATTACTCTCCAAAGGGGTTGCACCCAATTTACACACTGCCACTGGCCATGCATGGGTGCCACAGTTAGACCATGACTGTGTCAGCCCTGCGTCTGATAATTGCATTTCTTAATTTGTGCTAATTTAATAGGTGTAAAATTGTATCTCATTTTAATTTTCTTTGATAGTTATGGAGTTTGAACATTTTCTCTAATAAATATATGCTTGGATTGCTTTGTTGATTTATTCATTCATTTAAAGCATTATATTAATAATGTTAACCCTGTACTATACACCAGACATTGCACAGTGCCAAAGACTCAAAGGTCTACAGAGCACAGACCAACCCACCTTCAAGGACCTTACACAACCAGTGAGGAAAGCAAACAAGTACGTCACCAGCTCGAATGTGTTAGAGAGAGGCCCAGAGGATGTGTTGACAGAAGAGGAGGAACAGAGGAAGGTGTCACAGAGGAGAGGACGGGACTCAGACTGGAATATTGAAAAGAGTGCCTAGCAGCTCGGCACCAGGCCTTGACAACCAATGCACAAGCTGGAGAGGACTGTCCCTGCTTGAGTTTATCCATTTGCTTCTGGTGCTGCTGTGCAGTGCGTGTTCACTGGGGGATGTGAACTGAGGGATGTGTCTGTGTGACATGCACTATGCCTTTGGGCATGCATCTGGGGGTCTTTGTGTCTTAGTTGTATCAAGCACGTGTCAAGCATGACCTCTGTGTGTGATGGGCCAGGGTGTTATGCTGGGGGCTCTGCAGCTCTGCTTCAGGCCAGATGAGCTCAGAAGGGCTGGTTCCTGTGATGGAGAGAGGGCCATGCTGATCTGCAAGGGGCTCCTGCCAGCAGGGGTGCCCAACCATGTGCCCAACTATATTCTGTGTTCAAGAATTACCCTGCCTCAGCCAGCTTTGGTTCCAGTCTCTGTCTCTGTCTGCAATAAGATGGGGAGGGCCAGCCTGGCCTCTCTGGGGTTGACTCTGTCATGCCAGGCAAATTTCACTTCCTTTCATTCTTTCCTCTGTTGGCTGAATCCCTGCTGAGCCCAGCACCTTCCTTTATTGCCATCCACCCTGGCACAAGGGATCCCCAGCAGCGGATAGACCAGAAAGAGCTCATTTTCTGCCTCTAATCACTGGAGGGTCTATGAGAGCCCCCAAGCACCCTGCCTGTCCCTGACTTCCAGAGGACAGCAGGAACAATGGCACGAGTTGCCCTGCCCATGCACTGCCACTCCTGGTCTGTGATCGCCTATGGAGGTAGAGAAAGTGCAGGACTGATGCACCTGATTGGCCAGAGGGCTGGGCATCCAGTGGCCACCTGCTTTAAATGCTTCTGTGGAATGCCTATAAATCGCTATGTTTTGCTGCCTGAAAAAAAATCACTAGGACAAAGCAAGTGCTTCATTCCTCCTTCCTCACCCACCAGCCTTACCCCCCTCTATGGAAACACTGTTAGCAATTTTTAAAGAGCAATTTATGGAGACATAACTCACAAGGACACCCATTTAAAGTTCATGCAGTTTGGTGGTTTTTAGTATTTTCACAGAGTTGCAGAACCATCACTCCAATCTAGTTGTAGAACACCTTCATCACCCAGGAAGAAACTCTGTGCCCATGAGAATCACTCTTCATTGCACCCTCTCTCCCACCCCAGAAACCCTAATCTAATATCTGTCTCTATAGCTTTGCTTATTATAGACACTTCAAATGAACAGAATTATACAACATGTGGTCCTTTGTGACTGGCTACTTGAAGTAGTTCATCCATGTTGTAGCATGCATTAGTATTCCAATCCTTTTTACTGTCAAGTCACATTCCACTGTGCAGGTACACCACAGTTCATCCATCAATGGAAGGAAATTTAGGTGGTTTCCACTTTTTTTTGAGTATTGTCAACAATGCTGCTATGTACATTCATGTGCAAGTTTGTATGTAGGTACATGTTGTTAGTTTGCATGAATATACCTAGGATTAGAGTCATATGGTAATTCTATCTTGAACTTTTTGAGGAACGGCCAACTGTTCTCCAAAGTGGCTGCACCAATTTGCATTCCCATCAGCAATGAACGCAGGTTTTGATTTCTTCACATCCTCACTAACCCTTGTTATTTTCTAATTTTTTGAAATAATAGCCACCCTAATGGGTATAAAGTGTTACCTTATTGTTTTGATTTGCAGTGCCCTAATAATTAATTGTTAGCCATTTTACATGTATGCTTTTTCCATATATGTTCATATCTTTCATCCACACACTTGTGTAGGTGTGAGACTTTGTTGTTTAAAAATGTATGCACTTGAGCTCATTCCCTGAAAAGCTACCTGCTTTCTCCCTTCTTATATCTTAGTAATCCACATTAGTACGGGCATATAAATTATTCCACAATGTAAGTCTAGCATAGTGTTATTGTCAACCTTCTGTGGATATCCACTGACGTTGTTTCACATTTTCACTACCACAAGTAACGTTTCAATGTAAACATCCTGGGACATGTGCCTTCCTGTAGGAATATAAGTGATACGGATTTCCTAAAAGTGGAATTGTTGATTCAAAAGAGTAGAATATTTTAAATTCTGGTAGAACTCACCAGATTGATGTTCAATGAGGCTGTAACCACTTATACCACTAATAATAGAACTGAGAATGTGGACAGACAATTTTAACTTCTGGATCTACACACAGTTAGAACGTACTATCTCTGGAGGTAGCACATTCCCTTTCACGGGAAGTACATAAGCAGAGAACGGACTTGGTGGGGTGCTCTAGAAAATCAAGTTCAAATGCAGGGAGAGGTGCATTTAGACCATTTTTAGGATCTGTTCCCAGTCTGAGAGCCCATGATCTATGAAATGCCTGCACCAGATGGAGAGGGGTTTCCCTGCTCACACTGCTGTCATTTCCACATAACCCCTGCTTCACAGTGTATTCCAAAGATAACTGGGATCCCAAATGGATCAGTCCCTGTGCAGGATCAATTCAAGGAATCTGTAGTCTGACAGAAAAAAATATATACATATGGCTGAAAGCACCTGCAGTCAACCTCTTGAGAAATCCAGCAGGGAAAGCAAGCATGTGTATGTGTGGCGGGCAGGGCACATCCTCGAAGCACAGCAGGATACCTTACAAATATCATCCTCCTTCATCCGCCACTGTCAGTATCCACATATCTGGCAGCTGTTCCTCACATATCGTTTTCTCTCCCTCCCTCAATCCGAGTTAAACTTTTCCTGATCACTTTCCCTTCCCACTCTTTCTTTCTTTTCCCTTTTATTCTTCTCTCCCAGATCAACTCTCTTCTTTCCAGTGCAAATCTCTTGCCTTCCCTTCTTTAACCCCCAGACTTTCTACCAGGATCCATGTCTGCATTATAAAAGCTGAGGCTCGGAGCTGGTCAAGCAAGGCAGGAAAGGGTCGCTGGGAAACTGGAGGGGCAAAGAAAGAGTTCTCTTCCCATAGAGGACGAAGGGAGAGTGCCCGATGTCAGACTAGACCCAGTTCTAAGCACATAAATCTGTTTGCGGGGAGGGGAATGAGCCTGGTTAAATTTACATAACATGTGATGTTGGAAATATCCAGTCATCTGGGTTATTACTGGTGTTTTTTTTTTTTTTTTTTGCAATTTTTGGCAGGGGCCAGGTTTGAACCTGCCACCTCTGGTATATGAGGCTGGCACCCTACTCCTTTGAGCCACAGGTGCCGCCAGTTATTACTGTGTTTGAAGGTAGCCCAACTGTTTCTTCTTTCTTTCTTTCTTTCTTTTATTTTAGAGACAAAGTCTCACTTTATCACCCTCGGTAGAGTGCCGTGGTGTCACAGTTCACAGCAACCTCCAACTCCTGGGCTTAGGCAATTCTCTTGCCTCAGCTTCCCGAGTAGCTGGGACTACAGGTGAGCCCCACTGTTTCTTAAGTGGCCTGTGTGTGCAAACAGAGGCCGGGTTCCACCCTCTCTTCTCCAGTTTGAGCTCCCACCCCCTCACTTATCCCCAACAGAAAAGGGTTTTGCCTCCCCTCTCATTCCCGGGCTGCCTCTGAAGATAGAGGTGTACTAGAAAGTCCTTGAGGCTAGTTTTATTCCTGAATAGAGAGGAAAACGGAAACCCAGACACAAATACCTATCCAGCAAATCAGTTTTCCAGATAGAGAAGGGTTTAGAGCAGTGGTTCTCAACCTTCTTAATGCCGCAACCCTTTAATACAGTTCCTATGGGTTGTGACAGATTGAGAACCTCTGGTTTAGAGCCTGGAACCCTTACCCAGGACTGGCCATATCATTTGTGGGACCCAGAACCAAATGAAAATGCAAAGTTCATCCATCACTTGTTCAAAAACAATTCAGAATTTCAAGATAGCTACGGCAGGCTATTAAATCAAACATAGGATCCTCTAGGTGCACAGTCTTGTGGGACTGAACAGCTCCTACATCTGCAAAGATGCCCTGGAGTCTACACATCAGCCCCGGAGTCCTCTCCATACACCAGTGCAGCTCGCCTCTGGTGAAAAGTAGAGAAGGAAGGAGGGTGACCCAAGAGTGCGGCCTGGCCTGATAGATTCTCTGCCTAAGTGGGGAGTTCTCAAACTTTGCTGCATGGTGGATCACCCAGGGAGCTTGTCAAAGTCCCAGTGCTTCTCCTTGGCAAATTAAATCAGGATCTCTACAGGTAGGACACAGGCATAAGTATTTTTTTTTTAAATTTTCTGAATGAGTCCCCTATGCAGCCAAGTTTAGGAGCCAGTGATCCCAGAGGCATAAACTTGAAGGACCAGCATTGTAAGTGTGGGAGACCACAAAGCTTTGGCAGCCGGGCCCTAATCCCATCCCTGAACAGGGGATCAGTCCAAGTGCAATCTAATTACTGTCTCTTCTTGTTCACGCCTGTATAACCCACACCCCAGAGATGACTGAATACATAAATAAATAGGTCTAAGCCCTTCTTAGCTTCTTCAGGATTTCTTGATAAATATGTATTCAGGGAAGTTTCTAAGAAACATAATATTGTGTCTCTTCAGACTCGTTCGGGTCTGTCGGGAAAATAAATATTGAAGAGGCTCATCAGATGCATTCTGCCTGCCTGGCAGCCAAGAAAAGCTTTGATGGCGACCCTGCCTGTGTCCCACCACCACTGAGGAAGGCTTCAGAGGCAAAGGGAATCTTCATTACCACCCTGCCCAACACCCTGCCTTTTAGTGGTAGGAACTCAGGCTGGCTGGAAAGGACACACCTCTGCCCCCTTCCTGGTCACTAGACACCACATGGTCAGAGGAGTGGCAGCTGTCAATCCCAGTATTTCAACTGAGCAGTGGGGTGACCTTGAGAAGAAGCTTTCCCTCTCTGAATCTTAGAATCCTCTTCTTCTGGGGATCACACACCCTGCTAAGGCAGCCTACTCCCTCTGGCCAGCTCAGATTTCTAGAAAGCTCTGTTTGACTGTGTTGGCCTCTGCTTGCCGGTTGTTTGTGTTGGGCAACAAGGCCCCATGGCCCCTGCTCTCTTGACCTGGAAAGGGCCCTGATGAGCTCCACAGGTGGAGCCCAGGTCCCACTCTCTCTTCTCCAGTTTGAGCTCCCACCCCCTCATTCATCCCCTACAGGAAAGGGTTTTGCCTTCCCTCCCATCCCCGGGCTGCCTCTGAAGTTGACATAGTACAATCTCTAAGAGCATCTTCTGTTGACAATAAAGGAAAAGTTTAATAGCTCACATTTAGAGAAATTGGCTAGAAAATTTGATCCACAGACTCTTTCAGATGTGATCATACAAACACAATTTGCATGAACATCACGATTTTATTTTTGCCGATAGCGTAATAAAATAGGGAGCGGGCTGTTAAGTGATCAAGGGAAAAATGCTCCAAACATCACAGCCTGTTCCCATCTCCCTCTACGTGAATCATTTATTGCCAAAACCTAATGAGGATCAAGGAGGCAGAGGCAGAAGGGCCAGTGTGGAGCAGTTTGTGGTTCGACGTGCCCCATTAGACAACACCCCAACACCCAGCCTCTTCCCTGGAACACGTGGAACATGGAATTAACTGTAGCACAGCCTGGGATGGAAGTGCGAGGCTCCGAGGGGTCTGCCAGGAAGACTAGCGCCAGGCTACTCTACTGGCAGTGAGGCCTTAGGTGTGAGAAACGTCACCGATGCTAGCACACACCTGGTGAAGATGCCCCTTTCTCAGATGAGAGTTTATCCCTCATCCAGAGCCCTCCAACCTCATCAAAGAAAAGGCACAAGAGAAGAAATCATTGAGTTTAAAGTCTCTTCACATTAGAGATGGAGAAACTGAGGCCCAAGAAGTGTTGTGACATTCCAAGGACCACACAGCAGTCAGTGCTAGAAGGTTGATTTAAACTCAGAGGCGATGGCTGCAGCTGGGACCTGACTTTGACCTGGGAGTGGACAGGAAGTACTTGCTCAAGATCCAATCTCAGTTATCTACTGCTGCCTATGAACCACCCCAATACTCGCAGGTACAAAGCTATAGAATGGTTTATTCCTCCTAATCCTGGGGCTTAGCCAAGAAGTTCTGCTCCACATGGTTTAGGGGAGGTTGCCATGTGGCTCCATTCACTGGAGAGCTTGGGTGGGGCTGGGGAGCCCAGAGGGCTTCTCTGTGCCCTGTCAGGAAGCCTCTCTCCACATGGCCTCTCTGTACCAGTCTAACCAGGTTTCTTTGCATGGAGGCTGGCTTCCAGGAGTTCAAAACAGAAGGTGCCAGACCTCATGAAGTCAAGTCTTGAGCTAGTGTGGCATCACTTCTGACTTATTCTCTTGGTTGAAGCAAGTTACATGGCCAAACCCGGAGTCCCAGTGAAAGGGACTATGCCAGCATGTGAGTACCAGGAGGCAGGGTGCACTGGGCAGCCAGTCTACCACAGCCCTCCTGGATACTGCCCCACTCTGAGTCCAGCTGCAGCCCAAGAACTCAAGTGGTCCCACACTGGCCACCGACCACAAACTGAGCCTGGGTCCTAGCCCCGGGACAAGCAGTGTGCATAGGCTACCATTGAGACCTATTCTGCCCAGCCTCTCAAGAGTAGGAGGATGAATAATTAGAATACATGGGGAAAAGGGTTGAAGTTTCACATGATATAGGATTTTCTGTCAGAGGTGGCCAGAGAGGAAGCAGGCTGGCTCAGGAATGAATGATGTCCTCGTCACTGGAGATATATTAATGGGAGCTAGAATGACCACTTAACAGAGTTCAGTGAATATGTATGTGTGGGGATGAAGAGTATGGGGACTTATGGACTCTGCACAGATCCTGACAGGGCAGAGGAATGTATAGCATGAAAATTCCTGCTACATCAGAGAAAAAAAGTGGTCAGAGAGCCTGGAGGCCAGGGTCCTGGGCAGCCGTGACAAGGGAAGCACTTGTCCGGTTCTCACCAGACTCCACCCTGAACTCCACACCTCATTGGTCTTCTCTGCACAATCAGTACGCACAGAGCAATAATTAATTAACAATCATCAATTCTCCCCACACCAGAGTAATAATTTAAAAATACAAATTGGTTGCTTATATTGCTTGGATGGCTCCCCATCTTCCCGTAATAAATCCCAAACCTCTCAGTTCTTCCTGAGCTGATGTGGCCTTTGCTCTGCTTTCTTTTCCCTTTCACTGCCCCTCATGCCCTGGGCTCCAATCACAAGGTGCAGAATTAACATTCTCCAAACTCCTCCAAAGCTCTCTTTGTGTCATCAGCATCTATACATTGATAATTCCTGGGATGGTCTTTCTCACTTTCCAGGAAGTGTGGACTCTCACTCAACCTTCCAGGCCCAAGATGGGTGGGCAGCACAATGACAGAGCCCATAGTCACAGGCAAAACTCTTTGGGGAGTCCAGGAAGGCAGCACAGGGTAACTAATAAACACAACAAATCTTAATTTTCACCAAGTGCTTACTACATACCAGGCACTGTTCTAAGAATTTCACATGCAACATTTTTGTAATCCATAAAATAACCTTACAAGGGAGGAACTGTTTTCATCCCTATTTTATGGGTAGGAAAACTAAGACTCAGAGAGATGAAGTAACTTTCTACACTCAAACACTAAGCACACACACAGCCCATCCCTTTCAGTTTCCCGTCTCTTTCACCCAAGGAATGAGTACTGTAAAGGACAACTCTTCGTACCTTCTCTGTCCTCACACCAACTACAGCCCTTTCTTCACTCTCCCACTTAACTGAGTCTCTACAATTTTCTCCCCTTCAGTGAGAAAATATTTATTATTTTTTCACACATTCAAAAAATATATTGAGTACCTATTGCATTTTCTTTTATGTAAGATTAGTGCTGACTCACCTCTGACTATTAGATGCTTCAACTAAAGACCTTCTACCAAACAAGAGTTTGTTGGATGGGTGAAGAGATAGATGGATGCATGATAGATGGATGAATAGTTAAATAGATGAATGCCTGAAAGGGCAGCTGGAAGGATGGATGGATGGGTGGATAGATGGATGGTTGGATAGAGGATGGATGGATGGTCGAAAGATGGATAGATGGATGGATAGATAGAAGGAAGAATGAATGGTGTAGGATGGTTAGATGGAGGATGGATGAATGGATGAACAGGTAGAGGGATGGGTGGATGGCTCCGTGAAATTCTACTTTGGTTACACAGATTGGGAAACCAAGTTTTAATACTAAAGACCTGTCAGCTGAGCCCACCCCTACCTCGAGTAGCTTTTTCCTCTGTTCCAAGAATAGACAGGATTTTCTCTGCTCATCGCCAATTTCCCACAGCGGCCATTTGTTTTAAGTGTCCAGGGCAGCTCTGTGGTGGTACAATTAGTCCTTGTTAGCAGCCACTGTAACCGGACTGTAATTTCCAGGCTGTTGGATGGTAATTGCACATGAACAGCTCAGTGAGGCTCTGCACCGGTAATGACAAGCAGAGCCTTCTCCCTTCTCCACGCTGCTCCAAATGCCAACAAGCAGGTGAGTTCCTGATGCCATATTAGTGCGTGGTGATTTTCATTACTAAATGACTCCAGGGCTGTCCAAATGAGGAGAGCAATTAGGCCGATCAGGGGAAGACAAAGCATCTCTTGATGAATGTATTGATGGCACAGGTGGAATCGCTCTGGCCTGGGGCAGAGGGCGAAATCAGAGCCCAGGGCTCCACTGTGATGCAAATCAGCCATGCTCAACTCCTCAGCCCCTAAGCCCTGAGCCCCCAGGGCCCACAGAGAAGAAACAACCAGTATTTCCACATAATTAGAAGAAATTGCATATCCAATACCCCTTACTGAGATTAGCAGTTATGGGTAGACTCTTTCCAAGAAAAATGTTAGTCATAGAAGAGGAGTTAAATAAATTCAAATTATTTGCTTGGAAGTTTGTGTTCCTTAGCACAGCAATTAAGATCCTCCTTGATCTCAATTCTGCCTCAGGCTTCAGCCATCAAATCCCTCAGCTTTTGCCAAGACACCATGTACTATCACGCCTCTAGGTGTTTGTTCATCGCTGGTTCATCTGCCTCAAATACCCTTTCCCTCATCTGCCAAAATCCAGTTCAAGTGTCACTCATGGACACTTAGCCTAACCATTGAAGTCCCCCAGATCCCTTCCTGGGTTCCTGCCGTACCTTGTGCAAACTCCTTCAACATTTTCTACTTTCCACCCTGCACTAGAACTTCGGGTTCACAAGCATGCCTTCCCCATTGGACTATGACATGGGTGTGTGTCTCCAGCACCCAGAAATCTGAGATTATCGAGAGCAAAGGGCCACCAACTGTGGTCCTTGGGCATTATCCAGACCACACCTTGCTTTTATAAGTAAAGTTTTATTGAGACATAGCCATACCCATGTGTTTACTGCTTGTCTATGGCTGCTTTCCCACTTCAAAGGCAGAGTTGAGTCATTGCAATAGAGAATGAGAGGCCTGCAAAGCCTAAAGTATTTTCCAGAGAATGGAAAAGAAGCCATACTCTGAAAAATAATCTAAAGAGGACCATGACCCAAAGCTACACCCAAGAAGCCTTGAGCAAGTGGACTTGCTGTGGTGGGGTTACAGGTTGGTTTTATACCTTTCAGGGAGACAGGAATTACAGGTGAGTTCATAAATCAATACGTGGGAAAAATACATTAGTTTGGCAAAAGAAGATGGAACATCTTGGGGTGGGGAGCTTACAGGTTCTAGGTGGGTTTAAAGATTCTTTAGCTGACAATTGGCTGAAAGAGTTAGGCTCTGTCTGAAAGACCAGGAGTCAGTGAGAAGGAATGCTTTAGGCGGCGCCTGTAGCTCAGTGAGTAGGCCACATATACTGAGGCTGGTGGGTTCCAACCCAGCTGGGGCCAGCTAAACAACAATGACAACTACAACAACTACAACAACAAATAATAAAAATTAAATAGCCAAGCGTTGTGGCAGGCACCTGTAGTCCCAGCTACTTGGAAAGCTAAGGTAAGAAAATTGCTTAAGCCCAAGAGTTGGAGGTTGCTGTGAGCTGTAATGACACAGCACTCTACCGAGGATGATGTAGTGATATTCTGTCTCAAAAAAAGAAGAAGAAAAGGAATGCTTAAGGTAAAGGGACTGTTAAGTAGAGACAGAGTACCTGGACCTCCAGAAGTTTGCTGTGTGTATTGAGGACCTGAGGTAGGTCTTGCCTAGCCTTAGGCATGTTACTGAGTCTCAGAGGACATCTCTAAGAAGGCAGGGGATGTGGTGAGCCTTGTCTAATGGCCTTTCTCTTGGTGAGCAACTCAGTTCTAGGGATCCCTTTGGCCAAGAGGGGGACCAGTTAGTCAATTGCTCAGGGGGGGAGCCATGAGATTTTATTTTAGTTCACACTGGTCCTTTACAAAACAAGTTTGCTGACCCCTCCACCAGGGTAAGAGATGCCAAGAGGTCTCCCAGGCCAGATCCTTACTGTACAGGTGCAACCTTGAACACAGGTGAGAAATGACTTCCCAAAGCTGCACAGCCAGATCGAGGCAAAGCCGGGGCCAGATCCCAGGTCTCTAGCCCTCTTGCCAACACATCACCCTACCTGGGGCCGGGATTAAGAAGCACTACTTCCCTCTGACTGGGAATTGAGAAACTTGGAAAACCCTAAGACCAACACAGAGGAAACCCTATGGAAATATGCTAAGGCTAATAGGCCCTGGCTCTCATAGGCCCAGGGAAGCCCATAAACAAAGGCTGTCAGGCATTAAATGGTGTGCCTTGAGCAGCTGGGAAGGTGCACAGGATAGGAGCATGAGAATCTGGACTCTAGCTGACTATGGACAAGTAAATTGAACTTCTCTAAACCTCAGTTTCCTCATCTGTAAAATGGGGGTGAAAACAGCTCCCTTAAAGGGTGTTGGTGTAAGATTAGAGTGATGGTTAGATATGAGGCATATAAAGAACCCAGCAAGGTGGGGTTCTCAGGCTGCTTCCTCTGTATTGTCAACTTGAGGGCACTCAGCTTTCACCAGTCCTGCCTCCTGCTCTGTCCCCCGTGATCTTTTGACTTCCCTGACTTCCTAGCTTCAGACCCACCGTGTAATAAACTTGTACCACGTAGGACTGTCTGCCCGGCTCTTAGCCAGTGCCCTCTGGACCTCTGAGCCTCACCGTCCCCTACCTATCCCCGGCTCAGAGCAGCCTCTGAGTGGAGATGCCCCACGGAGCAGGATCTTGCTAGGGTCGACAGACTGCAGTTAGGTCTGCTTCTCTGGCTGTTCCCTGGTAGGATGCTTTGCACTGCTGAGAATCTTCCATATGCCTGGGTTCAAATCACCGGCCCTGTCTCTCCCTAGCTGGGTAAACTTGAGCAAGTTATTCAACCTCTCTGAGCCCCAGTGTCCTTGTCTATAAAACAGGGACAATACTGTCAGTCCGTCAGGTCACTCTAAGGATGAAGTGAGCTCACGGATGCACAGTGACTGCTCAGGGCAGCCTCTCCATTAACTGCCTTATCATTATTAGTTGCAATTTGCTGCTTCACCTACAGGCAAACAGCTAGGAGCAACACTGCATCCCCCAGGTTCCCCTCATTCTCAGTCCTTTTCTCCTAGTCCTGTTAAGAAACATGTTTTTCTTCCTGCCACCCTGATTTTGTTCTCTTTCCTGCCTGCCCTGAGCTGAATGCTAATGTGATCAGGCTGTCTAAGCCCAGCAGTGCTTTCAGAGAATGGCTGGTCCGGTCACACCAGGTGCCCTTATGAGAGGAGACCAGCAGTAGCTGCAGTAGCTCAGGAAGAGAAGGTCTGGGGTCAGCCTTGACCATGAGACAATGAGATGCCCTGGCCTTCCTCTGACATTCTCTTAGATCAGTGATTATCAACTGGTGTGCTGTGGAATTTTTTAGATCTTTAATTAAATTATTTTTGACAGAAGTTCAAAGCACAGTAAGTGTATTCCTTTTTTACTCTTTTTTTGGATCAAACTCTGTCTCCTGCTTACCACCACTTTCTGGGAGTAACTGGTAGAGGCTCTGTAAGCAGAAATGCACCGAAGTCTTTGGTTCTGTCCCAGAGACCTATGCCTAAGGCCTGCCCACTGTGGGAATTCCTCAGAGCCACTCTTTGGGACAGGTATCATCTGTGCTGGCTTCCCCGGCTCTGCCTCAGATGCCTCAGCCTGCCCTCAAGCCTCCACCCACCCTTGGCAGAACACACCTCCTCTCTCCTCTGCCTTCTCCTGGTGGAGCCTCTTTGCACCCCAGTTCCTCACGGGTGAGTGTGTGCCTCTCCCTCTGCATGCCTCTGCACGGTCACAGCTGTGAGCACCTCTGTGTGTGACCATGTGTGCACTGAACATGGGCTCAGGAGGAGAGACTCCCAGAGAGTAAAGATCTATGAATATGTGTGTCCATGTGAACATGTGAGCACACGTGCACCTGTGTGTCCTGTATGTGCACATATGTCTGTGTTGGGCCCTTCATGTGCCCACGTGAGCAAGTTGTAGATGCACATATCTGTTTGCATGGATGAATGTGTGACTGTAATGTCCATGTGTTTCATGCTACATGTTTTTTGTGTCTATGAGCACATGTGAGTGTGTCAGGTCATTATATCTGATAATTTAGACTGGGGGTCTCTATTGTAACCACTGTCTATAATAGTCCAAGGAGTTGACAAGGACACCAACCTGCCTTCTACCTATGGCACCCCTGGGGTGCTCCCGAATGCCTTTGGATAGTCTGTTTAACTTGGGCCTTGCAAAATGCTTAAAAGGCTATAATGTTACCCCGGTTTTTATAGATGTGGTATCTGGGGCACAAAGTGTGAAAGGGGCTTTCCCAGGGTCACATAGTGAGTCCACAACCAGGCTGGAGAGGAAAGCAGGGGCTACTGACTCCCAGCCCACTCTCCCTTAATGTGCATCCTGCTTTTGTTACCCTGGGTGTGATTAGATGATAAAGGCTAGCTTGGATATGCTCTCTATTGGAGTCATTTGCCCACAACACTTGTAAACTTGTATTGTTTGTCTTATTATTATTGGATTGTAAGTGTTCTTTATATATTGTGGATCAAGCCCTTTGTCATGTTTGTTAAAGATATATTTAGAAGACTTTATATAAAATCCACTTTATTGAATTTTTCCCTTTCTTCAGTGGTTCACACTTTTCATGTCTCTTCTAAGAAATCAAACATGAAGATTTTCTCTTATGTTTTGTTTTAAAAGATTTACAGATTTAGCTTTTACGTTCAGGGCTATAATCCATTTCAAATCAAATTTTCTTTATGGTGTGAGGTAGGAGGTTGAGACTTATTTATTTATCTTGTACGAACGTGTAGTTGTTTCAGAATGATTTGTTAAAAAGAGTTTCTTTTCCCCCCCTGGATTATCCTGCAGCCCTTTTGGAAATCAGCTGACTGTGTAGATGTGGGTATGAACCTGATCTAAACTCTGCTCTATCCCACTGGGCTTTACACTGTCTTGATTATTGCAGCTGAAAGATTTAAAAGACAGAGAGTATAAGTTCCTCAACTTTGTATAGTCACACACCACATGATGATGTTTCAGTCAACGTCTCACCACATATATAACAGTAATCCCGTAAGAGTATAGTGGAGCTGAAAAATCATCATTGCCTGGTCACGTCACAGCTATCGTAGTGTGCTGTAACACATTTACTGAGGTGTTTGTGGTGGTACTGGTATAAACAAACCTACCACGTGACAGCCACATAAAAGTCTGCCAAATACCATCATATACAGCACATAATACTTGATAATAAACCACTGTTACTGATTTATGTACTATACTATACTTTTTATTGTTATTTTAGAGTAAATTTCTTCTACCTATTAAAAAAAAAACTAAGTTAACTATAAAATGGTCTCAGGCAGGTCCTTCAGGAGGTATTCCAGAAGAAGGCATTGTTATCACAGGCGCTAACAGCTCTGTGTGTTGTTGCCCCTGGAGAACTTCCAGTGGGCCATGCTGTGGCGTGGGAGACAGTGAGCTTGTGGATCCCAACCCCGGGTAGGCCTAGGCTAGCGTATGTGCTTGTGTCTTCATTTTTAACAATAAAAAAAGTTTAGAAAAGTAAAAAATAAAAAATTTAAAATATAAAATATTATTTTACATTTAAGATAAAGTATAGCATAAGGATAGAAAGAAAATATTTTTGCATAGTTGTAGAATGTATTTGTGTTTTAAGCTATGTATTAGTACAAGAGAATCAAAGAGTTAAAGAATTTAACATTTATGACGTAACAAAATTCTAGTAAGCTAAGGTTAATTGATTATTTAAGAGAAAAAAAATACTTTTCATACATTTAAAGTAACCTAAGTGCCCAGTGTTTGTGAAGTCTGTAGGACAGTGACACGCTAGGCCTTCACCGCCACTCACTACTCACTCACTGACTCACCCAGAGCAACTGCCAGTCCTAAAAGCTGCACAGTAAGTAAGTGCCCGACACTGGTGTGCCATGTTTAATTTGTTATACTATATTTTTACTATACCTTCTCTATGGTTAGAGATGTTAAGATACACAAATACTTACCGTTGTGTCCCAATTACATATAGTATTCAGTAGCCACAAGCCACACAGGTTTCTAGCCTAGGAGGCATAGGCTACCCCACCCCACCTAAGTGTGCAGGAGGCTGTACCATCTAGATGTGTGTAAATAAACACACTCTGTGATATCCACACAATGATGAAATTGCCTAATATTGCCCAAATTGTTTTTAGCTAGTCTAGATAGGTCTTTTACATTTCCACATACATTTTAAAATCAGCTTTTCAGTTTCTAAAAAAAAAAAAAACAATAAAATCCCCCGGGATGATGGTTAAGATTGTATTGAATCTACAGATAAATTTGGAGAGAACAAGCAGCTTAACAAAATTAGATTTTCCTATCTACAAACATGGTATATCTCTGCATTCATTTAAATTGTCTTCAACTCAGCATTGTTCCAGCCTTGCACATCTTTGCCTAAATTTATTCCTAAGTACTCTATGTTTATTGACTCTATTGAAATGGTATTTTTTAAATTTAATTTCCAGTTGTTTGTGCTAGTATAAAGAAATGCAATGGATTTTTAAAATTTGATTTTATGTCCTACAGCCTTGCTCTTTTCGTCTGTTTGCATTTAATGTAATTATCCGTATTGCTGGGTTTGAGTCTACCATCCGCTTTTCATCAGTCCTGTTCCGTCTTTGTTCTTTGCTTGTTCCTTCACTGCCTTCTTTGAGGTTAACCAAATATTTCTTAATATTTTATTTGCTCTTCTCAGTTGGATTTTTAGTATAGTCCTTTTTATTATGTGTCTCGGTGTACTCTGAAGCTTACCATATGCATCCTTGGTCAGTTCTATGCCACTTCCCACATGATCCTGCACAGTTCCCTTTCATATTTCTCACTTTACAAATATAATAACCTCAGACCAGCATAATTATATTATTACCCAAACACCTGCCATTCTTTCTGCTATTGTTGTATCTTTTGTTTTCACATATGTTTTAAAATCATAGCTTATAATATTATAATTTTGGGTTTAAACAATAAATTATCTTTTTTTTTTCTAATTATGAGAGAAGAACATGGTTTGTAGTCTTTCCTTGCCAGAGATCCAAGTTTTCATCAGGCATCATTTCTTTTCAGCCTGGAGAACACCCTTTGGTAGCTCTTGCTGCATGGGTCTGCTGCAGACATGTTCTCTTAGCTTTCATTTTTGAAGGATATTTTGCTAAATGCAGAGAGTAATATTGTCTGGTTAACAGTGTTGTTTTTCTCATTAATCACTTCAGAAATGATATTCCTTTGTCTCTTGGCCTGCATGTTTCTAAGAAGTCAGTAGTACTTCTTATCATTGTTATCTTATGTATAATATGCCTTTTTTCCTCTGGCTCCTGTCAAGATTTTCTCTATATTTTGTTTTTAGCAATTTGACTATGATATTGGCAGGTAAAGATTCTTGAGATTCTCTGAACTTTGAAACCTATTAAGTCTATATTTATTTTACTAAATTTGAGGAATTTTGATTATTTATGTTTTTAAATATTATTTCTGATCTATTGTTATTGATTATTCCGATCTATATTATACTGTGATCACACATACACATTTATATAATTTATAGTTCTCCTTCTGGGACTTCTATTACATGTCTGTTAGATCACTTGATAATGTCCCATGAATTTCTGAGGCTTATTCTATTTCCTTTCTCTTCCTGCTCTCCTACAATTGGATCATTTCTAATGATCTGTCTTCAAATTCACTCCTTCATTCTTTTGTCCCCTTGAATCTGTGATTAAGCCCACCTGGTACATTTTTTTAAAAAACTTTAGTTCTAGAATTTCCATTTTCTTTTTAGTTTCTGTTTCTCTGCTGAGATTCTTTATCTGTTGATTCATTAAGAATTATATTTTCCTTGAGGCCTTTGAATGTATTTACAAAGCTGCTTTAAAGGCTGTGCCTGGCTACATCTAAGATCTGAGCCATCTCAGGATAAGTTTCTATTGACTGGAAGTCACATTTCCTTGTTTCTCTGTGAGTGAATGCCGGGCTCACAGTCTCAGTATTCTGCGGACCTCACAGTTTCAGCTCCTGCACACCGATATCTCCATTTCATTTTTAGTCTATTGAAACTATTCTTTGGTTCTTTGTAATATGACTAGTCATACCAAAAACACAATATAAGTACTTGCACTGGCATGGCATCTATCTTTGTATTATTTGCACATGATTGAAGCAGAGCAGAGAGACTTCAGCATGTGCTCACGCTAATGCTGAGACCAGAAGTCAGAAGCTATTAAGGGAAAACAGCATGAGCTTTTAGAGTTACAGGGTTGTTCTCACTGCAAGTGTTTAAAGAAAGCCTCTAGGAACATCTGTTGGGGATACTGCAGAGGGAATTCCTACATGATGAGGGGGCTGGAACAGATAAACCCTGTTTGGATTTGTTCAAACAGATTACCTTTCAAATATGAAAGTGCCCAGCACAGAGCCGGCCTGTGATAGAAGCCTTCAAAGAGCATACTGTGATTATTACAGCCGAGTTCGCTTCATCACAGACCCATGCATTGTGGCCTCTCCTCTGGGTAATATTTACAGAGCAGAAAAGAGCTTCAGTCCCAGTGCCCAGGCCTGAAAATTGCTCCCACCATTTCAGAATAGAAAAGAAAATGTTTCTCCACTGAAAACCACATTTGCTGGTTATGAAAATGATTCAGAGCACTTTTTTCACATTTCTGTATTGATTCCCAGCCTTCTTGTTTTATTGTACAATAACAGGCCCCGGGACGGAGAATATATTACTACGAAAACGTAAAAGAATCTCTTCCCAGGGAATTGTCTGCATACCAAGCACGGTGCCTTACTCTGATCTCTAGTTTAAAACAAAGGCAGCGGGCTGCTGAGGGAGCACCCGGGTTCTCATTCTCTGTAGCTGGTGCACTGCAGCTCTGAAAGCCCGAAGGGACCACACGTGAGGTGTGGTGAGTAGTGTCAGCCCAAGCCCTGCCCTGGGAAGGAACAGGTGCACCCCCAATCTAATGAGTGCCACAGGGACATCATCATCATCACCACCTAATGGGACGCATCTGTCCACTGCAAGCCCCTCCCCCATGGCAGGCACTAGGGAAGGGTCCTAATGGTCTTATTGGTGAAACTTCACATTCCCCCTCCCAGCACAACTAAATGACTGAGTAATGGCTCCATAAATGGCCATCTGATTAGCCTGATCCCAAGGGGAGGAATACATAGACTGGCAGTGCGTGCGGGCCCCGTGCGCAGGGAGCCCCATCCATCTCTGTCACCCAAGGTGCCCATGTTCATTTGTCAGTTCCTGACAGGAGCTGCTAGTCAGTGGCAAAGGGAGTAACCAGGGCCTTGGTTCTGCATACTCCTGAAAGACCCATCTCCCCTCCTTCTCCTCCCCACAGGGAAGTGGGTTCAGAAAGGTGGGGGGTCTCCAGGTGAAAGAAGGCATGGATTTCAGAAAGGAGAAGGGCAAGAAAACTCAGGAGACAGAAAGGCTGTGTTGAGGGAAAGGACAGCAAATAGGATTTCCTGAGAGCCAGACCCTCCTACAGTCCAATTTGTATGACAAAAAGGTATATTTGCTTTTTCTCATCCACCTCTGGGTCAAGGAGCAAGCAGCCCATGACCCCTCCCTGGCACGGTGATGCTGAGAGGAAGAGGGCGGAGCAGCAAAAGGGGCCTCCCTTAGCAAAAGCCAGAACAGACCCTCAGCCCCAGTCATTGTCCCCGGGAGCCCACTGCCATGGCCATCTGTGTGGTAGTGCTGGGCACCACTGCCCTGTGGGGCGACACCTGGCTGTTTTGAGTGAAGGTTGCTCCTGCCCTCTGAAGACCCACAAAGCCTGCTCTGTACAACCCTTTCCATGCTTCCCTGGAGGGAGATGCCTGAGTTCTTCCCAGCAGGAGCAGAGAACCTGCTCTGCCATGCCTTTTCTCTGTATGGAACCCCATTTTGGTAAATGGCTCAGGCTGATAGAGATCCCTGCCTCTGAGTACGCGGGTAAAAGAGGAAATGGCTCAGTGATCACATAGGCTTACTTCTCTGTCCTTTGGGGAGCCTTGATCAGGGTATGATCCAGAAGTGAAAGGGGTAAAAAATGACCCCAGACTCTCAAACCAGAAGAAATACATAGATGCTGGACACAAAAAAGAACTGAGCCTCATTCTTCCCTGCATATAAGTGGGGGTGATCATCCTTATCCATTGACATGTACTTGTTCTCAAGCTCTAGAGAGCTCACATGTGAAAGTGTCCAACACAGTGCTGGCCACACAGTGGGCAAACGGAGACACATGGGCCTGGAAAGGACCCAGAAGCAGATTAATTTCAAGCTAGAGACAAGATTTCCTCCAAAAGGCTGGAGCCTGATGGATAAGGGCTGAGCAGTCGGGGTCACCTGCTCCAGAATCAGGACATATTCAGAGGCTAACCAGGAGGCAGACCAAAGGAGGCAGGAGACTGGCTAATCTGGGAGCAGGCCTCTTAGCTACACACAGGATAAGAACATCCCCTGGAAGTAGGTATGTCTCATTCCTGACCTGATGAAGCTGTGATGCAACCATGAGCCTGTGATGCAGCTAGGCTCGACCCTGCTCCCATCCTGATTTTTGATTGATGCCTGACTCGGGCACAACTGAGACGAGACCCTAGTCACAGAATACTGTGTCTGCCCATTTGACCCCCCAAATCTGCATGTGACTGCTGGGCCTGGATGAGAATTTATATACAATCCTGTAGGGGGGAGGGCAGGTATAAACATTTTTAATACCCAGAAGTCCTTGGCCCACATCCCACATGCCAGAGGGCAGGAAGATTAGTGACAACTCCACACTGTCCCCTTATCACTTCCCATCTTGTACCTTCCATAGATATTTGTTTGTATTTGCCATTGAAGTAAGAAAAATGTCCCATCTAACAGAGGGTTCAGACCCTGGCTATGGCCCTGAGATCAGAAGCCACAGGCCTTGGTGCACAGTCCTGTCTGTTTCTCTAATCAAGTACCCCTGATGTTCCCAGAGGTCTCCTGGTCACTGAGGACCCTTCAGACCACCCTTATGGACATTATTGTAGATACACTTCTTCTCCAGATTTGGCCGCCAGTTATGATTCCCCCAGGTCCTCCAGCCTCCACCCATGCTGACCCTTAAGCCACTCTGAACATGGAGGCAACTCCATCCCTCTCTCCCTGCCAGGGGGAAAGGGATACCAGATGCCTACTAGTCTCTCTCCAGAATCCTTGACCATGTTCAGTGTCCTGACCATCTCTAACAGGGCCAGCCTTCCTGACCTAGGCCTTCATGGACTGGACTCTTCCACCCCCAGCATCTGCCCCTGAGCTGGCCAGGCTGGTTCAAGCCCTTCCAGGGTGTGAGTGTGGGGAGCAAGCACCTTTCTCCTTGGTCTAACTATAGTTGGGCCAAATACTAGTCAAGTTGGATGTCAGGAGTGCCTCTCCCAGCAGCACAAAAGGTGACCAAAGGCCCCAGTGTAGAAAATCAAGGAGGCAGGCTACAATCACAGTTGGGTCCCCAAGCTGGGATTGGGAGCTGAATAGAATCAGGATCAGAGTGAGTGAAGGCTGATGACAAGAAAGGCTGTGTCCAAGATACTCACTGTGGCCATGAATGATATAGGTGCTCTGCAGTTGGCCTGGCACTGCAGGTGATTGATCCCCAGGCCCCAGCTGGGTTTGTGATGACTGCCTCAGACTCAACTCAGGGCTGGTTGGGACTCTCAGGCTTTCCTCAAGGGCCACAGCTCCAGGTTCCCTCAGGAGCCTTGGCAACACCTCAACCAGCTGGCTGCTCCTCCTTTTATCCACAGAGAAAATTGAAAACAAGAGAGGTTTCATGCCAAACTTCTCCCAGATTCCAGATGCATGCATCCAACTGCTTCTCGAACATCTCCGCTCAGAGGCTTGCGTGTTCTCTCTCCCCTGGCAGACCCCAAACTGGCTCCTGCCACCCACTCCCCCTCTCCACCGACAGTGCTGTCAATTACCTGGCATCTTCCTCGTCTCTCCCCTTTCTCTTATACCCTGCACCCCATGGGCTCTGTTAAATATTAATGCATGCAGAGCCAGCCATTCCTCACCTATCCTCATCATCTCTGCAGTCCTTGCCACCTCTTCTCCCCTACCCCCTGCAGCCGCACTCCAATCTCACTGCCTCCACCCTGCCACACCAGAGTCTTCTCAACCCAGCATTCAGAACAGGAAGGAGTCAGGCATTGTATGCCCTGCTCCTGCCCTGCTAGTAAAAGCACATATAGTGAGAATAAGATGGAGTCATTCACACTAGGGCTGAGACGACATAGCTGGTCTGGTCAGTTTAGGTCCTATGTGACCGTCACCTCATATCTCCCATTCTTGCTATTTTGTAAATTCACCTTTAACCTAAAAGTGCATATCTTGAGGGAAATTGATTTAGGAGATTAACTTTTGAATTGGAATGTTGTTTTGGGTCACGGGTAATGTCAATTATTATTCATTATGGGTCACAGGTTATAGCAATTATTGTTGTTCAAGATAAGGGTTAACATGGTTTTTACTTTGAACTTTTATGTATAAAACTGTGATTTTGGAAATAAAAGAACAGAACAGTCTTAGAGAGCCTACTCTCTCTGTTCTCCACAATTGCTGGCCTTCTGACAAATAAAGTTTGGTGAACCTACCTCTATCTCTCTGCATATTGTCTGACAGTGACAGGCAGATGGATTCTCTTCATCCAGTAAACGAAGAGAGGATACCCAGGAAAAGTAAGGTGTGAGAGAACAAAAGTCTTCTAACAGGAAGTCTCAAGGACACACATACAAAGTCCCCCTCATGGTGACTGAGCTGTTTGGAATTTGTAGAAACTTAACTTCCTGGGACCTGGGAACTAATGCTGGCTTCTGCTTCCGTGAAGTCCTGAGTCCACCTTCTCCAGCTTGATTCATACTAACCAATGAGATTAAAACTGATGAAGAGCCCTTTACTAGAGAAAAAAAGGGAAAAGACAAAGCCAGTTGGGGAGCTCAGCCATTTTTGGATTCCAGTCTGCCGTGGCCAAAATAAAGCCCTTCGTCCATAATCTTGGTGTTCAAATGTTCTTTCTTTCCATTGGGCCTTGTTGCAAGAACAATAGGACCCCAGTTTCACTGAGAGAGAAAGCCACAGTCTTGACAATGGTCTATGAGGTCTACAGGCCCTGGCCTTTGGACACCACTCTGACCTCACTCTGATCCCTGACCCTCCATATGAAGTGCCAGTCACACCAGCCCCCTCCATGTTCCCCAACACTCCAGGCCTCCTAGCATTCTCATGATGTACTTGTTTATTACTATGTATGTTTATCTGTGGTTGTCAATCACTTGTGATAGAATGCAAGCTCATAGGGAAAGGAAGTTTTTCACTGATGGATACAAGTGCCTGCCACATGGCAGTCTTTTCCTACATATTTATTGAATAAATGAATCAGTGTGGCTTTGGAGTCAAACACACTTAGGTTTAAATATTATCTCTACAATTTGTGAGTCTGACTTGGATTTCTTCACTCCCCACATCTGAAGCTCAGTTTTGTTTCTACACTTGTAAAATGGGGATCATACATCCACCAGCCTATGTTGAGGACTGGTGAGACAACAATGTACAGAATAAATGGCCACTGTTGTCATGTTGACTGTTTAATGATGCCCACTGTCTCCAGTAGGACTTGTGGATGTGGCTTCAGCCATGGTGTTCAGCCATCATCCAGAGAAGCCCAGCTGGCAACCCTCCTCCTGGGCCCAGATACCAGGCATTCAGGGCTCCAGCGGGAGCATGTGCAGTCTGTGACATGCTGCCAGGAAGGAACAGGAATGTTTAGATATCACAGGCTGTGATTCCAGCATGTGAGACTGGATTCTAAAGAGGCATTCAGAAGCACAGTTTCCACATGAATGGACTCTTGACAGAGAGGAAATGATTTTAATCAGCTGAAGGAACATGAAGGCCATCCATTTCCCATTGTTTAACGGAAGAATTAAGTGAGGCAGTGGGGAGTGGGGCGGTGGAGGTGATGGAGAGAGGAAAGCCACAGCAGATTTAAATGATAAAGCAACTGAACAAGGGGACATGCAGGCGCCAGACAGCCCTAGTGGTAATAACTCTATGCATGCCCTTCTCAGCAGTTGGAACGTAGGATAATGGTAAAAATTATAACAACAACCTTCACAGATTACAGAACACTTCCATATCCATTGTCCCATTTCATTTTCATAAAGACTATTTGAAGTCGGCATTATTCACTCTGTGTACAGATGGGAAGACAAGGAGTCACAGAAGCTGCAGAAATGGCCTTCAACGTGGTACAGAATCTTTCATTAGCTTGTTTACTATAAGCTTTATGTTTTTATATTTCTTCTTAATCTTTTTATTGATGAATACCATCCATACAGAAAAGAACCTAGAGAAGCTAAGGAAATTTCACCCCAAAATATGACTCCTTGGTATTAAGAATATTTTTTTTTTTT
>NW_003852540.1:364378-366448 GCF_000181295.1 Otolemur garnettii | reverse complement strand
GCAGAGCCTAAGAATATTCTGAAGTAAAGGCCATTTATGATCAGGAAGCATTGAAAGAGCCTTCCCCTCTATCTGCATAAAACCCAACTAACCTGATTGAGATCACAAGGGGCTTCTGACTTCCTTTTCTGAATGCTAGCAAACCTGGCCCCAAATCATTTAAAACACAGTACCTGTCTCTCAGGTTAATTTACAAATCAGTTTCCCCCCATCTACACAGCCCCCCAAGCAACAACTTCCTACACCTATAATTCCCACATTCTCCCCCACTCCCTTCTAAAAGGCATCTATAAAGGTCTCTGACCATTATTGAGACATTGGGTAATCATCATTCTTATGTTTGCCCCATGTGCGTGATATTTAGAAATAAACCTTTCTCTTACTAATCTATCATAATTGTGAGTTGATCTTTCAGTGAACTAACCAAGGGAGATGATAGGGCTGAATGTAGGGACCTACCCAGATAGAACCATCCCACCCTGGAAAGAATGTCCCATCCCATAACCTCTCAGGGAAAGGGCAGGTTTTGCCCTGATCCCTACAAACCCAAATACATAATAAAGTTTCACAAAGGAAACATATGCACATCAGAAAATGAAAGCACATGTAGTGAGAATAAGATAGAGTCAGCTGGGCTGGGGCCAACAGGACACAGCTGGCCTGGTCATTTTAGGTCCTACTTGACCTTCACCTCCTATCTCTCAGTCTTATTATTTTATAAATCTAGTTCTCACCTAAAGATGCCAATCTTGAATAGTTTCAGAAGATTGATTAAGGGAATTGACTTTTAATCAGAAGGGTTGTAATAGGTCACTGAGTTATGCCAATTATTATTTAAAATGAGGGTTAATGTGATCTTTGCTTTAGGAGGATTGATTTAAGAAATTAACTTTTGAATTGGAAATGTAATAGATTGTTACTGAGTTGTGCTGTTTACTATTTAAAATAAGAGTTAATGTGATCTTTGCATTGAACCATTTTGTATAAAATTGTCATTTTGGAATGGAAGAACAGAACAGTCTTGGAGAGGCTACTCTCACCGTTCTCCAGAATTTCTGGCCTTCTGACAAATAAAGTTTGGCGGACTTACCCCTATCTCTCTGCATATTGGCTAACAGTGACAGACAGCTGGACCCTCTTCGTCCAGTAACAAAAATTGAATACGTCTTCCACACTGCTTCTGCCCAGGCAGGAAGGACCCTCCTTTTCCCCAAAGAAAACCTGACGTTTGTCACCATAGATTGGTGCTTTGACATTCCGTGAGTGCAGTCATTCAGGATGTGTTCTTTGCTCCCCATTACGCTTATCTTCTGTGGCTAGAGTTCATTCATTTCTATTGCTGTATATTCCATTTCCGAAATATAACAAAATTAACTTATTCTTCCCACTGTTGACAGACATTTAAGTTAAGTTGACTATACCTCTAGGGGTTTAATTTCTGTGTCACAGTGTGTGCATAGTGTTTAAATTTCATGTTTCAACTAGTTAGGAAAGTAGCTTTCCAGAGTAGTACAGATTTATACTCCCCCCAGAGCAGAAGAGCTTCATTTGCTCCATGTCTTTGTCAATACTTTGTAGTGTCAGTCTCCTTGGTTTTAGTCATTGATGGATGTCTAAAGGTTTTAATTTGTCTTTTCCTGACTAACAAGGTTGAGCTCCTTTTCCAGTGCTCACTGACCATTTGGATAGCCTCATTTGTGAGGTGGCTGTTCCCGTGTTCTAGTCATCTTTTCATTAAATATCTTTTTTTCTTATTGATTTATGTGAGCTATTTATATATTCCAAACATGGGTCCTTTATTTGAAATAATAAATAAATTTCAAATATGAGGACTGACAGAAATTTCCTTTTTCCAGATGGCTAGAGAATTGTCACCATGAAATTCTTTCTACCTTTACTGTAAATGAAATTCTTACATGCCAGAGAGAGGGAGAGGTAGAGAGGGAGAGGGAGAGAGAAAGAGAGAGGAAGAAGAGGAAGGAGGAGGAGGTGGAGGAGGAGAAAAGGGAGAAGGAAAGGAGAAGGAGAAGAAGGGAAAGAAGGAAGGGAGAGAGGAAGGGAGGGAGGGAT
>NW_003852540.1:360496-364321 GCF_000181295.1 Otolemur garnettii | reverse complement strand
AAGTTACTTCTTCCATGTCTACGTGAGTTTATTTCTGCATTCTCTATTGTTTTCACCCACCTGCGTTCTTCTTCTCCAGTATCAAATTGCTTTAATACTGAGCTTCAGATGGTTTAGTATTAGTGTCTAATCAGGCTGAACCCATGTCAGTAGGGTTTCTTTTTTCTCAGAATGTTCCCAGTTCTTTTTACATTTCTTATTTCATTAGATTTCAAAAGTAAAAACATAAAAAATAAAAATTTTAAGTAGGATTTATCAGTTAATTTTGAGACCATACTCATCTCTATGAGATTGAATATTACTATCCAACAGCAAGGTCCAGCTTCTCATTTGAAACCACCTTCTGCATGGCTCTCAATAGAAGTTAAAAGTCTTCTTCATAGAGGTAATGTTCTGCTCAGGCTAAATTTATACACAAATGTGGTATGCTTCTTGATATTTCCTATAATATTTTCCAATTGGCTATTTTTAGCATATAGCAAAACTATTAGTCTTGAACATTAATGTTGGAATTCACCACTTTACTGAATTCTACTATTTCTTTAAGTTTTTCGGTTGGCTCTCTTAGAATCGCCAAGTACACAGTCTCCTCATCTGGGAATCAGGACACCTGGCCTCCTTCTCCTTTTCAACACTTTTTTGATTTGTCTAATCTCATTGACGTGTGCCCTGAGAACAATACAAACTACACAGTGAGGTTACCCATGAGGCCACAGAAGGAATTATGGACATAACCCAGCAAAACAGAGAGGACAATGCAGGGCAAGGTTTCCCGACCTCAACACTACTGACATCTTGGGCCACATAATTCCTTAGTGTGGGGGACTGTTCTGCACATTGGAGAATGTTTAGAGATATCCCTGGCCTGTACCAACTATCTAGTGATCCATTACGACTTCTCCCAAGTTGTGACATCCACAAATGTCTTCAGATATTCCCAAATGTCCCCTGTGGGGAAAAATCACCTGGAGTAGAAACCACTGGTCTAAGGGAAAGTAGCTGGAGCCCCTGACTCAGCCAATTGTGAGTGAATCAACTTGGGGCATCTGTCTTCTTTGATCTCTTCATTTCGGAGTCCCTGGGCTATCAAGCCCTTTCATCCTCACTTTTATTCCACTGCTCTGTGACCCCACACTCCAGAAAACCAGGATTTTCCCCAGACCATCCTTTGTGGGTGCCATTCTCATTTTGTGCACCCTGAATTTAATAAGAATGAGGTTATAGTCTTTGACCATTGTTTCAGTTTGAGTTAACCTTTTTAAATTATGCTATAAAAGTTTCACTCTGAATCAGAGTGTTTTCGGTTGTAAGTAATAGAAAACCAACTAAAATTGGCTTGCACACTAAAGAGAATCTATTAGCTTATATAAAAATAGCCCAATGGTAGGTAGACTGCAGGCTTAGCTTGGCCAAGGCTCCAGTTTCAACTCTCTGACCTCTGTCCTCTTCTGCATGATGGCTCTGTTGTCTAGTTGGCTTTCCTCTTGGAAATAAAAAGGGCTGTCCTGTTGCAGACCTGACATTTACATACCATATAACCCAGAAGTGAAAAAAGCTTCTCTTCTTCAAAGCTTTGAAGGAAAAAGTTAAAAATTCCTGACTGGAACATCCTAGAATTCTTTATTCAAATCTGAACCAATCGCTAGTCAAGGGAATATCTTGCTGAGCCATTGTTCATGGTCCATTGTTCACTGTGGCAGTGGGATTATACTAACCAGTCTGGGGCAGTCAGAAGCCCTGCTTAAAGCAGGTTGGGGGAAGTTCAACCCAAACCTTCGGATACCAACAATAGTGGAGGGATAGATGAGATTGAAAGTGTACTATCTATTACCATTATGTCAGGTTGGTTAGTTGGTTTGCTTTAAAATGAGCAATGAATATTGAATTCAGTTAAAATTCCTTTTTGGCATTTACTGAGTTGATCCTTTGGTGTTTTCTCCTTGGATACACTAAAATAATGTATCACATTAATGGATTTTATAATCTGGAAAGGCCCTTGAATTGGGGGAAGAATCCCACTTGAATGTGGTGTTTTTTTTCTTTAATATGCTATGGAAATTTCTGCCATCATTTTATTTAAATTGTTTTTTATGATGGTTATAAGATTGGGCTAAAGTTTTCTGTTTTTGTGCTAACTTTGTCAAATTTTGGTATGCTGGTTCTATAGAAAGAATTTGGAATACATCCTTATTTCTCTAGGTTCTGGAAGGGTTTAAATAGTATCAGAATCATATGTTACTTGAACTTTTGAAAGAATTTACCTTTGAGACCATCTGGATTTGGCACTAATTTGGAGATGTTGAATTTTTATAACTTTCTCAATGTCTTCCATTCTTTTTTAGTCTATTTAGGTTTTCCATTTCATATGGGGTCAATTTTGATCTAGTTCCTAGAAAGTATTAATTTCACTCATCTCTTCAAATTTCCTTTCACTAAAAAAAATTTTTTTTTGCTAAATCTTTTTAAAATTTAGTTTCTTTTGGAGTATTTTTGTTGTGTTTTCTCTTTTTTGTTTCTAATGAAATACATTTGAGCTGTCTCCCAATGATTTGTAAATTTTATTGTGTTTTTCCCACATTAGTTTCTTGAATTTCTTTATCAGCTCTACCATTTTTTATTTTCTAATTCATTTAAAACCTTTTTGTTAAATTTCTTTACATTTATTTAGTTGATATTTCTCAACTTTTTGTATTTGATGTTTTATTTATTTTCAATGTTTGGGGGGTAGCATGTTCCCAAATTGCAGGGTTGATTAATTAAGCAAGATATTCTAGTTACAAGATACCAATGTGAGATGGGAAATGAAGCATAACACAAAACATTTAAAGGGAGTCTTCAAGAAGTAGTCAGGTGAATGGCCATGATAAGAGTACAACAGGATTGAGCAATGGGACATAGAATACATTTGGGAAGAGCATTTATTTGAAGAGTGCTCATAAGTCAGACCCTGCTTCAAGGGGTGGCAGGAACAATACAATTTCCTGACCCCCAAGCTAGTAGGAAAATTAGAGGAAAATCTGTGGGTTCTCTATAGTTGGGAGCACAGATGCTTAAGCACTTAACTGGTGCTTAACCCAGCCTTGAAAAAGCTAAATCAGGCTGTGGCAATGGATGAGAGGGCTGCCTTTAGAAAGTCACAGCATCTTTGTCTCATGGGAGCTGAAGCTCAAGGTGCCCCAGGAGTCCAGGCAGAAGAGGCTGTGCCCAAGAAACAACAATTTCAGATGAGGGTGCCAGTGAAGAAATCACTTAAGAAACCAGGCAAATGCTCATAAGAAAGAGTTCATGTGGGCTGGGCATGGTGGCTCACACCTGCAGTCTAAGCAGGTGGGAGGATCACTTGAGCCAGGAGTTTAAGCCCAGTCAAGGCAACACAGTGAAATCCTATCTCTAGAAAAATAAGAAGAAGAAGAAAAATTAGTCAAGTGTGGTAGCTTGTACCTATAACTACTCTGGAGGCTGAGGCAGGAGGATTACTTGAGTCCAGGAGTTCAAGGCCACAGCGAGCTATGATAATGCCACTGCACTTCAGCCTAGGTGACAGAGAGAAATACCACCTCTATTTTTTACAAAAAGAAAGACAGAGTTAACTTTAACCATATTCTAGATATAAAGCATGTGAAGCTGCCTTAGAATAGTTCTAGTCAAGAAAGAGTTTTCTGTATTCTATTCCTTTCCTCTTTTGACTCAAATTCAAACCAAAATGAATTGGGGGTGGAGGTAGGAAGAAAGGTGTCAGAAACACTCTTACTTACTTAAGACTATGATGATTATGCTCTACAGCAATTATATTATATATATATTATATATTACTATATAGTAATT
>NW_003852540.1:354545-360298 GCF_000181295.1 Otolemur garnettii | reverse complement strand
ATATATATATTACTATCTAAGAGTTATTATATATAATATATATAGTAATTATATATTATATACTATATAAGTATATATAGTATTATATATTACTATATATTTTATGTATATATATATATATATTACTATCTAAAAGTTATTAGAAAAGTAATGAATATGCTTATGGATTCACTGGGTGTCAGGGGATGAACAGCCCAACCAAGCAGACTAAAGGGATAGTCAACAAAGATGACTTTAGTAAGTCCTGCTTTTCAACACACTGATTATATTTGTTTGGTTTTTTAAGCCTTTTAAGAGTAAAATTTTCCTCTAAGCTCTATTTTGAAAAATCAGTATGTATTATTTTTATTCTGACATATTTTTATATTCCATATATTCTTCAATTTGATGTTTAATTTATTCTTTGACCTAGGAGTTATTTGCGAGGGAGTTTTTCTTTAGTTCAAAGTCATTGGCTTGTGAGAGATGCTGTTGTCTTGATTTTGCTTTTAAGTTTTATTGTATTGAAGCCAGATAACATGAATTAGACAATGGAGTCACAACCTCTACGGGGGGTTGGTTCCAAAGATAGAAAAAAATGAGAAAAAAATTTACAGATTCTGATTCTTCTACATTTTTGCTTTCTTTCTTTTCCTCTTTGGAAATCATCAATATCTCCTCTCAACTATTCATGAGTTGAAATGTCACTCTAGCATGCCATGTATTATACTGGTCCTTTGGGTACTTGTGTTCCTCATCTCTAGAGAATTTTCTTATGTTCTTTCTTTCATAAGCTTCTCCTCTCCATGGTCTCTGCTCATTCTAGAACTTCCACTAGATATTGGACTCCCTGGGTTGATTTCCTAGCATTGCTATTCTCTTTTATTTTCCTCACTTTTATGTTCTCCTTTCTTGGAGATTTCTTCTGATTTAGTCTCCAATCTTTCTACCAATTTGAAAAACAGAAACCAATAATTAAAAAAATTATAATAAGTGAGAGAAGTCAGACACAAGAGGTCACACATTGCATGATTTTTCTCAATATGAAATGTCCAGAATAGGCAAATCTGTAGAGACACAAAGCATATTAGGGGTTGCCAGAAGTTGGGGAAGATCCTGGAGAGTGACTGTCTAATGGATACAGGGTCTTCATTGGACTGATGAAAATGTGTTAGAACAGAGAGAAGTAATGGTTGCACAACACTGAATGTACGACTTTGAAATAGTTGATTTTGTTATATGACTTTCACCTCAATAAAAATATAAAATAAAATTTTCAGAAAATCAAGTGGAGAAGGACAAAAAAAGAAATCAGCAATTACACTTTAATTTCAAGGTCATTTCTGGTTCTTTTAATTTTATTTTTTATGGCATATATTTTGTGGTTTCTTTAATGAATGTAAGAGCTTCTCAAATACCTCTGAGGAAACCTATTAAACTTTCTTATTCTTTTTTCCTGCCTGCATGACTTCAGTTTACTTTTAAATTATTTTTAGATTTTGTTTAATCTGTTCTTTTTGTTAGAGGCTGTGGTAGTTTTAAAATACATTCACAAATTCTTTGATACTCCTTCCTCTAAGAGGTGAATCCTAATGCCCCTCCCCAGAGTGTGGGCTGGACTTAGTGACTTATTTCTAATGAATAGAAGAAAGTGGAAATGATAGTGTGCAAAATCAAAGACTGGGTTATAAAAGGCTTCCTCCTTTCTCTCTCTTGGATCAGTCAATCTGAGGGAATCCAGCTGCCATGTCATGAGGACACTTAAGCAGCCCTGTGGAGAGGTCCACATGGTGAGGAACTGAAGCCTCCTGCCAACAGCCAGTAAGGATCTGAGGCCTCTTGCCTACAGTCACGCAAGTGAGCCATGTTGCATGTAGAACTTTCTACCTTTGGACTTGCAGCTCATGAGAAACCTTGGATCAGAACCATCCAGTGAAGCTGCTCCCAAAAACTTGGCTCACAGACACAGTGAGATAATCAATTGTGTTGTTCTAAGTTGCTAAGTTTGGGGAATATATTACTTGGTGGCAGATAATAATACAGAGGCTTCCCATGAATACTTGGTAAAGCATTGCTGAATTTTTTTTCCAAGAATGAGGACATTGAACGTTGTGAGAAGCTATGAATGCATGGGCAGGGCTTGACCACTTATAGGTGTTGGTTCAGGGTGATCAAGTAGGGAGAAGGTCCAAACCCTGGAGATGTGCTAAATGGTGGAAAGAGGAGGTGGTCTTTTCTTTGTAATCTTTCCACATATTATAAAAAGAACACCAACGGCTGCCAGGCATTCTGTGGAGGAAAAGGGGGAAGGAGATTGCACAGATACTGAAATAAACTACATTTACAGCTTTTTCTCTCACTCAGTTTACCGAGGGTTTGGAGTCTCTCTGAGTTCTAGAAGGCAGTAGGCATCTTCTTCACATGTATCCACCTTCACTCTAACTAGCCCAGGGCATCTTCTACCCTGCATTGCCAATTACCTCTCTTCCATCTGAAAGAAATTTGATGAAGTCTTCTCTCTGTTGTTGGGCCTTCACTTGCACTCTCGGATATCTTCAGTTATACTTTAATTATACTTTTTTGAAACAATCATTTTATTAGGTCCCTGAAAGAAGATAAGATGGTATCTAGTCATTTAACCACGAGTCCCTTTCTCTAATTCTTAATCTTTGCATCACTTTATCCAACTCTTAGATACAATTTATAGTTCAATTTGTTTTTTTAAACAAACATAAGTATTTATTTTAATAACTAATTTTGTCTTCCTTGTTTTATCTAAATAATAGATATATTTGAACTTATCATATCTTCATTTTTGTTGCTTTCAATGCTCACCTTTTCCTACATTGATTTTCTTATTTTGAATTTATGTTTCCTTCTAGAGAATTGGAAAGTCCCTGAAGTCTATTCTTATCATCTAGTAGTTGTCTATATAATTTTACAAATAAAACTTAATCTTTGCCTTTTTTTTTTTTGATTGCAGCCATCATTGTTGTTTGGCAGGCCTGGGTTAGATTCAAACCCACCAGTTCAGGTGTATGTGGCTGGCACCTTAGCCGCTTGAGCCACAGGTACCAAGCCTAATCCTTGCTTCTTTAGATGTGTTAGTGTCTGGATCTAAAACAGGGGTTGCCAAACTTTTTCTATAAAGGATTTAATAGTAAATATTTTAGAGTTTGGAGGCCATACGGTCTCCCCATTGTGTGTTTCTCCTTACTGTGAACAGTAATTGTCCAGTCACAATACTCAATTTCTTCTGTGGCAACATGAAAGCAGTCATAGACAATACATGAATGAACATTACTGTGTTCCAACAGAAACCTATTTACAAAAAACAGTGGTTAATATTTAAAAAAAGAAAAGAAACTAACAGGTAGCAAGTCAAATTTTCCCCCTTGGGCCTTCATTTGCTTAGTTTGCTCTAAAAGAGGAGAAAATTATCACTCACATCTTCATGGTGTTGATGCTGAATTATTCTATGGAAGATGTTAACATGGAAGTTTCATGGTACATCTCTTTGCACCTTCTTGTGAATCTATAAAGTGCAAAGAATGGAAATAAAGATGGAAAAGCTATTTTAACAAAAGCAATCTTGAGGCCAGGCATGGCGGCTCACACTTATAATCCTAGCCCTCTGGGAGGCTAAGATGGGTACATTGCTTGAGCTCAGGAGTTCAAGACAAGCTTGAGCAAGAGCAAGACTCTGTTTCTACTACAAACAGAAAAAACAGCCAGGTATTGTGGCAGGTGCCTATAGTCCCAGCTACTCGGAAGGCTGAGGTAATAGGATCACTTGAGCCCTAGAGTTTGAGGTTGCTGTTAGGTACCAAGCCATGGCACTCTACCAAGGGTGACTATCTTCCTTCTTTTTTTTTTTTTCTGTTTGATTTTTTTTTTATTAAATCATAGCTGTGTACATTAATGCAATCATGGGGTACAGTGTGGTGTTTTCATATACATTTTGAAATACTCTTATCAAACTGGTTAACATAGCCTTCATGTCATTTTCTTAGTTATTGAGTTAAGACATTCATACTCTGCTTTTAGAAAGATTCACTTGTACCCTTGTAAGATAAACCATAGATGTGACCCCACCAATCACTCTCCCTGCACCTATCCACTCATTCACCCTCCTACTCTTCCTTCCCCCACCCCCTTCCCATATTCTAAGGCTATAATTAGGTTATAACATTCCTACAAAAGCTATAAATTAGTTTCAAAATAGGGCTGTGTACATTGGGTAATTTTTCTTCCATTCTTGAGATACTTTGCTAAGAAGAACATTTTCCAGCTCCATCCATGTAAACATGAAGGAGGTAAAGTTTCCATTTTTCTTTAGGGCTGCATAATATTCCATGATGTACATATACCACAGTTTATTGATCCATTTGTGGGTTGATGGGCACTTGGGCTTCTTCCATGATCTAACAATTATAAATTGGGCTGCAATAAACACTCTGATACAAATATCTTTGCTGTAATGGGATTTTTGGTCTTTTGGATATATACCTAAGAAAGGAATTGCAGGATCAAATGGCAGGTCAATTTTTAGTTCTCTAAGTGAACTAAAAATAGTTCTCCAGATGTCTTTAGTTCTCCAGATGTCTTTCCAAAAGGAAAAAATTAATTTGCATTCCCATCAGCAGTATAGAAGTGTTCCCTTTTTTCCACATCCACGCCAACATCTCTGGTTTGGGGATTTTGTGATGTAGGCTAATCTTACTGGAGTTAGGTGATATCTCAAAGTAGTTTTGATTTGCATTTCTCTGATGATTAAGGATGGTAATGATTAAGAATGGTGAGATAGCTATGCATCTATCTTCTTTAAAGAGATTTCTTTTCAAGTCCCTTGCCCACCCTGAGATGGGATTGCTTGTTTTTTTCTTGCTAATACGTTTGAGTTCTCTATGGATTCTGGTTATTAAACCTTTGTCAGAGACATAAGCAGCAAATATTTTCTCCCATTCTGAGGGCTGCATAATATTCCATGGTGTACATATACCACAGTTTATTGATCCATTTGTGGGTTGATGGGCACTTGGGCTTCTTCCATGACCTAGCAATTATGAATTGGGCTGCAAATATTTTCAGAGACATAAACAGCAAATATTTTCTCCCATTCTGAGGGCTGTCTACCCTCTTTATTTACTGTGTTCTTGGCTGTGCAGGAGATTTTTAGTTTGATCAGGTCCCAAAAGTGTATTTTTGATGTTGCTTCAATTGCCCGAGGGGTCCTCTTCATAAAATTTTCACCCAGGCTGATTTCTTCAAGTGTTTTCCCTACACTTTCTTCTATTATTTTTATGGTTTCATGTCTTAAGTTTAAATCTTTAATCCAGTTAGAGTCTATCTTAGTTAATGGTGAAAGGTGTGGGTCTAGTTTCAATCTTCTACAGGTTGCCAGCCAATTAGCCCAGCACCATTTGTTAAATAGGGAATTTTTTCTCCACTCAATGATTTTAATTGGCTTGTCAAAAATCAGGTAATGGTAGGTAGCTGAATTCATCTGTTGGCTCTCTATTCTGTTCCATACATCTACCTCTCTATTTTGTGCCAGTACCATGCTGTTTTGATCACTATGGATTTTATAGTACAGTCTGAGGTCTGGTAACGTGATTCCTCCTGCTTTGTTTTTATTTTTGAGTAATATCTTTGCTATTCGAGGTTTTTTCTGATTCCATATAAAATGAAGTATTATTTTTTCAAGATCTTTAAAGTATGACAGTGAAGCTTTAATAGGGATTGCATTAAAATTATATATTGCTTTGGGTAGT
>NW_003852540.1:342127-352881 GCF_000181295.1 Otolemur garnettii | reverse complement strand
AAGATGTGATTGATTTTGGAGTGTGTTCTATGTACTGATGAGAAAAATGTGTATTTAGTTTTGTTAAGATGAAATGTTCTGTAGATGTCTGTTAAATCCAAAAGTTGAATAGTTAAATTTAAATCTAAAATTTCTTTGCTAAGCTTCTTTTTGGAGGATCTATCTAATACTGCTAAAGGAGTGTTAAAATCTCTGACTATGATGGAGCTGTGAGAAATCAAGTTGCTCATGCCGGTTAGAGTATCTTTTATAAATTGAGGTACATTCTGATTGGGTGAATAGATATTGATAATTGAGAGCTCATCATATTGAGTATTGCCCTTAACAAATATAAAGTGGCCATCTTTATCCTTGTTTACTTTTGTTGGTTTAAAACCTATTTTATCTGCAAATAAAATTGCAATACCTGCTATTTTCTGCTTTCCATTAGCCTGGAATATAGATGACCATCCCTTCACCCTGAGTCTATATTTATCTTTTTAAGGTATGATGAGATTCTTGTATACAGCAAATGTCTGATCTGAGTTTCTGTATCCAATCAGCCAATCTGTGCCTCTTTAGAGGACAATTTAAGCCTTTCACATTGATTGAAATTATTGATAAGTCTGATAAAATTTTAGGTATCAAGTTGGTCAAAAGTCCAGTGGACGTTTTTAATCCTTTCACCACTGTAGAAGTTGGATTTTGATCAATAGTTTCTGAGTTGGTTTACTTTTGTGGTTGAGGATTGCACTGGTCATTATGGAGAATAGGTCTGAGAATATCCTGGAGAGCTGGTTTGGTTATGGCAAATTTCTTCAACATATGACTGTCATTAAAGTATTTAATTTCTCCATCATAAATGAAACTCAGTTTAGCTGGATACAGGATCCTGGGCTGAAAGTTATTTTGTTTTAGGAGATTAAATGTCGATGACCACCCCCTTCTGCTATCTTCCTTCTTTCTCAAACAAAAATGCCCAAAAGCAACCTTGAGTAAGTGTGGGATTGTGCAATGATGATGGAAGAATAAACCTTCCCTGGGGCACAGGCCAATAAGACATCACCATCATGCTTTTCGATTGGAAGAAAAAACAGCTTCTTGGGAGCCTGGAGTTTTATGGCCCAAAGCAGAATTGGTCTGATGTAGCTGTAGGATGCCATAGGGAAGACCCTTGGGCTCCAAGCAGCCCTGGGACTGTGGAGATTGGTTTCTCCAGGAGACTGGTTAATTCATACAGCCATAGGGATCAGAGTGTTAGGAAGACCTAAATAATCCCTTTCTTCTATAGATGAGAGTCTAGAATCACAATTACAGAGTGAGTGGGGGTAATACTGGGTCTAGGGTCCAGTCCTAGAATATTTCAGACTTGAGCTTTATAACTGGAACAACCACTCTGTACTATTTAAACCTCCTCTGTCAAGACCTCTTTTTCCTAAGCTACACAGAAGGGGAGCAGCCCTCTGGGGCTTGTGGTGCCCATGGTGGAAGACACAGCTCCTGAGACTAAGGCACCAGGAGCTGTGGGAAGGTGATGTCCAGGCCATAGTCCTTCCATCATAGCATCCCCTGGTTCCCAGCACCATTTGGGTGCTTCCCTTTTTATGATAGGCATCCCATCATAAAATCAAAAAACATGAGTTGAGCACCCACTCTGAAGCAGGCACCGTGAGATGCAGTTTGGACAAGACACAGAGGTCCCTGCCTCTGTGGAGCTTACAGTCTGGTGGGGTATTGCCCCCTCATGGGCCCCACCCAAAGGATTATAGGAAGAGCATCTTTTCTCCGACATTGGTCAGAAAATGAAGATGCTGGGAGAACCCTTTGGCACCAAGCTGATCTATGGCTCTGAGAGCAGAGGACTTCTTAGACTAGAGTAAGACAGCCCAGGGAGCAGACATCCACCCACTTGGGTCAGTGTCAGTGGGGCATAACATCTGGTGATGCTGCTGATCCCTTCTCTGGTGCTCTTACTACCAAGCCCAGGGCTCAAGAGTTACCTGTGAAATGAAAGAATGAATGAGGAAATTAAGTTAATGTCTCTCAGCTGCAGCTTCTTCTCTTGCAAAATAAGGAGTGTTACAGAGATGGAATGAGGAAGCCTGGTATTTGCAGAGCTTTGTGTGTTCTGAAACACAAAGAAGTGAAACAGAATCCAGATTCAAAAGGGCTTCAGGAGGTGAGATGAAAGGCTGTTCACAGCAAGGAGAAACACACAATGGGGAATGCAAATTCCCACACTGGGGCCAGAAACTCAACTGCAAAAGAACAGGAAAGCAGCAGGACAGGCTGAGAAGGAGCCTGGGGGTGTGTGTTGGGAGTGTGAAGCTGTCAGGCAAATAATTTTCAGCTTAAAGTATGTCTGCTCAGAGACTCAATGATGTTAATAGCGGTGATGGTGATGGTGATAATCAGCATATATGGAATGCTGGTAGGGGGCTAGATGCTGTGCCAAGGGCTTCACAGGCACATTTTAGTATCTCCTCCCAGAATCCCCCCTCACTCGTGCACTCTCTGATTCCACAAATATTTATTAAGAGTCCACATGATATATAAGTGATAGTTATAAAGACTATGAGGAAGTAGGAAAATGCTGATGTGATGTTACCTGGAGAAAGGGATAAAACCAATATTCCATGGAATGTTATAGTGGAACACTCGAGAAATAAATACTCATTTAGTGGGGAGGAGTTGGGCAATAAATAACTGGCAAAAGCTCTTCCCTTCTGGAGCACATATTCTAGTCACAGCTGACAAAAAACATGATAAGAAAAATGTAAAGTAATAGAGAAAAATTTCTCGAGGGGGTTGGGTATACAGGGGCAGGCAAAGCACTGTGAGATATGATAGAGAGGAAAGACCACTCTGCAAGGTGACATTCCAGCAAAACCCAAAGGACAGGGAGCGGGTGAGGGCCGATGGAAAAGCAAGTGCAAAAGCCCTGAGCTGGGGTGGGGCTGGCATGATCACACAGCAGCCAGGAGGCCACCAGGGTGGCTGGAGTCTTGTGCAGAAGGCAGGACACAGAATATGGGGCCAGCTTGGGAGGTCCTTTGAAGTTATTATGAGGATTTTGTCTATTCTGAGCAAATACGAAGCCAGTGAAGGTTGTCTATTTGCTTTGGTTGTGGTCTCCTTAGATGTACAGAAGTTTTTCAGTTTAATTAAGTCCCATTTGTTTATTTTTCTTGTTGTAATTGCTACAGAAGTCTTCTTCATAAAGTCTTTCCCCAGGCCGATATCGTCAAGTATTCTTCCTATGCTTTCTTTGAGGATTTTTACCATTTCTTGCCTTAAATTTAGGTCTTGAATCAGTTTTTGTGAGCGGAGAAAGGTGTGGGTCCAGTTTTAGTCTTCCACACATGGATATCCAGTTCTCCCAGCAACATTTATTGAATAGGGATTCTTTCCCCCAGTGTATGTTCTTGTTTAGTTTATGGAAGATTAGGTGGCTGTAAAATGCTAATTTCATTTCCTGGTTTTCTATTCGATTCCAAATGTCTATGTCTCTATTTTTGTGCCAGTACCATGCTGTTTTGACCACTATGGCCTTGCAGTAGCCTAAAGTCTGGTATGCTGATGCCCTGGCTTTGTTTTTATTACTAAGAACTGCTTTAGATATACAGGGTTTCTTTCTGGTTCCATACAAAATGAAGAATTGTTTTTTCCAAGTCTTAAAAGTACGATGCTAACATTTTAATAGGGATAGCATTGAGTCAGTAGATTGCTTTACAAAGTGTAGACATTTTAACAGTGTTGATTCTTCCCAGCCATGAGCATGGCATGTTCTTCTATTTGTTAATATACGCTGCTATTTCCTTTCTTAGAGTTTCATAATTTTCTTTATAGAGGTCCTTTCACCTCTTTTGTTAGGTATATTCCTAGGTACTTCATTTTCTTTGAAACTATGGTGAAGGGAATTATGTCCTTAATTAGCCTCTCATCTTGACTGTTATTGGTGTATACAAAGGCTACTGACTTGTGGACATTGATTTTATATCCTGAGACATTACTGTACTTTTTGATGACTTCCAGGAGTCTTGTGGTTGAGTCTTTGGGGTTCTCTAAGATCATATCATCAGCAAAGAGGGAGATTTTGACATCCTCTGCTCCTATTTGGATGCCCTTTATTTCCTTCTCTTGCCTAAATGTATTGGTTAGAGGATATTTGCATATTTTGAATCAGACAAAAGCTTGATAACTATGATCTATAGAGAACTCAAATTAATCCACATGAAAAAAGCCAACAATCCCTTCTATCAATGGGCAGAGACATGAATAGAACCTTCTCTAAAGATGACAGATGAATGGCTAGCAAATATATGAAAAAATGCTCATCATCCCTAATTATTAGAGAAATGCAAATCAAAACCACCCTGAGAGATCATCTAACCCCAGCAAGAATGGCCCACATCACAAAATCTCAAAACTGCAGATGCTGGCATGGATGTGGAGAGAAGGGAACACTTTTACACTGCTTGTGGGACTGCAAACTAATACAACCTTTTGAAAAGAAGTATGGAGAACACTCAACTCAAGCTAGACCTCCCATTTGACCTTGTAGGCATCTACCTAGAAGGAAAAAAATCCTCTACCATAAGGATACTTGCACTAGACTATTTATTGCAGCTCAATTTACAATCACCAAAATGTGGAAATAGCCTAAATGCCCACCAATCCAGGAATGGATTAACAAACTGTGGTATATGTATACCATGGAATACTATTCAGCCATTAAAAAGTGAGGACTTTACAGCCTTTGTATTAGCCTGAATGGAAGTGGAACACATTATTCTTAGTAAAGGATCACAAGAATGGAGAAGCATGAATCCTATGTATTCAATTTTGATATGAAGACAATTAATGACCTAGTACATGGTGGGGGGGCGGGGTAAAGGAACAGCAGAGAAAGGAAAGGAGGGAGGGGGTAGGAGAAGGAAGAGCAGAGAGAGGGAATGAGGGAGGGGGGTGGGGGTCTCAGTGTGTGACACAACTTTCAGGGGCAAGACACAATTATAAGGACTTTATCTAACAAATGCAATCTGTGTGACCTGGTTTTTTGTACCCTCAATGAATCCCCAACAATAAAAAAAATTAAAAATAAATAAATAAATAAATAAATGAAAAAAGCCAGTGAGGTTTCTGAGCAGAGGCGTGATAAAATCTAACCTAGAGTTTAACCTACAGCTCACTTCAATTGCTGTGTTGGGAATAAACCAAGGGAAGACCTGGAAGACACAGACAGTTCAGTTAGGAGGCTGTTGGTTAACCCAGGAAAGAGGTCAGGGTGGCTCAGATAGAGGGTGGTGGAAATTGGTTGGAATCTGGATCTAATTTGAAGATAGAGCACAGGGGACTTGCTGATGGTACAAGGTGCAGGGTGAGACAGAGTGAAGGTCGGGGCCCAGGTTTTGCTCTGAGCCTACAAGGATGGACTTCTGGCCTCTGAGGTGGGAAAGGCAGCACAAGGAGCAGAGCTGGGGAGACCATCTGGGACTAAGGATTGGATGTTCCAAATTCGAGTTGCCTATTAGATTGTCAGTGGAGATGAGAAGACACAGGGAGTTCATAGAAGACTGGGCTGGAGTCATCAGCATGCCCAAAGGATTTAAAGTCATAAGATCAGGTGAGGACCATAACTAGAAAGGGAAAGGTCCTCACCACCTCATAAGGTCTCTAAGGGAGGACATAGCAAAGAAAGGGAGGCAGAAAAATGCCCAGAGATTTAGAAACAACAGGGTATGCAGCAGGCTAAAAATGGCCCCAAAGGTATAAAGTCCTTCTCCCTGGAACCTGTGAACATTACCTTATTTAGGAAAAGGGTTTTTGCCAACATGATTAAATTAATGATTTTGAGATGGATCCTGGCTTCTCTGGGTGGGCCCTAAATCTGTTGACAAGTGTCTTTATAGGGAAAAGGCAGAGGGGACCTGACAGACACAGATGAGAAGGCTGTGTGATGATCACAGAGAAGAAGACTGGAGTAACAGAGGGAAGCCACCAGCAAAGCTGTAAGAGGCAAGAGTGGGTTCCCTCCAGGAGCCTCTAGGGGGAGCACAGCCCAGTGACACCTTGACTTTGGCCCAGTGAATTTCAGATGTCTGGCCTCCAGAATTATGAAAGTATAAATTCCAGGTGTTTATAGTCACTAAATTTGCGATCATTTGTTACAGCAACCACAGGAAACTAATACAAAGGTCGCTGGTGATCATGGTAAGAACAGGTATTAAGGTAAGTTTTGTCCACATTTTACAGAAGAGGAAATCAACTCTTAGTAAATTCCCTAAGGTCATACCACAAGCAAGTGAAGGACCTGGACTCTACCCAGGCCTGCCAGGTTCTGAAAACCAAATTTCCTCAGTAGATGGTGGAGGTCCAGCACCAGGGAGCTGTCCCTGCTCCAGTGCCCAGCACTGCCCAGCTATCCCAAAGAGCCTTCTGCCAGAGCTCGGCCCAGACACCTGGTGACCAAGCTATGAGACAAGTGCTGTCCTTCAGTGGGCACCTGGTAACCCTAGAAACCATAAATTTTCATTTAGGAAAAGGGATTTTCTGACCCCATGGCACATCTCATCACATTTTTCTCAAAGAAACCACACCCCAAAATGTCCTTCATGGCATTAGCTATAATCTCGTTAAAATAGAAACAATTGAAATGCCTAATGGTGTAAAGAAATACAATAAATACCTCAATGGATGGAAGAACACATAGCCTTTAAAAATACTGGTATAAAGTCTATGAAGAAACATGAAAAACACTTTTGACATGACATTAAGTGAAGAAAAGAGTAAGAAGTATTCAAATTTATAGTTGAATACTATAGACAACATACAGAGAAAAAAAGGCAGAAAATAATATACCAAAATATACATTGCAATTAGGTTAAAATGGAAATTTTGATAACTTTTTCCCCTAGGAGCTAAATCTCCTATAGTAATATTATATTACTTTTATTATCAATTTTTATATACATAAGAAGGGACGTTTTTAGCTACATAACTTATTTATAAGAACCAAGCCAGAATAATAAAGACTCCCATGACTACATCCTATAAATGATTCAGGATCTGGGAGTACTTTGGAGATGGGCCCACTCAGGGGGTCTCCATCATCACCCTTCGGCACTTGAGTGCTGTCATTTGTGAGAAAAATTGGCTTTACTCCGTGTGATACCCACAAGCAGAGAGAAGAGGAATAGGGAAATGTCTCTTTGTTCAGTGTAAGAAAAGACTCTCAAAGAGAAAAAATGTCTCCTACATAATGGACTGGGCTGCCTAGAAGGTGGGGAGCCCCCCTTTGCTGGAGGCATTCCAGCCAAGTTCACATCTGTGCTTCTCTGAGATCAAGGAGTTTGAAAGATGGAAGAAAACCAAGAATCAGCAGAAATAGAATTAAATGGGTGATTGAGAAGGGGTCAGAAGCCTCTGTGGACCTGAGGTCTTTGTAGTTTTTCTATACCCAAGGCTACCCCTCAGCCCCACTGGGTTTCATCAGAGGAAACCACATATGGGGAAATTCCCCAAGTTGTAGTACTGTCATAGAACGCAGGAGCCAGAACACCCTGGAGGCCACTTAGCTGGAATCCCTCTCGTCACGAGTAACACGGAGAGTCAGAGGGCCAGCATGTGCTCGGGGCTCACAGTGGGCCTGTTAGAGCTGCTTCAGTGCTGAGCATGGGGTGGGCTGACTCCCAGGGCACCCCACCTTTTGCTGCAGAGCCTCCTAGGGTGGCCGGGCCCCACACCTCAGCCCTGCACCACCAGGTGTTTCTGTTTGTCAGAGACAAGGACAAACTCAGCAAGGGCTGTGACCCTGCCTGAAGCATGAGAAAGGAAACATCAGAAGTCGGGATATAAAGATGACAGCTATTCCAGCCTGACTTTGTCACTTAGCTCTTTGTGTCTCACACACACACAGAGCTCTTGCTTTTCTCAGTAGAAATTAATGACCCCTGGGATGATCACTGTTCTTTCACTCTGGTGATAAAATGCACTAGTGATCCTTCTGGCTTCATCTAAAATCAATATTTGATTGAAGGTGATATTTGTTTGGAAATAATGAAAGGTCCACCTGAGCCCAGGTGGCACACCGCCCCAAGGTGAGAGCAGAATGCCCCCTCATCTCATATTTCATTGCAAGGAAATGCCCTCCTGTAAACAATTGTGTCCACGTAGCTGGGCCAAGGTGAGGAAGCCGCAGCTCTTCCTGGGGAAACACAGGAAGGGCCGATCAATAAACTCCATCAGACACGTCGCTCTCCTGAAGCACTTTCTATATCCATTTCTTCTGGACTTGGGAGTGGTTATGTCAGGATCTTTTCCCCCAAGAACTCTGGGAAAATAAAACTTCTATCCCAATTCTCCTTTGTGAAAGCCTTTGGGTTTTTCAAATGCATGTTTGCTATTTGTTTCCGTCTTCCAGGCAGTCAAGGGGTCATATAGGACAAGTTTATTATTGGCAACAGGTGTCTTACAGCTGCAGGGCTCATCGACAAAGGGCAGCCCCCCCACCCCTGCTTTGGGCAGTAGGAAGCACAGGAAAAGTTACCAAAGTTTTCAACCATTACCCTCTGGCTTTTACAAAAGCCATGAGCAAGAGCTGATTTCCTGTCCCAAAGTCCTCCGGAGAATACATTAGCCGCTAACACAGTGAAGGGTGAAAATGGCCTCTGTGGACTCCCTTGATCTTTAAAAATAATTTTGAGATAATTGTAGATTCACATGCAGTTGTAAGAAATAATACAACTGTATGCTTTGCCCAGTCCCCCAATTATAACATTTTGGAATACTATAATATTCTAATAAAATATTGACATTGATATGGTCTGCCAATCTTACTCACATTCTCCCAGCGTTACTTAACACCTATCATGTGGGTGTGTTAAGCTCTCTATATAATTTATCACCTGTAGCCTCACGTATACAACACCACCGTCAAGACAGCGAGTAGCACCTCCCTTCATACCTGTTGCCCTTTTCAAACCATATTTCCCTCCTTCCACCCCCACCACAAACCCTTGGCAGCCACTAATTTGTTGTCCATTTCTAAATTTCTGCCATTTTTAAAGTGTCATGTAAATAAAATCACACAGCATGCCACCTTTTGGAACTGGCTTTTTTCCTTCAGCATGCTTCTCTGGAGATTCAGCCAGGTTGTTGCGTGTATAAGAGTGTCTTCCTTTTTATCATTGAGTAGTATTCCACAGGATGGCGGAAACGGTTTGTGTAGCCATTCATCTGTTGAAGCACATCCTACTGATTCCAGTTTTCAACTATTACAGATAAAGTTGCCATAAAAATTCACACGCAGCTTTTTGTGTGCGCACACAATTTTTTTCACTTCTCTGAGAGAAACACCAGGAGTGCAGTTTGCTGAGTTGTATGGTAGTTGTGTGTTTGGTTTTGTATGAAATTGCCTAACTGTTTTTCCACAGTGGCCATACCATTCAACAGTGCCACCCACGAGGGGTGAACCAGGCACTTCCTCCACATCTTCACCAGCATTCGGTGTTGTCATTATTTTTTAATTTTAGCTGTTCTGAGAAGTGGGTGGTGATATCTCCTTGTGGGTTTAATTTGCTTTTCCCTAATGGCTAATGATGTTGAATATCTTTTCATGTGTTTATTGACCATCTGTACATCTTCTTTGATGAAATGTCTGTTCATTTTGCCTATTTTCTAATCAAAATATTGGGATTTTTGTCAGTTTTTTTTTTTGTGTGTGTGGTGGGTAGGGTTTACTATTGTCTTATGCTCTTGCAAGCTCTCATATCACATCCAGCATAAACTTCTGCCCTTACCTTGCCTTGTGGGCGACTGTGCACCCCCAGCCTTCCACAAAAATAAAAAAGCTAGAAGTTGAGATAGCCACTCCCTCCTCCTCCTCCTTGCTCGCCTGTGCATGGTCATGAGAAGGTGCTACACTGAGGCTCAGTAGACAAATTTTAACCCCACTTGTGTTGGGACACATTGTGCAATCTGGGGCCCTTTCTTTCCATCTCTGGCTCTTTATTTTTCCATCTGTCAAATAGGAGGTTGGGCTCACTGTTCTCTGACATCCTCAAGTCTGCTTTCTTTCCCATTTCTTTCTGGATTTGGCAGAACACCTCTGAGACTGACATTTCTGGGAAGCTGTGGGACTGCCCTGGTGCTGCTGGGACTGCCCAGCACCAAATCTCCCTTCTCTCAGTTAATAGCAGTGGAGTTCCAGGCAGGTTCTACTCTTCCCCACACAACCCAGGGCTTCAGGGGAAGCCAACTTTCTCCCCCAGCTCCCATTGCTTTCCCCACTAGCGCAGGCAGAATGGAGACTGAAGACCTCATTCTTGGCAAGAGAAAACACCCCCAGAAAAAGGGGAAAATAAAAAAGTAAGCTGAGTGAGGAAGAACAAAGAAAATTTGCTAAATGTCTTATCTGAGCAGTTTCCTGCTTTTCCTAGAGCTCTGATCTATTGAGGACACAGCTTACTAACACCCTATTGGGTCTGTAAACACTCTGAGGAATAATGGCCACAGAAGACGCTGTGCCAAGGCCTGGAAAGATGCACTAACTAGGCCATTTCCTGCCCAGTAAACAGACAAAGCAAATACCCATTGCGGAGATTTGTATTTGGCTGGGACAAGGATCAAGGGAAGAGCTTGAGCCCTGAAATAAGGATAGGAGGGCTTACATCCCTTATTGCAGAGGAAGACTCTCTGTGATGGTGCGGAGAGTAAAATTCCTCTCTCCCACTGATTCTTCAGAGGAGATTGACACCAGTGGCATTTTACCCCAC
>NW_003852540.1:300323-341439 GCF_000181295.1 Otolemur garnettii | reverse complement strand
ATCTTTAGCCAGTTGGGTTTTCTGTTGCTTGCAGCCAGGAAAAAAATCATAGTATACGCAGACGCCTTCCAGAAATCATGGCAATTTGAAGTAACTAGTTTCCTGGCATAGGGAATCTGCCTTTGGAAGTGTTGCTGAGTATACTAAGAAGTGTGGGCCGTGCTATCCTTTCTCAATGTATTTTTAAAAATGGTCCTGCTTCGTCTCATTTGCAGAGCCTGAGACCGCAATATTCTACCCGCCGCTCCAACTGTGCCAACACATAGACTAAGGAGACAGGACCTCTATTATTCATCCCCAAGGCATATCCCTGAGAGGGTGTCAGGGGGATGAGGCAGACCCATGTCTTGCATAGTAACTCATCCTTGCGACAGTCCTGCTCTGTGACCTGCATCCCACACGCATGCAGGCTCCCTCTGGACGAAGTGCATCTGCAGCCTGAAGTGAGCCCGCCTTCCCGCGCAGGTGCACCCAGCTCTCACCTGCAGCTGCGCGTGATGAATATGGCAGCAAGTCCACCCTGACCCTCCCTCCTTTGAGGAACCTCTGGAGAGGCCTGCCATGACTATGACCATCATTAATTTCTCTGTCCCACCCTCCAATTGGATGCTGAGCTCCTTAGCTGTCAGGACCACACTATCTGCAGGTCACTTAACACATAGCACACAGCCTGAAGCCTGACAAAGGTCCAATACCTGCTTGTTGAGTTAATTAATCTCAGTTTACCAGTCCATGCAATGGGCATGTGACTTATCTCCACTGATGGCCACATCCAGGTTCCAGAGCTGGCTTAGTAACTGGGGGGATCTCAAGACCTGTTTCTGTGTTCTTCGTCCCCATGCCCTGCCCACTTGGTGGCAGCAGCCATGAAAACATCTAGCCCTGACCCAGCTGGTGGTCCTGCAGGAGGAACCAGGGATCTGGATGTTGGGGCGCTCAGGCTGTGACAGCAGCACAGGCCCAATCTAGGGCCATGGCCAGGTTCTGTGTGGAACAGAATGTCTTTTTGTTTTGTTTGCTGGCTGACAGGACCCTCTTCCAGGTTGAGTTAACCTTGTGACTCTGTCTTCATTAGCACCATGTTCTAACCTCTGAACTAATTGGAAGGTCACTTCTAAGGTCATCTCATTGCATTCCAAATCTATGCATCACCCAATTATACTTCCAAAAGGAGGGTTTCCTTCCAAAACTAGGCCAGAGCTTCCTGAGATGGGGACTCAGGGCAATTCATCTCCTGGTCCCTCCTGGGGCTCACACCCAGGTGAGCAGTTTGCATGTTTTTAATCAAGTGGAAGGAGGTCTTTCTTCACAGCCAGGCCCAGGGGGTTATTGTAGCCAACCATAACGAGCAGAGCTGCCATTCCCGCACCTTTGTGTTCATGAATGGCTGAACTCCACAGTCAAGCCCTTGGAGCACCTACCACACGTCAGGCACTGTAAGTGTAAATGATTCCAACACAGCCCCTGCTCCCTTGGGGCCTGTAGTCTAGAGGGAGCAGTGACAATAAGATAAGTGATGAGATCATGGGAGGCACATAGGATGCTGTCGAGTATAAATGAAAGGCTCCCAACTTAATCTTGCCTGGTCCTGAAAGGCTTCCTGGAGCACGAGGCATTTCAGATGAGACCTGAGGATAAGTGAGATTAGGCAGAGGATGAAAGGGAGAAGGGGGAAGAAATAGCCCATTCAAAGGCCCAAGGACAAGAGACAGCAGGTGCAACAGGGAAGTTTAAGTGTTGTCACATGTTTGACTCTCATTGGACAGAGGGTGGCAGAGGAGCAGAGGCACAGGCTCAGATCTGAGTGGCAAGCAGGGCCACAGTGCAGAGAGACCGCGGGTGTCATTGGAGGGACAGGGAAACTACGCATATATGTGAGGCAGAAGAGTGGCAAGAGCAGATTCCATTCTGGAACTTCCCTCTGGCTGTCGGGTAGAAAATGAGTTGGGCGGGGTTGAGACTGGGAGCCACAAGGCTGGACCGGAGAGAAGCTGAGGCTTATACTAAGGTAGGCCTTTGGGGTAGAGAGAAGGGCACAGGTTCAAGAAGTTATCTCAAAGGTAGAATTACCAGGACTTGTGAATTCTTGGTGAGAGTGAGTGAGTCAGGACTTCAGGCTCAGAGCACTGGGGCTGCTCTTTTGAGAAGTGAAGTTGCTGAGGTCTCTGTGCTCACAGTGTGGACCCTGAGTGATCAGAGTATATCAGGTAAGGGCCAATAAAGGCATCAACCCCGCCTATGAGGACTGTAGTCGGAGGAACCAGTTACAAAGGTGTTAGAAAAGATGAGAAAGCAAACAAAGGGAGGTGAGGCAGCCCAAAGGGTCCCCCGCAGTGGGGAGCCTCTATCACCCCAGCGTCTGAGGGACTCAGAAGGAAGGGGCTTTTTCCAAATCCTGGGTGCCGGAAGTCTCCGCAGGAGTGGGAACCATGAAGCAGCCTTGCAACAGGGGCTACCCTGGGAGCTAGAACCACCTCTCAAGCTGCCTGGTGGGAGCTGAGGACACAGAGAAGATGCAGCTGTTGCCAAGATGCTCCAGAAGTGGGGAGAGGGGTGCAGGGGATATCCTGGCTTCCCCTCACCCCGACCCCAGTGTCTTACTTGTCCCTGCTGAGAGGTGGCTGATGGCCAAATCTGGATGGAGCCAGTTGCCAAGGGAGCTGGGAAATGTCTGCAGGGGTCATGAGACCACCACTCCATCCCACTCACCCATTTGACAGCTGTAAAAAAAGAGGAAAGACTCTGAATAAACTTGAAAGCAAACAGGTTCCAGAGAGATTAACAATTGCACTGATAATTGGTACTGAAATCTGTGATTTCAGTCATTACAATTCAGATATATGAGAATGAGCTTGTATTAGGCCAACCACATGAGATTGCCAGAGGGGTGGTTTTCAGTCAAAAAGCGTCTAATAGATGAAATTATATATGGCTCAAGGTGTGACTCTGTAGAAGCCCTTTGGAAGTAGACATCTGATGCTATGGACAGGATTTGCCTCAAGGTAATGGGGAGATTAAGGTAGGAGGGACACTCACTACTGGACTCTTTTTACACATTTAGAATTTGCATTTACATGTCCCATTTGAAAAACTAAACTAGAAAAATGTTATGTGACAAATACAGTATGATGGTGTTCACACAAAGGTGTTGCTTTGGAAGGTGACATTCCCACAGTGGTGGCATGCATGCAGGGGACAGTGCGGGACCCCAGACAGCACCGTGAGGCCAGTGGGGGAAAGGGAAGGGCTCCCAGTGAACAAGCAGCAGTCCTCTGCTGGCACACTGTGGTGGGCGCTCTACATCAATCCTTTGTGCTTTACCTATAGCCTGATGTTAAGAGTCCCCCAGAATTTTAGGGGTTTCAGGAGAGAGGGCTCTAATTGACAATAGAAACCAAACTCCAGCTGGAGGAAGGTCAGGAGGTGAAATAACAGAGCCTGAGCTTGAGCTCAGTCCAGCCCAGTCCAGCCCAGCCCAGTCCCGCCCCAGGCTTCTTCCTTGTCATAGTCAACTCCTGCTCCTGATCCTAGAAAAAAACTTTCCAGAGAGGCTGGCAAGACCCCCCTGGGGCTCACAAAGAGAAAGAAGGGGTCAAAGCCTGGATTCATGGAAGCAGGGAGTGGGTGAGAAGGAGCCAGGCCTGTGGATCAAGCAATGGGCTTCCTATCCTGACTCCGCTACTAAGGGGATGACCCCAGTCACTTCCTCCCTCTCTCTGAGACCTTTGTGGATGAGGGAGGCCAAGGGTGGGGGGTGCCCTGTGACTGACTGGAGATGCAGGCCCCTGCCCACCTGGAGAGCTAGGGAAAGGCTGGCACGGCACACCACCAGGGCTGACCCTAGCCTGGGCTGAGGGGAAGCCTGGGCAGGCTCTTTGGCAGGACAGGGTCTCCTCACTCTGGAGTTTTAGAATGTACCCCCAGGGTTAATTGTGTTAATTCCATGTTCCAAATGCAGGGTAGTAAGACCTTTCATTCCCCCCTCCATTAGTGAGACTGTACGGGTGGGTGATGGATCTTGCCCTGGGCACAGGTGCGCAGTGATCAGTCTCACAGGCAGGGCTCTGGGGCCAGGCCTGGGGCAGATGCTTTTGCTGGTCCCCAGCCAGCCATCTAGGAGTCCCTGTCCCCTTCACAGGCAGGCTTCCTGGGCTCCTAACCATCTGGATAGCCTTCTAGGAATGATTATTTTAAGCTAAAGGAGAGAAAGCCCAAGAACTTTTGCCTTTAGGTAGCAGGAAGAGAGAGACCTAAAAAGAAGGGTGTTCTGGGCCTGGCACTGTGGGATGGAAGGAGGATGAAGAGCTGGCCAGGTCAGGCCTGTCATCACTAGAAGGTGATTGTTCAAGGTGACAAGCCATAGCTTTAGCTGATGGGTCAAGGCAGCCTCCAGGGTGGCTGAGGCAAGCTTCAGGGCTGCAGACAGTGGGCCAAGATGACAAGTGCCTTCACAGAGTAGCTCTTAATCTAGGGCACAACAGGTCACCTGGAAAGGTGTGAAGCAGATTCCTGGGTCCTGACAATCTGGTGCATCCTGGGAACATGTGATTTAATGGCTCCTGCGGTTAAAGATTCTGCTCCAGTCCTCATCCTGACCTCCAGAGAGGCCCACGCCAGCCACCACACAGATGGCTTAAGACCTGTGATACCTTTGAGTCAGAGTCCTCACGGCCCACTCCAACCTTGAGGCTGCCCTGTGGCCACCTCAAAGTCTCAGCTGTGCAATTTTGTTTTGAATTATTGCTCCCAGAAACAGAAATTACACTGAAACAGAGGCAGAGCGAAGTATCCCAGCAGGTCAGATGGCAGGCACCCTCATGATAAGCAGTGCAGGAAGCAGGTGCTGACTGGAGTCAACTGTCTCCTTACTGCTGCTAGTGGCTCCCATTCACTGGTCCCTGGGGTAGAGTAGGGGGCTGGTCCCAGGGCTCCTAAGGCTGAACTGGTGCAGGAGAATAAGAGGAGGAAAGAATTCAAGGCCACACAAGAAGTAACCCCAGATTCCGAGTCAGTCTAGGGCCTTTGCCCTGGACACATCACCTTCATGTACACATAGACACCTGTGTGCCTGTATCCACACTCCTCACACAGACACTCATACATGCCTGCCGAAAGGTAAGCATACCCGTGGTGGCAGAATATTGTAAGGCTTTGGGTTTTTTTCCTTCATTTTCCAATTTCCTTCTTATTCTAGCAGGAAGCCAGCTCTGAATATAGGACGTTCAGGGAGGAACGTGTTGGGACAAACAGCAGACAGACCTGTGTGCCTTTCTAGTTGGGGTTTTCCTGAGCCCAGTGGAGGACTTTGAGGGTTCATAGATCGGGTAGGAGAGTGTTTTTCAACCTTTTCTTATCTCATGGAACACTTGAACCTATTGTTAAACTTCCACAGCACACTTAAATTATGTTGATCAAAAAAAAAAAAAAAGAGTAAAAGAAAAAGGAATATACTTACTGTGCTTTGAACTTCTTTGGAAAACAATTTAATTAATGACCTTTAAAACTTCTCATGGCATGCCAGTGTGCTGCGGCACACCAGCTGAAAATCCCTGGGGTAGAAGATGGAAGAAGATGGGATTTGCTGGTAAAGATGGTGTTTTGGAGGAATAGGGACTAACAGGTTTCTCACACCAATTAGAAGGAAAGCTTCTCCATAGATGAAGGAAGCAGAGGCCTGAGGCCCTGAAGTGATGGACTCCTGGACTCAGCTGACTGACACTGACCTGGGTAGTGGTGGCGAGATTCCAGGGAGGAATAGCTGTGGGCATGTGAGACTTTCAGCCTGGACTCTTTACTTTGACAACAATGGGTGTTTCCCCAAGTAGGACCTGGAAGTAACAAACAACTCCCAAGACCCAGCTGTGGGTCCACCCTGCCCCCAATGGACAGCAGGAGGGGAGGGCTACCTCAGCCAGGAGCACCTCCCACATGGAGCATCCTCAGCAGTCGGGGAGTGGAGATGGAACATGCACCAAGCCGTCCCCTACCCCGGCTGTCCACAGATCTGTTGGAAAGTCCAAATAGGACAAAGGAAGGGGTAGTAACCACTCCCAGAGGTCAAACACTCACTCTCTCAGCTGTGTTCTCTCCGTACTCGCACCATCTCGGTGGCTCACTCAGACACTCCTTCCCCCACTGATCCTCCCACATGCCTTGTAGAGGGAGGGGGAAGACAGCTCATTAAAAGGAAGTGGGTAGGGGAGCCAGGAGGAAGGAGGAAGAGAAATGCTCTGTCTCCTCAAAGGGCATTTTGGTTCCACTGGAGAAAAATCTGGGTCAAGTGTGGAAAATGACAATGAAATAATTGGATATGTCAACATATCCAGATGCTCAAATTGTCTACACCAGTGGTTCTCAGTCTTCCTAATGGTGCAACCCTTTAATACAGTTCCTCATGTTGTGGTGACCCCCAACCATAAAATTATTTTCATTGCTACTTCAAAACTGTAATTTTGCTACTGTTATGAATTGTAATATAAATATCTGATATGCAGGATGTATTTAGGTGACCCTTTTGAAAGGGTTGAACGTATTTATATGACTCATAGGTTGAGAATCGCTGGTCTATACAATAAATCTTGATAGTTAAACTTTCCCTTCTCCTTCTGGATTACTGGTCTTTGTCAACATAACCTCAGCCTCATATTTCTCACAGGAAGGAGAAGGAGGACTTTAAGATTCAGAAGAGGAGAATGGTCAAACCATTCTAGAAACCACTGAAACTGGATCCCAACCTGGCCATTCCAGTTATCAGCTGTGTGGTCTCAGGTAAATTAGTCAATCTCTCTGAAGTTTTCAGGTGGAAAATATGGGTATCATTACTATTTACGTTAAAGGTTGCTGTGATACTCCTTAAACAAGGTGATGTCTGAGAAGTGCATAGGACAGAGGAGGCATAGCAGCTGTAATTACTGAGATAGAAGCATGCTTGAGGGGGAGTCTCCAGTCTGCACTGTGGCCTTTAGATGCTGAAGAAGGTGGGCATCTTGCAATTGCAAGGCAGAAACAGTCTTCCCAAGGGGAGAGAGGCCATTGCATTAGTCTGCTCAGGCTGCAAAATATCATGGGGGTAGGAGGAGGTTAATAAACAGACATTTATTTTCTCATAGTTACAGAGGCTGGAAGTCTGAGGTCAGTGTAGATAGCTGCCAAGTCGCAATGGGTTTGCGTGCCTTCTTCTTTATGTATGTGAGTAGAGGGGGGAGCTCTCTGGTGTCTCTTCTTATGGGGGCACTATTCCTATAGGATCAGGGCCCCACCCTTATGACCTCACTTAACCTTAATTATTTCTCCAGAGGTCCCATCTTCATAGCCAGCCACACTGGGATTTAGAGCTTCTATATATATATGCATTTGGGGGAGGGGACAAAAAGGTTCAGTTCATAATCCCTAGTTTGAACTAGCTGAGATTAGCTGAACCCAGAAGGCTGCCCGCCCCACCTTCGCTCATTCCCCTGTGATCATTCTGGAAAACAAGACCTGTCTCCTGACTGCACAGCGATGTGCAATATTAAAATCGCTCCTCTAATCTTTATGCGATTGCCTTCTCCCTGATAGAAATATTGCCTCTTGCTGAGTATTTATTGTCCGCTTCTCTCCAAAGTATTGACTTTATGTAACAGTTTGATATACATCAAATCCTTTACGGATTTAATAAACTCCTCTGGTCAGCCTTCTGTTGTGAACACAATGAGATTTATGGTCGTCTTGGTGTAAAACCCTTTTTCCTTGAAATTTTCTACTTCCAGATATCAAAAGATAAGAAGGGAAGCATTTATCATCTTTGAGATCTTACCCCATGTCTGCCTACTGGGTATTAGTCAGAAATGACTAGTGGTTTAAGGACTCAAATATGACAAATGCTTGACTACCGAACAGCAGAGGCTGGGGGGGGGAAGCAGGATCCTTTTTTAAAAAAATTTCTTCCTTTCTTTCAGAAAGGATTTTTCTTTGCAATTAATCACTAGAGAATGTGGGACAGAAAGCAGCCTGATTCGAGTTGGAAGCATAACCTTGGGAGGACTTGACTAAAAGGTTAACAAGCTGAATCAATTCAGGGAGCATTTGGCAAGTATGTCTGGGTGGCAGGGGTACGAGGACACAGGAGGGCACTTGTGTGTCACCTAGTTCTTCCTCTGAATCCTTCCAGCCCTTTTTGTCTCTCCCCAGGTATAGGATCACTGGCTTATTTCTCTCTTAGATTGAATTGAACACGAGCAGGATTGGACCAGCCGACGTCTTTACTGCGTGGAGAAAAACGAGACGGCAGGAGTGTTTTCATCTAGTGAACAAATGAGTGAATGAACCAATGAATGAATCTGACCCAGACAGAAAAGGTCAAGACAGGAGCAGAAAGACCATCGAAGAAGCTATTGGTATTTGTAATTCTCCTTAATCTCAAAAGAAACATTCTAGAAGGAAATAGAACCTTAACAAGCAGTTAGAGGGGATGAAGACCAAGAAGCCTCTCAAACGTTCTCAGTGTTTCTTTGAAGAACTTATAGGAAAGTGGAGAAGAAATAGGAAAGAGATTTATTGAGTCTCAAAGCCTCCCGTTAAAATTAAACGTGGTGAGAAAAGTGGGTTTCCACATTTAATTGTCTTTCTCACAGTAACTGTGTGTCAGTCTTTTCTAAGAGCCTATTAATTCTGTAATTTAGTGCGGCGAGAACAGAGATCGACAGAGCCAGCGTGGGTTTTTTTTTTTTTTTTCTCTCCTCATTGACTAGCTGTCATCTGGCATGAATGTTAGGGTGGCTTTCTCCTTGAACACTCGAAATACCCCCAAATTAAAAAGATTTTACAGTCAGTTTAATAAAAAAAAAAATTGCTTGCACATCAGTTAGCAAAAATGGGGTCTGTGACACCGTATGTTATGATTTTAATTACAGCTAAAAATAACCAAGCTTGCTGGAAGGGCCCTGTGGAAGCCAAGTCCTGGACAAAGAGAGGACTCAAGTGTGGCTCTACCGTGTGGTGGAAACTGCTTTGCTTTAAGTTAAAAAAAATGTGATTTATTAGTGTGGCCCCAAAACCCGCTGAGTGAGGCAAACTTGTGCATTTGATAAATGGCTGGGTTCACCATGGCCCACCTATCTCCCCTAGCAAAGGCATGGCTGTGGACACTGTCTGGTCCTGTGTTTAATTAGGACCTCCAGCAGGACAAATTCCTTTAGAGAAAGGGAGTTCAGCAGCCCAGGGCTGCTGGCAGGTGGGGCCTTTGTGACACATGCAGGGCCTGGCAGCAGGTGTAAGTCTGTGAACACACACAGCCGTGCTTCCACTTGCAGAGACCTCTCTGGTTTGCTCCGGTCACGCTCTCCACACGCTATCTGGGGAGTAGCACTAATCTGACGTAGGGGAAATAGAGCATCTTGGTGAAGAAAGACACCCAGCCCTGCCTCCATCACTGTTCTGCTGGACATTTAGGATTCATTTTTATGTAAAGTATGAGATAAGGATCTGGAATTTATTCTGTTCTAAATGGATAACAAATTGCCTGACATCATTTCTTTTAACGTCCCTGCTTCAGAATACCTCCTTTATGGTAGGACAAATTTCCCTGTAAACTCGAGTATTTGCAAATCTTCTTTTCTATTCCATGAACTCGCTGGTCTATTTATGTGCCAGTGTGTTTTCATTATTTTTGTAGCATCATAATTACATTTGTAAACTCACAGCACAATTCTAAAGAGCCAATGTTATGGCACTTCTTTGCATAAAAAGTTTGGTGAAAAATAATGGATGGAGAAAAGCAAGAGAAACATAATCAGAAAGTCCCCAAGAGGAGTTCTCTGGTGGGGGGAGGGGAGAGAAAGGACCTACAAGGAAAAGGCAGGGGCTTTAACAGTAATGCTCTTGTCCCACTGCTTAGGGAAGGGGTCAATTCTCAGGTGTCTGTTTCATTGGTATGTATTATTATGATTGATGACCAATATTATATTTAGTTTTTGATACACCAATTGTTTCATTTTAACCAAGAATGATAGTGAAGGAGAATTTCTGGTTCAAGATGGTAGACTAAGTCAAACTAAATTCCCAACTTTTTGTTCCAAATTTTCCTAGTGTTGAGTAAAAACATGCAACCATACTGGAAAGTGAGGAAGCAATATATCTGTAGTTTTAAAGCAAAGTTCCTTTATAAAAAGGGAGGGCAGATGCTAAAACTACACTGCACACCCTCCTCCCAGACTGCAGGCCAAAGACATGCCTCCCAGTGGCAGCCAAGGACTGAAGCCACCCCAAGATAACACCTGTCCACTCAAGATAACACCAAGGCCTTCCGGAACCTGAGTGCCAGCTGGGATAACACCTAGACATGGGTGGTGGCCAGGCCCAGCTTAGGATCCAGCAAGTGAACTCACAATGAGGAGGCACAAAGCTGCTAAGGAAAATAGCCCCCGTGAAAGGGTGATCACAAACTCCACAACTGAAATCGTTCATGTTGGAGGGAAAGGAGATCAAACAGAACGTTCTGAGAAGGATGACAGAACAATTATCATAATAGATTTAAAGAGGTCAAGAAGGGAATCGGAACCACGACACAAGAAATAACATGATGGGATGAAAAAGGAGGTGTCTGTGAAAAGGAACCAATTAGAAATCTCAGCAATGAAAAAGAGAGCTAATGAAATTTTAACATGCAATAGAGAAACTGACCAGAACGCTGAAATAGCCAAAGACTGAAATTGGTAACGGGAAGATCAAATGGAGCAGAGTAGAAAGGAGACAGATTAAAGAAAAGGAAAGGAAAGTTGAGACATGAAAAGCAACTCCCAAACCTCCTCGGTGGGTCAGACGGGAGTTTCAGGAGGATCAACAGAAGTAACAGAGAATCAGCGCTTGAAGAGATAATAGCTGAGGTTTTCACGGAACTTAAGTAAGATATGAGTTTATGGATCTAAAATTCTACCAAGCGCTGAAGGATAAATAAAAAAAAAAAATCCATACCTGGATCTATGATGGTAAAACTCCAGAACATGAGGGATCAAGAGGAAATCCTTAAAGGTGCTTAGGAGAGATTTTGCTAGAAAGGCACGAGAAGCAAGCCTCCTTCACAGAGAGATCACAGGAGAGATCACAGAGCTGGGTCGTTTAGCCCAGTGAGCACTGCAGTGACCGGCCTCAGCTTCATCACTTCTACCTGGGTGTCTGCCAGCCTGTCACCTTGCCTCAGTTTCCTCCTCTTTAAAAGAGAGGAGCTACTTTATCCAAAATGCTGCAGATTATAAGCACTTTGGATTTCAAATGTTTTAGATTTTGTAATGTTTGAATTACGCTTGCTGGTTAAGCATCTCTAACCTTAAAACCCCAAATCTGAAATGCTCCAGTAAGCATTTCTTTTGAGCATCATGTTGACACTCAAAAAGCTTCAGATTTGGGAGCATTTGGGTCTTGGATTTTCAGATAAGGGATACTTGACCTAAAGTAAATTCTCTTATAAGGTTGCAGTAAGGATTAAATGACTTACTCCACACGAAGCCCTTAGAAGAATTCCTGCGGCCAGAGTACGAGATTGAGAAATGTTAGCTTTCATTAGGCACATTTGTTTTTCTTGTCGTCAAATTTCTCCTAAGCAAACTGGAAGTGGAGAGACGATGAGGCTTAGTGTGATCCGTGCCTGTTGATGAGGGAGGTCTTTGTAATGGGCTAAGAGGAAGACAAAACAGGATCTGGGTGTGTAGCTCCTATGGAGGGGGGAAGCCTCCGGATCCTCATTTCATCTTTTTCATTCTCATCTACCTTGAGATGAGCCATAATATCATCAGCATTCAGAAGAAACAACTAAGAAGCTAAGGGATTTTCCTGAGATTCCTTAGCTAGAAATAGCAGAGCCAGTGGACCTAGAACTCACTGACCACCAACCCCCCCCCCCAAAAAAACCATGCCCTTGATAGCCTAACGGGAAGACAAATGCTGGGATGCCAGGATCCTGGGCTTAAGTCTAGTCTCAGAGCTTCTGCCTGTAGAAGCACCCCCTTTGGTCTCAGAAAATTAGTGCTACCTTAGAGCAGGAAGAAAATAAACCATCCTGATTTCTTACAACAGCTTCAATAACCAACATGACATTGTGAAGGACGTGCCAATATTTGTAATCTCCCCTGACATGTTGTTAAGTATTTATAGAAACATTTTCTCCTGGCCCTGCTTAAGGAAAATACTGTATCTAATTTCCTCTGGAGACATGTGCTAGGGGAAATCAGAAAGATAATCTGTCATCATAAGTAGCAATAAATAGTCACCCTGAAAGAGTTACTTGTTTAGCAAAGTTGCTTGAATATTAACAGATTTTCTTTTCATCTTGCCTCTGTGGGGATAAGTTCATGACTTGGGAAGGTGCTGAGTTCCAGAGATGGGGGAGGAGGAAGGTCTAGGAGGGGCAGTCACTCCTGTGCTCAGCGTGCAGATACAGGATAATCATGGGGAACCACAGACAATGGGAAGAAGATGGGCATCCCAGTTCCAGGGGACAAAGCTCTCTGGGGACCCCAGACACCAAGAGTAGCAGAGCTCTTCGGCATTTCTCTCTCAGATGAAATGTGATCTCCCTGTACTGGAGAACCAGAAAATATGGGCTCCAATTTTTTCTTCCACTGAGTGACATTCTGTTCCCCTCTCTGGGACTCAGTTTTCCTTATCAGTAAAATGGAATAAGAGGCTAAAGCAGTTTATAAGGGCGGACCATTTTTTGCTCTTTTAGGAAGAGCCTGGAAAGAGCTGATAGCAAATGGGGTTTCCCAATATCTTGACAAGTTAGAGATGGTCCTGCTACAACAAGATTAGCAGCAGCACCAAGAAGCCTTTTTCTCTCTGGACCCCTCTTCTCTCAACCTTCCCCAGTTGCAGCTCCCATGCTAATCCACATTGGCAAACTCCAGCATCAAAGCAGATAACCCCAATGAACAAAAGTTCCTCAGGGATCAGTGACTAATGAAAAGCAGAGCCTGAAACAGAACCCCCCAGGGCCTGCTCAAGGTGGTTTGAGAAGCCAAAGGGCATGAGCACAAAACATACAAAGGAGGGGGCACAGATCTCAGGGCTCAGGCGTCTCAGGCACCTTTAGCCATGGAAGCCACAGAGAGTTTCCCATCAGTCCTGCTGCACCTGAGCCTGGGATTCTCTCTACAGAATCACAGGAAATCTGGACTGAGGTGGTGGCATGGACCATCTTATTTAACTCCCCATTTCTCCCCTGGGAAAACCGAGAGCTGGTTGACTTTCTCAGGAGGCTCCAGAATCATGGTATAGTAATCTCTCATAGAATTACAGAAGAAATCACAGGGCCCAGAGGTTGAAAGTGTGCTGAAGGAAATCTAATTTCGGCAAGCTGTCGGTTTAAGGGACCTGATGAACATGTGGGCTTGGGGAAAGAATTCTGCTTCTTCGCAGCACCACCTGGCATCACTGAAAGATTTCTGTTTTACGAGAAGAAGCAGAAGCTTACAGACAGCCTCGCTAGTTATTTTGCACGGTTGTGCATTTCGTCTCAATTCTATGATTTGAAAGAATGTTTTACTTCCCAAGCAGCAATGTCCTGGGGACCTGGAGTTTATAACAAAAGCCATCTTTTGAGCAAACACATCTTGCATTTATAACTGGACTTTTGCAGCTTCTGATGAAAGTTCAGCTCATGAATAATCTGCAAGCAAAGGGCTTTGACCTCAGGATCTGCAGACCACAGAGAAGCTGTGTTGCCAAGGGGGTACCAAACAATGCCTCACAGGCCACCCCTGCTCAGCCTGCAAAAGATTGCATCTTACCTTCTGTAGCTAGAGGGGTGCAGGATGCCATTCCAACATGAGGAAAGCCTCTTTGAAGGGGATGTGCTGTCCAGAATCCATTAGCCTGAAGATGTCCAGGAAACACAGGAGCACATGACATCATGATACTTGCTGACATGATTCATAACTGTCCCAAGGGGAACCAATCCATTGGTGTGGCTGGGCTAACTGGAGTCTTCTTTGTAGGAAGTTTAAATTAACAAACACTATAATCATTCTCTGAAGAATTATGGATTGGGAGGTCATGAAAAACCCAGGGTACCCACATCTGAGCCAGGCAAGAGAAGAATAGAAAAAAAATCAGGCTGAAGACAGACGAGTGAAAGATTCACAGAAAGAAACAGAAATCAGAGGCTACCAAGCAATGAAGTCAAGTGGTGGCCTTGTGTCCGGATGGGTTTCCTGCCATAGAGCAGGTGGCACAAGGGCAACACCCTTCCACCCTGTGATTCTGTAACACCCCCAGCCAATCAATGCCTGCCCTTTGCTACAATTGTGCCGAGGATCTTTTCACTGTTCTTAGTAATTTCAAGGCTATCTTTCAACATTATGCCGTGATCACACTGTTGAGTCTGTCCTCTCATGGCAGACAAGCCTTTTGGGAAGGAATTAGTTCACATCGTTGGAAAGAGCTCAACTTATTTTTCAAAATTTCAAGAAGACCTTGAGATACTGGAAGGAGAGGAAGTCCAGAGGGACAAAGGATTGACCACCAAAAATATGGTCCTCAGAAATGCTGGGCCAGTGAGTTGGGGTCAGAAAAAACAAAGTACAGTGTCTATGTTATAGGCTAGGGCTGTTTTTCTATGGCTGAAAGGTGAGGGAATATTTCAGTGAGATACCTACTGATTTGGTGGCCAGTTCAGATATATACTAGGAAAGTTTAATCACACACACACACACTGTTCAATACAGTTGTTCTTATTTACAGTTTACATTTGTTTCATTTAGTGAATATAGGACAGCAGTTCCAAGAGAAAGCCAAGACCCCCAGATTAACAGAAAAGGAAGAGCCTCCATGGCCCTAGAGCCCCACAGTAGTTTAGACTCCTGCGATGAAAATGTATGGATGTCAGGTTAGTCTTTTCCCAGCTGCCTGAGCAAAGGTCCCCAATCCTTTTCCCTGACAGACGAGTCATAAGATCCTCACTTTCCTGGTGATGACTTCATTCCCTGGCTCAGCTGCATCAGGGTCCCCATCAGCTGGTCCCTCAGCTCCAGACTTGTTAGGAGTGGGGAGGAGGGACAGGACCTGCAGGGAATTGTAATTACGATAGGACAGAGCTGGGCTGATGGCCTCCCATGCACTCCTTCACTCAGTCCTCATAACAACCGTGAAAAGTAGGGGCAATTGTTATCCCCCACTTATAGCTGAGGAAAAAAAGACTTAGAAGAGTGGCCGGATTGCATGAAGTACCCCCACTGGACAGTGGCTAAGCCCAGGCTTCCTCCTGGACCCAGGTATGTTCTATTCCCACATTTTCTCTCTCTCTCGCTCTCTCTCATTTTTAGGAAGCCACACTTCAGCCTCCTAATTCCACTTGTATTCTCTCTCCCCAATATCCAATCGCCTCTGTTCTCCTTCTCAACATTTTCTTTAACTTAAATCCAGGTGATCTGAGTGGGCTCACTGACATTTAAGAGCCTCAGAATGTTTCTTAGAACCCATCATCAGATCATGGCCCCACCTCCTCACCATAATTTTGTTCCTAAATTATAGGCTTCTTCTGACACCCAAGATTTCCTCAAACTGACAGTTCATTTAAAAATACCCTTTAGCAGTCATTCTCTATGGCCATTATCAGAAGCATGAGAAACTTCCCAAGGCATTGGCTTGAAATGACACAGAGTCATTTCAGCCTTTAGCAGCACAGGGAACACCTAGGCCTGGCTTCTTCTCTACCTTAGGTCCTGGGACTCTTCACCTCTCTCTCAACTCTGAGTACCTTAATAAGGAACCCAGGACCCAAGAAAACTCAGAACATGTCCCTGAGGGTCATGGGTTATGAGACTCAAGTTCAAGGGCCAGGAGGAGGTCCAGTAACCCCAGGGCTGCACTGCCTTCAGCTCTAATGATGGTGTTGCAGACACATAAGACTAAAGGGCTCTTCTAAGCCTTAGCTTTCCTCAAAACCCCTGTGTATATGCCTTTTACACCATTTAGAATTTCCACCAACACCCTTGCCAGATAAAAAAATAAACAAAAAACATATCGGGAAAATCTTTCCTAAGCAGTGAAATAAGACCAACTAAAACATGAAAAATTGTCAGGGGAAATAAGCCTGTCACTGCTGGCAGATAAATCTCTTCCAAACAGTTCAAGCTGGGCAATTTCCATATAAGCCCAAGCGCCCTTCCGAATATTGCTTGGTTCTGAGACTCAGATTATAAAGGTCAATAAAAGCTTCGACTAAAAACCCTGTCTCTCCCTGAGTAGTGACTTTCAGGCTCATGGACTGCCCAGGGCTGGACAACATGTTGGGCCCAGCACATTTCAGCCAAGGGCTAGACTCTGGACTCACGAGGCTCATGGTCATTGAGCGTTTAGCAGAGTGCCTGGCTCATAGTTGATGCTTCATAAATGTTTGCCAAAGTACCTCCCAGGACTCCCATATGCTATTAAATGTAACTCCAAGCTGCCCTTGGCAAAATCCCAGCATCTTTTCCAAATGAAATAAAATGAGGGGACACAGGACATTTACAGAGTTATGGGCCATCAGCTCACCCAGGAGGGCTCCTTTATGGTCCAAATGTAAGCCTAAAAATCAACTTTTTCTGTAAAGGGTCAGCTAGGAAATCCTTTAGGCTTTTCAGGTCATATGGCCTCTGTCACAACAGCTCAGCTTTGCTATTGTAGCTTGACGTTAGTCATAGACAACATAGAAAAGAACAGTGTGGCTGAAATCAGCTGCAAGCTGAATTTGGTCCACATGCCATGTTGTACTGGCTTCCTGCTCTAAATTGTTTGCAGCTATTCAATTCTATGGTGGCTGCTCCCAAACTCACCCCAGAGCATAAGATTTAATATATATTTTATTTATTTATTTGGAGACACAGCCTCAAGCTGTCCCCCTGGGTATAGTGCCATGGCATCACAGCTCACAGCAACCTGCAACTCCTGGGCTCAAGTGAGTCTCCTGCCTCTGCCTTCCAAGTAGCTGGGACTATAGGCACCCACCATAATGCCTGGCTAATTTTTTTTGGTTGCAAGCTGTCATTGTTGTTTGGTGGCCTGGGCTGGATTCGAACCCACCACCTTAGGTGTATGTGGCTGGCACCTTAGCCACTTGAGCCACAGGCGCTGAGCCAAGAACTAATAATTTTGACCAACCTCTAAGAATTTTAAATTTATAATCATGTCCACATGGGCCAGTAAGAATTTCCACACACCCAAATTAAAATCACCAAATTAATTAATTCTCAAAATAAAAGTACATCCAGTAAGAATTGCCTTATGAGTCCAATTAGAATTACTGTATATTAACACTAGAAGTAATATATGTTTCATTTTATAAATGCTATAATTTAGAGTTATCCAAAAGGTATGTAAGGCAATCTTTAATTTTCCCATCCTGAAAACTCGAAGCCAACTAACCACTCTTCTATTTATTCATCATTCAGCAAAAAAAAATTTTGAATTCTTGATATAAATTAGATTTTGTACTAGGTACTCAGCATACAATCATGCATACCACACATGAGGCCTGGAGAGGGCCACGGCCACAAAAGTATACCTTATACACATGCATGATCCCTACGGTCCCAGGAAGATGGTGACACTAAGGAAGGAATGGTCACCATCTCAGCTAGGCTGGGTCCAGGAAAACACCAAGGAAGAAGATTCCACAGGGTAGTGAAGGGTGTGGAAGGGCCCACAGGCAGGCAAGAAGGGAAGGGCGAGCCAGGCCTGGAAAGTCACCTGTGCAGAGGTGTGAAACTACATAGTGTATGGGAACTCTGAGGAGCTTGGCAAGACTGAAAGACAAGCTGGAAGGAAGGAATGGGGAAACACAACTGCAGGTCCCAGGAAAGGTCTGAGTTGTAGAAAGCCATGCATGGAACCCAGCTTTCTCCTGGGGGAGAGGGAGTCCTAGGGGATCGTTTACTTCAGTTCAGATTTGCCTGGAGATAGATCTATGACTCTGGGGTCCTGGAGTCCACTCCTGGGTGCAGTAGACTAGGAGACGTCTGAGGTCTGAACAAGGGCCATAGCAAAGCCTATAGAAGGCAGGAGATGATATTTAAGAGGCAGAGTGACAGCACTTGGTGGCCATGCCCAGTTGCATTATGGGCTCCCGTCCTTCACCCCTTCTACCTACGCCCTTTGTCTTTGACTTTGCAGCTCCTCCCACTGAATGGTCAGAGTTTGGGTTCAGCCATGGTGTGATTTGCTTGACTAAAGGCAGAAATAACACTGTGCTGTTTCCAGCCAGTGCCTTGAGAGGTTTTGTACGTTTCTACAGACCTAGAAGAAGGAGAGACATGTGGGGCAAAGCCACCCCAGCCACACCCAGCAAAATAGATCTTCAACTCTCAGTAGTAGTAACCATTTGTTTTAAGCCATTGACTTTTGGGGTGGTTTATTACCCAGCAATAGTTAACTATAGCAGTGACCAGGCCTATAGGGGTGGGAGGAGCAAAAAAGTGTCAACAATCACCTCCCTGATAGTTTTGTTGATGGGATAAATGGAGATGCAATTAATAAGATAGAGAAGAAAAACGTTTAGGAAAAATGTCTAGTTCAGTCTCAAATAGGCAGAGTGTGAGACGCTGACACCCAGCAGTAGAGCATAGACAGGTTTTAGGCATGGGAGAGGGTTTGAGCTGGAGATCGAGTGTCAAGAAGCATCAATTCAAGAGAGAAGCTGAAGATATGGGAGCTGGAAGATGAGTGGGAGGAAAACGTCGGCCAAGGATGAGTTTTGAAAGAACCCCCACATTTGTGGGTCAAGTAAAAGCCTTAAACTATCAGGCAAATGCACTCTTTCATCCTTCTCTAGACTATAATAGATACTCAACATGTATTCTATGAAAAAATACTCAGTTGTTGAATGGATTGGCCAGATTATGGCCAGTTAATAAGAACTCTCACATGCCAGTTTTCTAAGTAAGTTGAAGCAGCCCCACATGACCTTAGCTTGTGAGTAGACAAAAGAAGGTGAAAAATAAACTTATTGCAGAGTGAGTCAGTAGCATGGTATTTGTTCCATTACTCTATTCAAAAGCAAAGGTTAGGTATTGCGCAGAAAAGAGTTAACATAGTAAGGCCGCGAGTGCTATCCTTAGAAAAGCCTGCTTGAAAAGTTGGCTATTGGCTGGCATCTGGGAATTTGAATGGTGGACAGTTCTTTATACTGAGTAAATCTTTCCCAAAAGTATCTAACCAGTGTCTAACCATTTGTACAAACAATATGATTTCTACTGAACACCTGCTTTCCTTCTGGAAGTCTAGAACTTTGGTACACTCTAGACAGACAGTGCCTAGTGACCATCTCTCAGTAAAAACCCTGGGCACTGGGACCCCAGCGTGTTTCCCTGATAGGCAACATTTCGCATGTGTGGCCAGAACTCATTGCTGGAGGAATTAAGCATGTCCTGTGTGACTCTACACAACACCACTTTGAGAATCTGACACCTGGTTTTCTCCAGACTTCACTCCATGTGTCTCTTCCTTTGCTGATTTTTCTTTGTATCCTTTTGCTATAATGAACCAGAGTCATAAAGACAACATATGAAGTCTGACCATGAACTTCGGGAACTCATCTTAGAAAAAGTGCTGCATACCTCACTGCTAAGTATCACTATGGTCACCTTTGAAATACAATCCTTAGGGAACTATGCAGAGATATCAGTCAGTGCCTAGTCCACCCTTCAAAGCAATTCTTTTTCTGGAATGGCCATCAGATATGTCATGGTAATTACTTTTGATGGGTGAATGTCATCAAAATGTCTTTCTTTCAATAGTTCCTTTATCTTTAAGTAAAGAAAAAAATCACTGGACCCTGTATCAGGTGAGCAAAGAGGGTGTTCCAATACAGTTATTTTTTACTGGCTAAAAACTCTCTCAGAGACAATGTCATGTAAGCTGGTGTATTTTTGTGATGCAGGAGCTGAGAGTTGCTGGGGAAAAGTTTAGGTCATTTTCATCTAACTTTTTCACCTAGCCTTTTCAGCACTTTCAAATAGTAAACTTAGTTAGCTATTTGTTTAGTTGGTATAAATTCATAATGAACAATCCCTCTGATATCAAAAAGATTAGCAACATTGTTTTGACTGTTGATTTGGACAGACGGAACTTTAATTGTGGAGAATTGGTTGACTTCCATTGTGCGCTTTGATACTTTGTTTCAGGGTTATATTGGCACTCATGTTTCATCAACAGGGATAACACAGCCCAAAACACTATTTTGCCTCTCCAACAGGTCTTGACAAACTCTTGACTTTCCTTTGCTTTTGTTCATTGGTGAGCTACTTCAGGACCATTTTTGCACACACTTTTCTCATGCCAATACTTTCAGTTAAGATTTTCCTAATTGTTTCTCTATCGAAGTTTACTTGGTCTACTATGCCTCTCAAAGCCAGCTGATGATTTTGGCACATAAGTCAACAAATTTTTGCATTGTTTTAATTGGTTCTGCTTGTTACTGGCTGCCCTGACCTCTCTTCATCAGTGACACTCACTTTCTCTCTCCTCAGAAGAATGTTTAATCCATTTGTACACTGCCATTTTCTCCATACCCCACAAACTTAGAGTAATGTGTCCTTGATTTCACTTCTGCTCTTGCTACATTTAACAAGAAATGTAATGTTTGTTTGTTGCTCTAATTCAAGCTCCAACATTCTCACTACCTCAAGCATAAACAGGCAACAGTAATGAATGCCACTCAGCAAGACACTGCCACATGTTGACACGAACACAACTGTGAGACACATATATCAAGGTTATGAAAACTTACCGAGCTGTTTATACGGTGCTGCTAATGTAAGTACATGTTGGCAAGTTCACGAACTTTAATTGTCAGACCCTTATATGCTGAGTCTTGGGAGTGCCTCTAGCAAATCAAATAGGGTGATGATCTTGGGGACCTCTGACAAGATGTCAAATGTTAAACAGACATATCCTGTTTAACATTCATTAGGCAAATGGGCTGAATCCCAATTCAGCAAATATATTTTTTCTTATCCTAATTAGATAACTTGTACACCACCCCTTTTGGCCTTACCCATACAGAAATTTATATAATCCAAATTAATATGTAAAAGTTATTTTTAAATTTATAAATCTCAGAAGAGCAAATTGCAGAGACTGATTATATTCATTTCAGTATTTACTCGCCTTAGTATACTAATCGGTGGCTATCCCCCCTCATTGCGTCTGCAAGTCTAGCTCATTATTTTCCATCCATGGGCCACAGACCACAATAGAGCCTTGAACTCACTAGGATACTAAATATTCTCTGTACACAGAGAAATTCTTACATAGTTTAATTTGTCTTTTCTAACTCTCATCTCTTATATAGATACACGACTATTTTTCAAATGTACATGGGTGCTTGAGGTTAATAAAACATGAATCGATTTAAAAGTACAGATGCATTCGCAGTGATGAACGTGGCCATATATAATTCTATGAAATGAAATAAAATTATGTTATAGCCCAGGAAAACAACATAAAGGGATACTAGTATATCAGAAATGGCAAAACAGTTTTTGGAAAATATAGACAGGATTTGATCTGAAATGAAGCAAAACTGGAGGAAAACAGAACAGAAAAAGGCCACTCTGAAGGGAGAAGCTGCCCCAGGTAGTCCAAACTCAAAGGCATTAAATAGAAGAAGAGAGAGTGGACCCTGATCATCCAGAGAGGGCAGCACCAGGGCAGCCAGACGAGTCAGCCCTTCCCCTCTCTCCCTGAACAGACAGTAATGAGGTTGAGAGTGTGAAGCTGTGTCCATTGTGGCCACTGAGGCCCTTGGACCACGATGATCACCAGGAAGGATGGGAACCTGTATACCCAGAAATACAAGCTCCAGGCCAACCCTCCCTACTAAGTGCTTCCTACCCCTCCTTCATGATCATCACAGGCAGGCCCTGGGAAACACATGATGCAGGTATTCCCAGATGTGAGGACACATCAAAAATTCACCAAGTGTTTATGGAAATCCAACACTGTGAAAGAGTGGAATTGAACCCAACAGACTGATGAACTAGAGCTAACTGGCACTCAGAGCAGGCTTTCAAAGAGCAATAAAGTTATCTTCTTAAACTTAATTTGGAAATCTAACCATAGACCCCATTACCTCTTTTAAGAAGAGTTGAGAATGTTGGGGGCCTAAACACTTCCTGGTCCTCCTCCTCCTCTTCCTTTCCTTCTAGAACAACAGGTCTACCTGGCCCCACCCCAAGAGTTCCCCTGGCAAGACCCCAGAACCTTCCAGCAACTGCAGAATCTTCCTCCCCATGCCCAGTATAAAAACAAATCTCCAACCACCTTTGGGATAGATGCCATCTTTGCTAAGGTGGCCTTTGTCCCCTTTCATTAAACTGGCCTGAATCTCTAAAAAAAAAAATTAATTAAATAGCTGGAAAATTAAAATTTTGTTCATCAAAAAAAAAAAAAACCTTCAAGAGTAATACACTAAAATATTTTCTTTCTAGACTTAAATAGTAATAGCATAATATATGAAAGAAATACCAAAATAGAACAAAAGAATAGACTTGATCAGTAAAATCAAAGCTGTCTTTTTAAAAATACCAATAAAAATATACAAAAATCCAGTAGTTGCAAAGAAAAAATAAGAGAAAAGGCAAAACAAATAACATTCAAAATGATAAATTATATCTAATTTTGGATATGGAAAAGACTTTTTAAAGTATAAGAAAAAAACTAAAAACTTTACTCAATATAGTTTTGTATCTAGATATAATAAATTATTTCCTTGGAATAACCTACATGTATTCAAGCAGAAACAGAAATTCCAAATAGACTAATTGTGGAAGAAATTGAAATAATAGTCAACAATTACACTCCCAGACAGTTGCCACTACATAGGGATTTGGAGACCAGTTATACCAAATCTTGAATAAATAGAAAATTCCTAGCTCTCATAACAAAATCCCAAAACTATAGATGTTGGTGTGAATGTAGAGAAAAGGGAACACTTCTGCATTGCTGGTGGGAATGCAAGCTAGTACATTCCTTTTGGAAAGAAGTTTGGAGAACACTCAGGGATCTAAATGTAGACCTGCCATTTGATCCTGCAATTCCTCTACTAGGTGTATATCCAAAAGACCAAAAATTACTTTGCCACAAAGATATTTGCACCAGATTTCTCATTGCATTTCAGTTCATCATTGCCAAGTCATAGAAGAAGCCCAAGTGCTCATCCATCCATGAATGGACTAATAAATTGTGGTATATGTATACCATGGAATACTATGCAGCCTTTAAAAAGACGGAGACTTTACCTCTTTTATGTTCACATGGATGGAGCTGAAACATATTCTTCTTAGTGAAGCATCTCAAGAATGGAATAAAAAGTATCCAATGTACTCAGTACATTTATGAAACCAATTTATATCACACTTTCTTTTAAAATACTCTAGGCTAGAGTATAATAGTCATTTTGCTTCAAAAGATTACTCATGAAAGTGAGTATTTATAATTCTATAATATCTTATAATTACTCACAAAAGATAGATCACAGGTATAGCCCAGGATGAAGGAGAGAAGTGGAGGGGGGTTGGGAGGAAAAGGAGAAGGTTTGATAGAGGGAGGGTAAATGGTGGGACCACACCTATGGAGCATATTGCAAGGGTACCAGTCAAATCTATCAAGTATAGAACATAAATGTCTTAACCTAATAATTAAGTAAATGAGGTGACAGCTATATTAATTAGCTTGATGTAAGCACTCCAAATTGTACAAAAAATAAACACATCATACCCCACAAATGCATAAATGTATTCATGATCTATGTGTACATGACTTAATAAAAGGGGGAAAAAAAGAAAAAAGAAAATTCCTAATTATACAATATTCCAGAAAAATCATCCCCATTCATTCCATAAGGGGTGCACAATTACCTTACCAAAACTGAATAATACCAAAAACCATCCTATAAGCCAATCTCATTCAAGCTCTTAAACGTAAAATTTTAGAATAATACCTTAGCATATCAAATACATCATTGTATTAAAATTGTAATACATTATCACCAAGAAGAATCCTTCCCCAGAAATATGAGAACAATTTGACATTAGGAAATCAGTAATTATAAATCACTGCATTAATAAAGTAAATGAATAAAAACATGAGATTATCTCAATTGATGTTCGAAAAGTATTTGATCAAATTCAGCATTCTTAAAGCCCTCAGTAAGCAAGGAAAAGAAGAAAACTTTCTTAACCTTACAAAGCCAGTCTGTCAAACATCATGGTTCATGTCTGAAATATTTCCTCCAAAAATAAAATAAAACATATGAAGATGATTGTTATCATCATAATTATATACCAGTGTACTGGAGTTCTAGTCAATGCAACAAGGCAAAAAAAAAAAAAAATCAAATAGGATATATAATTATCAGGAAGGAGAAGTATAATTTGTCAGCATTTGCATTACTATATATTCACCTCTCAGGAAAATTCAGGAGAATCAAATGAAAAATCATTAGAACTAATTAGAGAGTTTGTTAAGTCCACTAACTATAAGATTAAAGTTTAAAAATCAATAGCTTTAAAATACAACAAAATAAACAACTGGAAAAAATATAATGAAATATAAAAAACAGAGAAGGAGCTGGCATGTGAGTCAAATCCAGTCCATAGCCTGTTTTTGTGAATAAAGTTTTCTTGCAGCATAGCAATACCAATTTATTTATATATTATCTGTGGCTTTCACACTACGATGGCCAAGTTGATTATTTACAACAGAGATCATACAGCCTGCAGAGCCTGGAATATTTACCATCTAGCCCTTCACAGACAAAGATTGCCAACCCCTGGAGTAGAGCATCTCGTTCTTATTAACAGTGAAATCCACAATATATGTAGAGATATGGGCAACTTATCTATTAATAAAAGTTTAAAACTTTACTAAGTCATAAGCTGAATTTTAAATAAGTAGGAATATATACATACATACATAATGTTCCTGAGTAGAAAGACTCAATATTGTAAAAATGTTTCTTCTCAAAGTTAATCTGTAAATACAAAGTAATTCCACTCAAAATCCCAATGGGAGTTTGTTAAACTTGACATTCTACTTCCAAAATTTAAATGAAAGATAAAAGATAGAACTTCCACTTCGAATAATGGCAAAACCATTTTGCTTCAAACAAACTTCCCAACGCATTCCTCAAAGACAAGGAAGCAAAGTTAGATATGATATTTCAGCTCTTTAAATCCATCAGAGAGTTAACAAGATCTGAAAGAAGACAGAAAAACCTGAAGAGTAGAGCCTAGCATTGAAGGCTACCTTTGCCCAGCAGGCAATTACAAATCCCAAAAAGGAGACTGATATAAGTTGAGAAACACTTTTGAAATCTTTATAAGGTGAAGGAGGTAAAAGTTGGAGTCCAGGCCTTGGGTAGGGAACCTAATGAACCACCCACATTAAGGGCTATGTTCCAAGTGTAAGGATGGATCAGAAGTAAACCAATCCTCACACAGACTGCCTTTCAGTTTCAAAGTGTTGTTCCAAGATATTTCAAACCCTGAAATGGGATTAAGGTGATTCGAGATTGCCAGCCCCTGGCAGAATCAAATGAAAAGGAACTGACAACATACGATATGTCAGCAGATTTGAAAAAGAACCAAACAGAAATTATAGGTCAAAAAATACAGTGATGGACATTAAGAACTCAAGACATAGCTGAAGTAATGAACTAAAATATACATCAGAAAAAAATATTTAGAATGAAACACAGAAAGACAAAAATATGACAATCACAGAAAAGAAGGTAAGAGACGCAAGGGAGAGAGTGAGAAAGAGCGATACATGTTTATGGGAAGCCCCAGAAGGAACGTAGAGGAAGAACAGGTCAGAAGAAATATTTAAACAATAAAATGGCCTTAAAATCTTCAAAACTAATGAAAGAAATTAATCCATGGATTTAAGACCCAAGGACTCCTTAGCAAAGTGAATAAAAATAAATATACTCCCAGAGACATAATAGTACAACTCACGAAACCAAAGAGAAAGAAAATTTTAAGCGAGGGGTGAGAGAGAAAACAGATTATTTGTAAGAAGAAATAGACCTACAATTGACTTCTCAAGAGCAATATGGAAGACAGAAGACAGGGGATTGGTATTTTATTGTCCTGACAGAAAATGCCAATCTACAATTCTATAGCCAGGAAAAATGCCTTTCAATAACAAAGTTGAAGGCTGGGTACGGTGGCTCGCACCTGTGGTGGCTCATTCTGGGAGGCCGAGGTGGATGGATTGCCTGAGCTCAGGAGTTTGCTATCAGCCTGAGTAAGAGTGAGACTCTGTCTCTAAAAATATCCAGACATTGTGGCAGGTGGGTACAGACCCAGCTACACAGTAGGCTAAGGCAAGAGGATCACTGGAGCCCAAGAGTTTAAGGTTGCTGTGAGCTATGGATGGCACTCTATTGAGGGCAGCAAAGTGAGACTCTGTCTAAAAGCTAAACAAAACTAAACCAAAGTAAAATAAAATAAAATAACAAAGTAAAGACACTTTCAGAAGAGGAAAAAACCAAGGGATTTGCACTACAGAAATCCTAGAAGAAAATAATCCCAGATGGAACACTGGAGATGAAGGAGAGAACAAAGAACAAAAAATAATCGCAAATACCCAGATAAACCAAAGTGCACACTGATGACTGTATTTTAGAAAATGAACAACAATGCCTCAGAGGGTTGAAATACATACTAGAATGAAAATATGCAACCGCAGCACATGAGTTTAGAGAGGAGTAAATGGAATAAACGTGGCCTGAGTTCTCACTTATGTAAGAAGAGAATGAGAATACCAACTAATGTGAGACTTTGGTGAGTAAATGAAGCATGCTGTAATTTAGAGAGATCATTTAAGAATAGTAGACGAGTATCTAAATTTCAGCCAACAGAGGAATAAGGTTGGAATAAGGTATGTGTGAAAAAATTTAAGAAAATTCTGAAAAATAGTATGCAAAGAGGAGGAATTTGTTAGATCCGATGTTAGGACAAATACGAGGACTCCACTCATCTGAATGTTGTGCTGTAGACATAGGAGGAGCGCAAAGGACTGAATGTATGTGTTCCCCCAAATTCGTGTCGAAACTCTCCCTCCACCATGTGGCCACATCTGGAGATGGGGACTTTGGGGAGGTGATTAATCATTTGAAGGCAGCCCCTACGATGGGATTGAAGCCCTCATAAGAAGAGACAGCAAAGGGGACACCTCTTCTCTTTACTCTGTGCCGTGTGAGGACATGGAAAGAAGACAACCATCTGAGAACCAGGGGAATATCTTTTCTTCACCCCAATCCTACCATGCTGACACCCTAACTGAGATTTCTCAGCCTCCAGAGCTGTAAGAAATAAATTTCTGGTTTTCAAGCCACCCAGTCTATGATATTCTGCTCTAGCAGCCAGAACCAGCTGAGATAAATGGATAAACAGATCATAGGATAGTTAATGTATGTTCTACAATGTCAACAGCAATGATATAATAAGGAATCAGGAACTGTTTGAAGTATTCTGCTTTAAATAATTTATTACATGAATTTATAATTAATGGCAAAATGTCACTTGCTATAAAGACATCATTTTGAATTCTTAGAAAAGACTGTTAAACAACTAGTTTAAAGAAAACTACATATCCATTTGAAAAAATTAACTTAGATCCAGAACTCATAGCATACAAAAAAATAAATTCCTATTAGATAAAGTGCCAAATGTAAAAAAAAAAAAAAAGAAGAAGAAGAAGCTATAAAAGTGTTGGAATAAAACAATACAGTTATTCTTAGAATCTTAGTATTGGAAAGATTTTAAATCTAAATCAAGATGTATGACCCAGAAGCCACATGATAGAAGATTAACATTTTTAATCTCATAAAATTTTAAAACACTTTTGTTGAAGAAAATGACACCTTGTAAACAAAGTTAAAGTACAAGCAGCAAATAGAAGACATTGCTTGCAACACACTCATCTCATGTAGAATTTACAGCCAGACTATGTCAAGACCATATACAAATCACTAAGAAAAGACACAATAAAAATCAGACAAATGATATGAATAGGCAATTCACAGAAGAAAAACACAAATGCCGATAATCATACAAGAAATTGCACAGCTTCCACTGGTAATCAGGGGGATGGAAATTAAAGCAATAATGAGACGTGATTTTGTACTCATTCTATCGCCAAAAATTAAAAAGATTGATAGTGATGAATAGTAGCAGGGATGTGGGGAAACAGGGGCTTCCAGGCACTTGCTGGAGTGCTGTGAACTCAACAGGTCATTTGGAACCCATGAGGCATCACGGACTGATGTTTGAGTGGGCATTCTCTTCCCTCCAGCAATTTCACTGTGGCAACCCATCCTAAAGACACAGATAAACAGGGCGCTACCACCGTGAGGGTCGAGCTGTGCTGGTTCAGCAGGGAGAAGATCTGCCCCAGACACGGGAGATGTTCCTCCCGGGCCCACGGCAAGGTTTCCAGTTTGGAAATGCAAAATGTGAGTCAGAGTTCCTTTCCAAGAGGAATCCTCAACAGATAAACTGGGCTGTACGCTACAGAAGAAAGCACCAAAGGGGACAGTCAGAGGAAATCCAAGAGAAAAGAACCCGCCCTGCAGGCAGATTGCAGAGGGCTGTCACTGGTGCTTCTCTCACCAACATGAGGGCCACGTGAAATCAGAAACCCAAAGTTAGAAGGGCTCAAGGAGAACTACCTATGGGGGCGGCAAAGGGAGCAGGAAGGCTAAGTAGGCATGGAAGGGGGCTGTGATGGCTGCCGCTAAGGCTCCCGCAGAGGGGGCACCCAAACAAAAGATTGTGGAGCCTGTGAAGGCTTCTGCTCCCTGAGTTGGGGGAAAACGCTAAGTTGGCAGCAGATCTGATTTTTAACTCTTAAAAAAAAAAAAAAGTAAGCTACAGATAAACATATAACAATAGCTGCTGTAGCCTGGTTTATGAGAGCAAAACGTTGGGGATTGTGAAATTTGTAATAGTGCATCCATAGGAGAGCGGCTAAATAAACTACGGAACCACAGAATTCTCTGCATACGTTGAAATAATGTGGAGGTTCTTCTTGTTCTGATACAGAAAGCTGTCCAAGACATCAGTAGGTGAAATCAAGCTGAAAAAGAATTTGTATAGTGTGGCACCCTTGAGCTTATTATTTCACACACATGTATAGATATCCTCAAAGGACATTGAAGAAGGGATCCCAAGGTGTGGACGTTGGCTACTTGTAGAGAAGGAAACTTGAGTCAGGGGCAAATAAATAGTAACTTTCACGGATGAAAGAAATACTTTGCCCAAAAGTGAGCTGGAAGCAAACTGTGTGTCAGGATCTTTAAGAGCATGCTGGAGACATCTTCGGAGAAGTTAGAGGGAGGGCCAGGCCCTGAGCCTCCGAGAGGCGACACTGCAGGGTGAGCCCCCATCAGGGATGTGACATCCAAATTATCAGCCCCAGATCACTTTGCCAGCCTTTACTTCTCGGATACATGACTTGGTGTTTCTGATTAATGAGTCTTATCTGATAGTGCTTCCAAATGACACAAATGTAACTTCACAACTGTGAGGAATACAACTTCTTTATGACCATGTGACGTCAGACAGTCAGCTATGGGCAGCCAGGCAACTGTAAGACAAGAAAGAGAGGTCAGCTAGCAAGAGGTAAACCTCTGTCCCAGGACCTTTGTTTTTATTTTTATTTATTTACTTATTTATTTTTCTCCCTGTACCTTTGAACGGCTCCCTCTGTTATCTCAACCAGATCCTTCCTTAATAAGCAATATACCTCGACTTGTGTCTGAAAATTTTAACTGATCATAGTTTGCTCTGTATTGTTTAAATCTTATAAAGATTCATTGACATGATACCTATGAAATGCATAGTTCTATAAATAAATGTCCCCTAACTATAGTTTTTTATTGGATATTTACTATCTTGATGGATATTAAGCAACTCTTCCATCGGTAAGTTTAGAAAACATTTAAATGTTAAAAACAAGGGTTGTTTTACTCCAAGAACGCATTCAGGGCTAGTTCATGTATTTTTCTCGATTATGCTAATGGATGAAAAGGAGTGAGGTGGAAAGAGAGTGGTGTAGGAATAAATGAATTTTTAATTATGGAGCACAGATTCAAATGGGGAAGGGCCAAATTCACCCCATAGCGCACATGCCCCAGAGGCCCTGAGCACAGAGAGGGCCTTGGGTTCCCAGCCACCACCAGCCAGCAGACCCCATCTCCCTTGAGAAGGGCCCCCAGCACCTGCCTCACTTCTTTGGCTGCACCTTCCTGGTAAAACCCCAGCCTGGTCGAACTCAATTATCTTATTAACATTTCAGGACACCTGCACCAGAGCAGTGAAATGTTGCCATAGAAAATTCCTTTATATGAACTGACTGGTTACACTTGAAACTCATGGCCACAGAAGTCAAACGGGGACTCACCCCCCAGGACATCTATACTACGCTCATTTTCTTTCTTCACTTCTTTCCCCTTTAACCTCCTCCCATCCTCATTTCAGCCAATGAGGGCACCTCACTCTCCATGGAAGAGAGAAAGAGAAGAAAGAAAAGGGAGCGATCACCAAGAGAGCTCCCTCCTCTTCCAGGCCAGCGCCAACCCTGCAGAGGGGAGGCCCGCCTGGGTCTCACCGCCTCAGGGGAGGATGGCCCTGCTCCCCTCAGAGGCCTGTGTGCCCTTCCTGGCCTTCGCCAAGAGTTTGCTCTCAGGCCACATCAGGCCTCTGCTTCAAACCTGTGGACACCCCCCCCTCCTCCCAGTACTTGGCAGGAAATCTCTAGCTCTGGCTGAGGATGGGAGTGACCGGGGCCCACTGATGCTCACCTCTCCAGCCCAGCTCCTCCTATCCCAGAAGCCTTCCCTCACTTCCCACCCCTGTACCTGCTGTTTACTCCCGCCCCTGCAATGGTCTCACCTTGGCCCTTCACCTCACTGGTTCTTTCTTGCCCCCCAGCTCAGAAGAAGCTGAGCCCCAGCCCTCACTCTCGTCCACCCGGCCTCATTTATGTCCTTCTTGTACTTTGTAGCAGGTCCTGTGGATGCGCCCTCCTCCCCCACACTCCCCCAGCCCTTTGGCCCACCTGAGCTCACCTATAGCTGAGGCAGACAGTTTCAGCTCGCAGGCCCTTCCCTCTGCAAGGACCAGGGTCTCTCCATTTCTCTACCTGAGGGATTTCTCTGCCCCAGAGAACTTGCCCAGATTCCCATAGGCACAACTCAGAAGTGTGGAGAAGCTAGCAATCCTGGAGCCCACCCTCAGCCAGTGGGAGGTGGGAGAGAGCAGACGGATCCCAGCTCCCACCCCTCAGTGGGACAGTTCTCCCTGTTGGATTGAGTCCCGGCTGCTCACAGGGGTGCCTCTTCATTCACACACATGTCAACTACCAGCACCCAAGTCCTTGTCACTGAGCCAGACTAGAATGTACTTCCACAGTTTGAAAAGATCTTTGGTTTTTTATATGTTAATATTTTCCATCTTTCCCTATCAGACCATCAGGGTAGGGCAGGTACTTTCCTGACTTGGTCATCACTGTGTCATCAACGCCAGTGCATTTTTGGTACTCCAAAAATAGTGAATAAATGAATAGATAAGCCAAGACTGCTGATCACACACACACACACATATGCGCGCGCACACACACACACATGCACAAGCATTCCCAGTTTTGAAGAACCAGAGACATGACATCCTTTATCTGAGCAGCCTCCAACACCAAGCCCCAGGATACCAGTTCTTAGCTTTCATCTTAGAAAATCGTGTTAACCATTTCCCTGGTCTGCCTTCTCCAGCGGCAATGTTCCCCCCTGGACAAACTCAGGTCTTTTGGGAGAAAAGAAAAAATGTTAATGTTACATGTGATTAACACCAGAACATGCCCCTATCCCTGGTCCCTATCTCCTGACTTTTCTTATTCAAACCATCCCCATGTTGTCCCTCAGCGTAGACCAGGAATTCAGACTAAAAGCCCTGCAAGTGGACTCCTTGGATTCAAATTCCAGCTTAGCCTCAGTTTTCCACCATCTATCCAATGGGGATAACAGACTACCTCCTAAGTTTGTTGGGGGATTAACTGCATTAAAATTTGCAGTGTGCTTAGGACAGTGCCAGCCATGGTAAGCACTGCGCAGGTATTTGACCACATCCGTGTTGTAACATAAAATTAACTATCACAGCTCCCCTGCTGGGGGGAGCAAGGTAGGCTTTTGGATGGGAGCAGGGGTGTCTTACATGTCAGCAAGGCAGAAGTCTTGGCTTATCTATTCATTTATTCACTATTTTTGGAGTACCAAGAATGTGGTCAAATGAGTGACTACTCATTACCTGTCTTATTCTCCCTCTTTGAAGCCAGGTATTGTGGGCACAGCTGTGTGGTCTGGGATCCAGCTTGGTGAGCATACTGGCCCCGAGTGATGCACTCTGAGGCAGCTTGTGACTCACCTAGTCCCTCCCATCACTTAGTGCATAGTGACTACTCATTCCCATCCCTGTCCTCAATCTGGACCACCACTATGCCTTAGAGCAGCAATTTTCTGGTGTGCCGTGAAAGGCTTTTAGGTGTTCCATGAAAAATTTGTAAAGATCATTAATTAAACTATTTTTTAAAGAATTTCAAAGCACAGTAAGTATATATATTTTTTACTCTTTTATTCTTGATCAACATAATTGAAGTGTGCCATGGAAGTTTAGCTATAGGTTCAAATGTGCTGTGAGAGAAAAAAAGGTTGAAAAACACTGCCTTAGAGAAACAGAATCCAGGCTCCTGGGTATGACATAAAGCCTTGCTGACATGTAAGACACCCTTGCTCCCATCCAAAAGCCTACCTGGCTCCCCCAGCAGGGGAGCTGTGATAGTTAATTTTATGTTACAACACGGCTGTGGTCAAATGCTTGGTCAAATATCTTGTCAAACGTTTTTCTGAATGCTGTGAGGGCATCTTGGGATGAAATTAACATTTAGCTTGGTGGGCTTTAATAAAGCAGCTGCACTCCATAAGTAGATGTGCTTTGTGCAATCAGCTGGATACAACTGACGTCCCCCACGCAAGAAGGAATTCTGCCACCAAACAGCTTTCAGATACAAACTGGGCTCTTCCCTGGGTCTCCAGCCTGGTGGCCTACGCTGTGGAGTTTAGGCTTACCGGCCTCTGGATCTATACCTATAGGCTGTGGTCCCCTAAAGAGGTCCTAACGGGTCTGTGGCCTGTTAGGAATGGACCATGCAGCAGGAGGTGAGCGACAGGTGAGCAAGTGAAGCACCATCTGTATTCACAGCCACTCCTCATCGCTGGCATCACCCTCCCCCGAGCTCCACCACCTGTCATATCAGCTTCATTAGATTCTCAAAGGAGCATGAAGCCTACTGTAAACTGGGCTTGTGAGGGATGCGGGTTGTGTGTTCCTTAGGAGAAGCCAATGCCTGATGATCTGAGGGAGAGATAGATACAAGGCACTTGAGTCATCCCCCAAATTGTCTCCCTTGAAGCAGGTCCCTGGTACTAACAAGGCTGGGGACCACTGCCTATAGGTATATCTATGTCCACGTCCTGTTAGGTTTGTCTGGAGCACCCCAATACAGGATCCAACCTAAGAAAGGCATTCTGCCCCTCACAGGAGGGGACACCAACAATGCCCCCACATTCTTCTCCCTTCCCTCCCCAGACTGACAGATGTTTCAGCTCAGTGTCAAACCAATGTCCCTTGCTTTCACATTTCTACTTCTGCTGTATTTTTTATTGTCTTTAACTGCTGATATGTCAACATATTTGCTTTAAATGTTTCATGGGAAAACAGCCTCTTTGGGAGAATGTTCTCAGAGCGAGAGACTGCCCCTGCTCTCCGCCACCCCCACACTCCTCTTGTTCAATTACCCTTGATCTGATCACCATCCATTCTAGTGCCCGTGTTAGCATACCCATCCTTAATTCTAAACAGATACATCCCGACACATACCAGCTTCATGGGTGGACTGGTGAGAGGCCCTCTTCTGTTGAGATCCCAGCACTGCAAGGCTGATTTTCTAACTCCTATCCCAAGATAACTCATGACATAGCCTATGGATCCCTGCAGAGAACCAAACAAGGACCAATACACACAAATTTTTATTTAGAGTTTTATCTAGACTGACATCATTGGCAGAACAACCCAGAGCCAGAGGATGCTTCAATATCCTGCCCCCCAAATTCTTACCTTGAGTTTGTGATATTTTAAAGCCTCTACATGGGCCCTTACTCCCTTACCCCAAAAGTCTTTATTGCTCTTTTTTGAGGAGCTCAGTTCAAAGATATAGGGCTTGTTTTTGTTATTGTTGTTTTTTGTTTGTTTGTTTGTTTTGAGTCGTCTCTTTGTCCTGAAATCCAAGTTAACTCTGCTTCTATTTTCATGTAAATTTCATCTCATGGAACAAAACACAACCTCAGACCAGTGATTTTCAACCAATGTGCCGGAGAGGATCTTATGTGTGCCACAAAAATTTTTAAAGATCATTAATTAAATTATTTTCAAAAGAAGTTTAAAGCACAGTAAGTATATTTTTCTTTTTTCTTCTTTTACTTTTTTTTTTTTATCAGCATGACTTAAGTGTGCTACAGAAGTTTAACCAGAGGTTCAAGTGTGCTGTGAGACCAAAAAAAAAAAGATTGAAAAACATTGCCTTAGACCAACTCCAGTAACTCCCATTAAGAAGACTGTGGCATTAGGTTATGCTCATGGCACACAAACAGTGCCTGATACACACACGTTTCAGTAAATATTCACTGAATAAATAAATATACTCCTGGCAGTAAAAATCCTTCCAGTTGACACATTGATTTTGCAGCTGAATTCTAATAGGCTCAGGCATGATATTCTTCTTATTAATTCTCCTTTGAGCTTGCTGAGATTCATGAAACCTAAACCCCTAAATTTTGGAATATTTGTTCCACATTTCTTCTAATGAATTTTGTCTAGTCCTTCCTCCATTTCTGGGTCTCTAATGATTCTTATAGTAGAGATTTTTATATTTGCCTCATAAGTCCTTGAAGCTCTGTTCTTTTCTCTTCAATCTTCTTTTTCCTCTGTTCCTCAGAGTTAGTCAATTCTATTGATCTGTCTTCAAGTTCACTAACTCCTCTGTCACCTCTACTCTGCTAATAAGTCCACCCCATGAATTATTTATTTAGATATTTATTTTTTAGGCCTAGAATTTGTATTTGGCTCTTTTTTTACAGCTTCTATATCCCTGCTAAGATTTCCTGTTTTTTTTTTAATCCATCATGAGCATGTTTTTAATAATTGGAACACAACCGTAGTTGAAGTTGCTTTAACGTCTTTGCCTGATAATTTCAGTCTCCAGGGAATATTGAAGACACCTTCATTGATTATCTTTTCCCTTGAGAATTGGTCCCATTTTCCTGTTTCTTCATATTTAGAATGATTTTAGATCATATCTTAATTGTGTGGATTGTTATATTGTGGAGACTCTGGATTCTGTCTTATTAGTGTGAAGAATGTTAATGCTTTTGTTTTATAGGCATCTAACTTGGTTAGATTAAAACCAAAAAGCCTGTCTCATCAGATGTGGACAGCAGATTAAATTTCAGTTCAATTCTTTTGGTCGCAGCTGAGAGCTGCTCAGAATCTGAACCATGCCTCCATAGCTCAGGGATCAGATGGAGACTTGGGCAGAGTTTATTCATAGAATTTGGAACTTTTTTCTCTGATTTTTTTTCCTTTCCCAAATTCCTCCCTAGTTTTCCAGCAGCTATCCTCTGGCTCTTCCTTTAAATATTCGTGCCAGTTCCTTCTTCCAAGTTTAAAGCATCCTACAAAATCTGCCTTGCTCTTGTCCACTCCTCGGGGCCTTTAGGATTTCTTTACTTATCTAGTTTGTGGTTATTATCTGAAAGAGAGTCGGTCTGTTAGGAGCTTACACCACCAAACTGGAAGAAGCAGCAAATCGCAATTGGCATGTTCCCTTTAGAATGATTCTCAACATTGTCATTTACTACACATGTACTTATTTATAGTGCAGACTCAAGTACTATTTAAAAATTGTTTATTTATTTTGCTAATTGGGAACTAAGAAATAATGGACAGATAGGCAAAGGAAAGCTATGTTGAAAACTTTTCAGTGGAAGAAAACTACAGCAATTGAGAGAAATTCTGGAATTTCCTTGTAGCCAAGGAAAAAAAGGAAATTATATGGATATCTCATCTGCTTTTGAATCTAGTAATGGGAAGCCTGCAAGCTCAACAGAGTGGTGTGGCCTTCTCTGTCAGTATTGACACGCATATACATCAAGTTACTTGTTATTTTTTTTTTAATCCTGGGATTTAAGGATTAAATGAAATAATTCTGCTAAATTTCCCCTAGTCTTGGTAGATAGTCAGGATAACAGTGATGATAGTGGTGAGATAATCTCTACATTTTTCTTATCTTTGTAAAGGAAAACCAGTTTCTCCTACTATCAGCAACTCCTAGGTCAGAATGTCATTCACTTGATAGGGCACTAGGCAGCTTCACACTGTCTCCAGCAACCTGTCTGCAAGCAGAGTGCTATCCGCTCTCTGGCAGGTCTCTGGGCATTGCCCAGAGGCCATGCACTGATTTTGTGAGGACATTGTTTTGCTTATGTGTGGCAACGGATATCACAAAAAGTATGCACAGACCCTTTTTCTGCTAATCAGCTTTCATTAGTGTTTGTGTATTTAATGTGTGGCCCAAGACAACTCTTATTCTTCTAATGTGTGGCAGGAAAAAAAAAAGGTTGGACACCCCCATAGGCCATAGCAAATAATTCATGATATTGTTCCTTCCAAATGTGACTGCTTATTAAAATAGGCACTGTAATAAGAAGTACTGTTGTAGGAAGACAAGGCCCAACAGAGAGAAAGAGCACCCACATACCACGTTTATAAGAGGAAGGGCTTTATTCACTAGCAGGGAGCTTATGGCATAGAAGGATGGAGTGCAAATGGCTGCACTCCCCTACTGGCTTGGTTTTTCCCCTTTTATCAACAGTCAAAAAGTTGCAACCCACAGGCACCTTTTCCATTAGCTGGTTTGAATTAAGCGGGAGATGCTACCTCAGCCCCCACAAAACTACAATATTTCACAGAAGTGGAAATTTCCAAGTTCCAGGAAGTTCAGTTTACAAATTCCCAAGGACTGAGTCACCGTGGAGAGGACCCTGCAGGTGTATCCCTGTGGTCTCCTTGAGAAGACCTGTCCTCCCAGACCTCACCCTTCTCGGATATCCTCTCTCAGTACTGTCTCCAGTAATTCCAGCTGTTCTCTCTTATTACTTGATCAAATTCTAAATGTATCTTATCTTTGTAAAGAGAAACCCATGCCTTTTCCTCATCTGAATTTCTAGGAGGTGTGGGAGAACTTCAGGCTTACACCCAATTTGTGGATGTGGACAGAGATGTTTGCTTTCTCTTTCACCCTTCTCCCTCATCTCCCTGACAGCCAGCCTTGCCCTGCCTTGAGAACCCTGCTCCCTGCACTGTCCTCTCCAACAGCAGGAACAGGCAAGAAATACAAACTGGAATTCGCAGCTTTCCAGGCCCCAACCATCACGGCTACCCTAAAATGTGGGCCTGGAAGGGACTGCTTGTTGGACCTGGCATCCTATACCCATCACAAGCTTTTCCCAGTAAGAGCTTCCTAAAGAAATGATGCTCTTTTTCCTCTGAATCACTGACAACACTGGGACATAATTGGGATATAAGAGCCTTTCTCTCTGAATCCAGGCCGTCCATATGGGTGGCTGACATTCTCCCTATGAGGCTCATGATTAGCCAATTGGAATCTAGCTTTTTTGTCTCTTGTAGGTGATTTCAGTGGATGGGAAAGAAAATGCCATTTGTTTCCTTAGTTAAATATGCATCTTAAAATAATATATATATATATATATGTATATACTTAACAATTCAAACAATGCAGAAGGGCTCACAGTGAGAAACACCCCCACCTCCCCACACCCCCCAGGTGAAATGTTGCTGATTGATGTTTTCACATTTCTGTTCATCTGCTTAGAGCCCCATGAGGCAGGGGTGGAGCTTTTCCTCATCCATGTCATTCAGCATCTTCTTGTGAAGTGTTGTGCTTATTGCCGAGTCAGGGCCTGAGACAAAGATTAATTAAATATGGTCTCACTTGAAATATTCTCTTTCTAGGAGGTGAGGGGCGGGGCATTAAAACAGATATTTATAATGCCAGAATGAAGGAAATAACTAGAATAACATAAGTGAGCACTTTGGGAATCCAGGGAAAGCTACGGTTGGGGCTTAGGATGGCAGTAGGAGATAGGGCACCGGTGCTGAGCCTCCAGTAAACCTGCAGGGTAGTAGTAAAGAGTATGCCGGAGTCTAGACCAGAAAGGGCTAGAAACTCTGCAGCCTTCTTCCTCCAGGCCTGGGGGTGGGGGATGGGGGGCTGTGTTTCAAGAGGCCTTGATTTCATCTTCTATTGGATGGGAAAACAATGGTACTGGTCAGGACTACCGAGGCAATAGGCAGGGAACACCTTGCGTGGTGCCTGCACGTGGCAGTAAGCTCAAATGATTTTAGTTAGTAACACCCCATGCCCCTCCCATCCAACCTGCCTGCCCCAGACAATCCCACCAGGCTCTTTCCCCTTTAAATGTAAGACACTGTCTCACCTAGACTCTCTCTGAGGTTAATGAGATGCTAGTGTGTGGGAGGTGCTGGCACCTGAGAACAGTCTGCACAAGGGAGGGCCATTTCAAGGGGTGCCAGGGCCCCCCACCTGTCTCCCCAGTGATGCTCAGTTGGAGGCCTCCCAGGCACAGGTGTCCAGGCATCCTTTAGGGCCCCATGGTGGCATCTGCACAGGTGAGTGCAGCTGGAGGGTGGCAGCTGGAGGGTGAGTCTGCGGAGGAGTTTGCTACCTTTAATCTTTATCTTCTTATGAGCAATGTGGGTTTGGCCTCAGACCACAGCCCCAGATCTGTGTCTCTGCGAGTCAAACTGGCTACCCCTCCCCTCCCCAGCATGCCTTGAGAAGAGCAAGAATCCTAGGACTGGCAGGTGCCTAAAGGCAGCCTAGTCTGATCAGTGGGGCGGTGATTCACTTCCAGCTTTAACCTCCTTCCTAGGAGTCTGTCCGGCATCACTGTCATACTTCCACAATGGGGTGCTCTCCACCATGCCAAGGGTATCATTCCATCAGTGAACAGCTCAAATGGAGACAAATCCTTTGTGTTGAGCTGAAACCTGTCTGTCTTGGGAAGGGTTAATGAGACACTCACTTGGCCCTCCTCTTCCATTCTCCCCTTCCCCCTCTCTGCCCAGAAGCATTAATTCCATTATCAAATGGTCAGCCCTGGGGAATGAACTTTTAAAGGCTTAAAGCAAGGTAGGTTAATTAAAATCTTTGATCAAAGCCCCATAAACAGCATAAAACTTCTCTCTTAATTATCCTGGATGGTCTCACAAGCATTAAAGCCAAAGGCGAGAGGATGAAGAGGCCAGGGTGTGGGGTGGGAGGAGGAGCTGGGAGGACAGCATCCCAGGAAGCCACAGCCCCCAGGCCCAGGTCTCTTGGGGAGCCCAAGAGTGGGTCCCTGCAGTGGGAGGCAGTGAGTACCTGGCAAAGCAGGCAGGAAGGGGCTGCAGAGTCCTGGGCCAGAGCTTCTGACCAGCCTAGGAAGGCTCAGGAATGCTCCCAGAGGAGGGACAGGAAGGGTGTGCTGGGACCAGAGAGGAGCCAGTGCCCAGCAGGGTGTCACGGTCTAGAGAAGGGGGAGGGGCTCTGGGCTGAGTAGCAGTGAGAGCTGAGACCCAGCAGGGTAGTGGGGAGTGGAACAGGCACTAATCATGGGCCGAGGACAGTTACTGAGGGCAGAGGTCTTCCTGGGGATGTGAGTAGTTAGTTTGGAAAGGTCAGCCTGGCTACTTTATGAGGAGAATGGCAGAAGGGAGGGACCAGGAGCTGGAAGCCCAGCTTGCTGCCCTTGACTGGGTGAGAGTGGGTTGCTGCCCACTCTCAGGCAGGAGAGGAGGGACAGAGAAGTAGATGGAGTCAAAAGATGCTTGGGATAAGAAAGAAGAGTGTGGGTGGTGGCCAGGCTTTGCCTAGGCACCTGAGTGGGCAAGGGCCCTCACCAAGGTTGGCAGACAGAGGTTGAAGGCCTGAGGAGAGTGTGGCTTTTAGTTTTGGACACTTTGAGTGGGGCCAGTGATCAAGTTACATGCCCACTTCTCTGACCCGCCCATCCCAGCTAAATCCCTTGATGACTTCCCACATCTTTTACTTATGGCTCCAGGCTCTCCCTGCAGCCCCTGCTGTGCTGTCCTTTCCTGCAAATGCTCTGAGGACACAAAGACTTCTGGCTTTTCCACCAAGGACCCAGGCTTCTTCACCTCAGGACCCTTGCACAGCCTGTTCTCTGCGTCTGGAATGTTCCTTTTCTCCCCCTCTCACTCTCAGGTTAGGGTGACCAGACGTCCTGATTTTGGTGGGACAGTCCCGCTTTTCAGCAATTGGTCCCACGACCCATGGAGTTTTAAAAAAGTCCTGATTTTTGGAAAGAATGCACGAATGGGCTGGAGAACAAGAAGGGAATATACGTTTTTCAGCCGCCATATGGCTATTTCGCCAGAATATGACTTTTATATTATTTTTGTTAATTTTATAATGTTAAACTGTAATACATAATTGCTGAGAAGTGATTATTGAGAACTGCTTATCAAAGTTTGCATTGTTGTCAGGCCCTGCCTGCCCCGTTGCCTGCCCTGCTCACCCCCCATGTTGTCCCGCCTTACTGATGTTAAAATCTGGTCAACCTTTCTCAGGTCTCACTTTCATCATATCTCTCACAGGGACAGCTTCCCTGACCCGCTTCATTCCCTCCCACCAAGGACTAGAGAGCTGGTTAACTGTGCAGACTCCTCAGCCCTCTTCCATCCCATGCCCAGATTCTGATTCAGCAGCTCTCGGGGGGAACCCAGGAGCCTGCATATTATCAAGGTTCCAAAGCGCATAGTCCATGGACCCAGATCTGAGGAGCAGTGTACTGCAGTTGTTAGGCCACAGGGCAGTAAGGAGGCCCTAAAACAATGAAAACATTCTACCCGCATATCAGACTCTTGCACCTGGAGGCAACACCCTACCC
>NW_003852540.1:250220-294912 GCF_000181295.1 Otolemur garnettii | reverse complement strand
GTAGTTTTTCGCTTTAAAAGCAGCTTGTAACAGCCTCTCGGGGTTCCTTCCCCCTTGTGGCTGAGGAACCCTGACGCGCCAGCAATAAACCTGCCTCTTGCTTTTTGCATCGATTTGTGATTGTGAGTGGTCTTTGGGTAGGCGACCCCCGGGGTGGGCACAACACAGTGTCCCGTCCTCCCCAGGCCTGGCAGTAAATCTCAGCCCCAGGCGGCTGTGAAGTCCCAGCTGCACCCTCCGCTCCTCCTATTCTCCACCTTATCATCAACATACGTGTCAATTTTAACATAATATCATATTGATTTCAAGAATAATTTTGGATGTGGAAAAGCCATGCTTTTTTAGTCTTATGTAAAATGTTAATAAGAACATTCCTTAGAAAACTTGGCTATTTTTATTGATCTTTATTAATAGACAATCCAAGTAAAAACAATGTGTTTTCTAAGGAGCTGCAACTTCAAGGGAATATCCTGGCCTTCACCCCTCCAACCGGGTCTTCCCCTTACACTGGTGTGCATAGCAATTCCAACATGGTGATGTTGAAATTTCCCTAAGCCCGGTGCACATCCAAACAGCAATGGTTAGGAAATCCTCCCACACTTTCTGTGTTCAAGGCAAGGGCTTCCTACAAAGAACCACCCTTCCCCGTATGACTTAGATAAGACCTTGTTTATTTAGACAAGGCCAAACACTGACTCTCCCAATTCCCACTCTTTGTCTCATAAATGATTAATTGAATTGTTTGCCCTCCTGAAACTAGACACAGAGAGAAACATTTCCTGTTCAGCCGACTGATGGTGACTCCCCCTGATGACAAAAACAATCCCAACTGCAATATCGCCCCACCTGTAACCAGGCTACTGCTCCCTAGAAAAGTCTAAGGCAAAGCCACCCCGAAGGGACACTCTTATCTTTGAAACTGCGGTGCTCTCTTTACTGCACAAATAAGTCCATTTCCCTCTGTATTTGATTTTGTCTTCAACAAGCACCACTACAGTTGAGAAGATGACTGACGGCCAAGGTCAGAGCAGAGCGTGGGGATAAGCTCATATTATGTCCTCACATTGGACCACTGGTTTTTGCAACTGGGGGCAGGTGGTTCTGTGCCCAAGGGTCAGGGGCTATGGGAGCTTTTCTCTGAGCATGGCAGTTGAGGAGGCATGCCACAGCAGGGGGTCTTGGGAGAAAAGGTGTCCCCAGACCCAGAACAGCAGGGGCCAAGGGCTCAGCCCTCTCCAGGTAGGTCCATTTCTAAGCACCTCAAAGGCTGCTGTGAAAGAAAGGCAGGAGCTGTGCGGCTGCTCCCTCTGGCAGCTACAGATCAATGGGAAATCAAAGGCTTTCCTGAATCACCACCATTCCACCTCAAATCCTCTGTTGCACACCTAACTGTAAGAGTCTGCAGCCACCAAGGAAAGGTCTCGGGTACATAGTATTCACTCTTCCAGTTCTCTATCTTTGCTCATTGGGCTTCCTCCACCTCAGCTAAGCTTGTCCCCATCTCTGCAGGTCTTGCTTGCCATCCTAGGACTGATTCAAACGCTTCCTCTTCCAGGAAGACTCCCTGGCTGTTGACTCTCCTGAAATCTAGGGAGTGCTCCTAGACTTGGCTTTCCAGCTGTACTGCGATCTAGCCTTCACCAATATCTGCTGAGTCCTACGAGGCAGCATCATAAAGTGGGAAATGAGCAGGCCTTGGAACAAGGATGTGGGTTCAAATCTCCACTTAACTTCTGGGTGGCCTGTGGCCTTGAGCAAGTTGCTTGGTTCCCACTGAGACTCTGTTTCCTTGTCTGTAAAATGGGAACAATAATCTGTACAGGAACCAGCTGGGGATCCTGTCAGGATACGGATTCAGATTCAGCAGGTCTGGAGTGAGCCTGATAATTCTGTATTTCTAACAAGGTCTCAGGCAAGGCCGTTGCTACTGGTCCTGGTCCACACTTCTAGCAGCAAAACTTAATGCATTCAGCTCCTGTGGGGAATGTGGAGTGTGCTTTAAAGAGTCTTCTTATCTTAGCATCTGTTAAATAAGTGAGAGACTTTATCAATAATATTATTGTCTCTACCACCAGTGCCTGACCTGCAGTAGGTGCTGGAAGTGGTGGTGGCTAGTTACCTCCCCTGCCACCCGGCCAGTGTCCTGAAGGAAGATGACGTGCCTAATGCCTCCAATGCCTGGCACAGAAAGCTAAACCAAGCAGGTGCACAGGAAAGAGCAATGGGGTTCTGTCAAGGTGGGGACAGGGCCGCTCTGGGGAGGCCCTTGTCCTGTGCTCTGAGCATGGCTTGGCCAGACCTTGCCCACCGTCTGCCACACACCAACCTTGTCCTGTAGGCGAATGCCAGCTTCCACCAAAGCCTCCGTCCTCAGAAGCTGGTATCTGACAGAAATGAGCTTCCTGCCTCCATGCTTCTGTACGCTAAGGGAAACAGTTGGCTTCATAACCTTGGGGTAAAAAAAAGACAAATAAAGGAGTCTCCAGAGATTTATCAGAGACCCTAGGAAGCTGTAAAACATATGTTGCAACATATTGATCCTTGACAAACTCCAGCAACAGAGGAAGCCCTTTCCCTCCTACACAGGCTAATGAGGACCTGGGAGGGGGGGGCAGAGTCTTCCCCACTCCCCCAGGGGGGGGCCATCTGTGGAGTCTCATTCTCAGGCCTGTCAAACCAGCTGAAGATAGATCCACACCCAGCTGAGAGCCTCTGCTGCCTCCCAGGCCCCCGGGATGCAGGTGTGAAGCCCAGGTGTTGACAATCCCTCAGTCGGGGTGGGACAGCTCAGTGTGTCCCCCACATGCCCAGAGCCTTTCTTTCTACCTGCAGATGCCATGAGGTTAGGATGGGGAGGGAAGTTGCAGCCAGAAAAGTATTTCTCTGCTCTGGTTACACATTAAAATCACCGGGAGCTTTAAAAATACAACAGATTCTGAGACCCCACCCTCAGGAATTGTGTATTCTGGAGTGCTGCCTGGGCATCGGGTTTTTTTTTTTTTTTTTTTATTAAATCATAGCTGTGCACATTAAGGCAATCATGGGGTACAATGTGCTCATTTTATATACAATTTGAAATGTTTTCATCACACTGGTTAACATAGCCTTCACCACATGTTCTTAGTTATTGTGTTAAGACATTTATATTCTACACCTAGTAAATTTCACATGTACCCTTGTAAGATGCACCGTAGGTGTGGTCCCACCAATTACTCTGGCATCAGGATTTTTAAAAGCTCTCTAGGTGATTCTAATGAGCACCCAAGGGTGCAAACTACTGGCCTAGTGGCAAAGTTATTGCTTAGATTTAACTTTCAAAGCAGAGCTTTTAAAGATCTCCATATAACAATAGTAAAAGTATTTTCGATTTGTAAGAAACGTTTCCTTTGTAAATGCCACCCCCCCCCAAAAAAAAATGATCAAAGCCTTCAGGGCTAAGATCACAGGGAGCTGGAAGGATGCTGAGTGTAGTTTTTCCACTGCAAAGGAAATTAGATTCTCTTAGGAAAAGAGAATAATTTGAAAAAGGATTGAACATGGTAGCCATTGGTGAATTTCCTTTTCCCCCAGATAAGGCTGAGAGCAGAAGGGCCATCTGTATGTTACTTACCCAGAGTCTTAGAGGAGTGAGGGATGACATCAAGACAGCAGAAGTGGTGGCCGAGAGTGAGTCTGAAACAGACCTCCTCCTGTGTGCTCACCGCTTCTGTGGCCCAGAGACATGGCTGAGCCTAGAAGCTAAAGACTTATTGCAGCCCAACCTCATGGGCTGCGAGGGCTCCCACTCCAGCTGGGGTGGGGTCTGGATAGAAGGGGGCTCTGGCAGCAGCACGTGTGACAGGTGTAGAGGCCATGACCACCCAGAGACCAAAACACCAAACAGTAGAGACCGGACCAAAGGAATGGGAGCAGGTGCAGGGGGAGAGCCGATTTGCCTAGAAGTGACTGAGCATTCATTTTACTTTGGATCAAAAGATAGTTTGTTTCTGCTGAGTAAAAATGGGGAAAATTCAGGACCAAGTTAAACTTGGTTATAAAAAATGAAGTCCCATTGCTGCACATCTGAGTGTAACTGTAAATCTTAAACCAACTGTGAGATCTATTCAGAAAGGAAGAAATATGCACGCCCATGATGAGGAAGAGATGTTCGGCCTCCCTGGTAACCCGAGATGCACAAATCAAAGCACTAGTGCGATGGTTCTCAACCTTCCTAATGTCGCAGTGTATTCTCATTGTTACAAAGGGGTTGTGATCCTCAGGTTGAGAACCCCTGCACTAGTGGGACACCGTTTGGGCCCATTGGATGGGAGGTGGCTTTAAAATCTAGTACTTGTATTGCCAAAGGTAAAGAAGCCAGGTTCTGACACATCAATGGTAAAATGCATGTAATCCTTCTCAGGGAAAACTGCGTAATGAGAATTTAAAGAATGAATGGCAAGCACAACTTTGGTGCAGCAATTCTAGGTAGGTATTCATCCTAAGGAAATATCACAGGAAGTTTTTGGAATGATGTTGCTCATCCTAGCTTTCATCATAATCCTGAAAAACTGGTGGACAAAACTCAAATGGCCAATAATGTAGCCATTGGTGAATTTCCCTTTCCCCCAGATAAGGCTCGGGGAACTGGACAAAAATATAGTACACTGTAAAATATTTTGTGGAATAAATTGAGCCATTAAAATAATTTTAGAAATATAAGTAATATGTAGTGATTGGAAAAGTGTCCACGATATATTGGTAAGATAAAAAAATATGTTTATTGACGTCCAATCATTGTGTGCATGCATATCTATAACATATTTAGATAGAATTCATAGATATGAGATACACAAAATCATAGAAGGATCTACTTCTGTAATGTTAACAATGGTTTTCCTTAGGTAAGGGCGTTACTACTATGATTTCATTTTCTTTTTCTTGAACTATATTTTCTAATTTTTGTATGGGAAGCATATTAGTGGTGATTTAAAAAAAATTAAGCGTTGTTAGATTAAACACATGCAATTAGTTATGTTTTGACTCAACCCCCACTAAAACAGCAATTAAATGATTTAAGGGTAAGCCCACATAAAGTAAATGAAAGGATACAACGGCAACAAAATTTTAGAAGCAGGAAAGCAGCCAGAGGAGCAGTTGGAAGGACTGTGGTTAACAAATCTGATTCTCAGTCAAGACTAAGGAATGCCAAATAATCTGGATCACATCTCTGACCCCCCAACATGGTCACCAGGCTCTCTGGAAATGGAGAGTCACACGAGTCAAAAACAATGCCACTGGTTGAGGGTTTATGTAAGAGGACCCCACATCCCTTTTCTGCACCCCTGCAGTGAACTGAAGGCTTAGCCTCTGGAAGATCTATTCTCCAGGGAAAGAAAGAGATCAAAGAGACTGGAGAACACCCAGACCTGTTAAGAGGAAAGAGTGTAAGTTTATGGTATAAGTTCACGTACTTGATGTCAAACCCCATCCCCAGCCTCTTCCTTCCCTCAGCTCTCAGATTGCCAGGTGGGACATGAAAAGATCTTTGCTAGCTCATCTGACAACCCAAAGGAAAAAGCCTAAAAATACCAACATTGAGACGCCCCAAAGACCCCCTGAAGAGCAGCCCACAATCAACAAGCTGTATCTGTAAGCCCGGCTTGCAGTTGGCTCTTAAATTTGAGTCACAACTAAGGCCAGGCAGTGGAGGAAAACTTCAGGGCAAAAGACAACAACTTAAACAACCTGGGGAAAAGAGCATCTTGAAAGAAGCAGGAACCATGCAGAGAAAACAATGTTTAAAAAGCAAGACAGAGTGAGACAGAGACAGAGAGAGAGACTATCAATCATAGCAAGGAGGAGAAGGTTGTTGTCAAAAAAAAAAAAATGAAACAACAAAAACAATATATAGTTGCTAGAATGATACAAAAAGAAAAATTCAATAGAAGTACAGAAGAGAAAATGGAGAGAAATCTCCCAGAAAGAAGAATAAAAGACAAAGAGGTAGAAAAAAATAGAAGGAAAATATTCATAGAGGAGTCCAGAAGGTCTAACATGCAAACAAGGGGAGTTTCAGAAAGACAGGGCCAAGGAAACCACAAAAGGAAAGTGTGACTTAAAATTCCCCAAACTGAGGGACTCATGTTCAAAGGAAAATGACTATCACAGGCTCAGCGCCTGTGGCTCAAGTGGCTAAGGTGCCAGGCACATACACCTAAGGTGGCAGTTTTGAGTCCAGCCCGGGCCCACCAAACAACAATGATGGCTGCAACCAAAAAATAGCCGGGCATTGTGGCAGTGCCTGTGGTCCCAGCTCCTTGGAAGGCTGAGGCAGGACACTTGCTTGAGCCCAGGAGTTGGAGGTTGCTGTGAGCTGTGATGCTACGGGACTCTACCCAGAGGGACAGCTTGAGGCTCTATCTCAAAAAAAAAAAAAAAAAAACAAAGAAAGAAAGAAAGAAAGAAAAGAAAATGACTATCACAAACCTATAAGTCTTCACCCAGGTAAGCTGTCAATTATGTGTAAAGGCTAGATGAAGACATTTTTGGCTGGGCGCAGTGGCTCATGCCTGTAGTCCTAACACTCTGGGACACTGAGGCAGGTGGATTGCCTGGGTTTGAGACCAGCCCAAGCAAGAGTGAGACCACCGTCTCTTGAAAAAAAAAATAGCTGGTGTTGTGGCAGGCACCTGTCGTCCCAGCTACTCAGGAGGCTGAGGCAAGAGAATCGCTTGAGCCCAAGACTTTGAGGTTGCTGTGAGCTATGACGTAACAGCACTCAACTGAGGAATATAAAGTAAGACTTTGTCTCAAAAAAAAAAAAAAAGACATTTTCAGGCATGTAAAAATGTGAAAACTCTACCTTGCAGGCATCATTTTTCATGAGGACATGAGAGATGTTTTGTACCCAGCCAGGGGGTAAAAAGAGAAACAGGATAGAGGACACAGGAGAGCTGACCGAGGAGAGAGGTGAAGGGAGTCTCCACGATGATGTAATGGAAGGTCCCACATGTCAACCAGGCAGCAGGCTGGGATAGGTTTCTCCAGGAAAACACCTAAACAGTAACAAAAACCCAGATAGGTTTGGACACCGGCAGGTTTGGACAACTGGCAGAGAGTTTGGCATTTGGGGACAAGTCCACAGAAAACTAGTGAAATGAAAAACCAAAGATAATTAGTAACTGCATGGAAGACAAAGGCCTGGACAATCACGGCACACAGGACAAACAATCACGGGACCCTTCACGGTACTGCTGCACAGACACTGATGTAGGGATAGGGATGTAACCGCTCAGAGTGATCTCCCTGAAACCATCACACTCTTTTAGGAGGAGAGAGAATTGGGGGGCTTAGGGAGGTGAAAGAGCTGAGTCCATATCATTCACCGTGGATAGTGCCCCAAATAGAAAACGCAGAATTAGCTACAAGCTTATTGTTTATAGATAAAGATAAGAGTGGGCTAAAGCGTTGAAAGTTGTTGCCTCCAGGGATAGAAAACAGAGGATTGTTTCTACTAACGAGCCTCACAGACCTTTCAATGATGCATATGTGTAACTTGGGCAGGAACAAAAACATGTTATACTTTTTCTAACTTGGGCAATTGAACTAAAGGATTTCTGAATTTCACTGGTGACAGTGTAGGACTCAAGGAGTTTTTAGGAATCACAACAGGTGGCTTTCTTGAACTCTGAGGCCTTCCAGCCTCACTGGTTAATGGTAAAATGATCCCTTAAGCGAACAGATGAGATTCTCGTTCCCTGCTTGTATTTAATGTGGGCTCATTTTGGCACGTCCCTGTCCCCCAACCCCTGTGATTCAGTGGTTACACACAGGACTGATGAAATACAGGTGCAGATCGGCTCCCCCACCATCAGCCCCAACTCCTACCCTCGGCTGGCCAGGCGGACAGCTCATGCTCCTGCAGGGGCTCCCCAGCCCCTCCTCCAGCATCCTCTGTGCATCTTCCAGTCAGGTACCAGTCTTGTCTCCACCACCTGTTCACCACCCTGTTTTGTGCCCACTTCGCATTCCCTATGAGAGCTGAGGACCGTGTCCTTGGGCTGGAGTCACTGCCAGGAAAATGTTCCGCAGCTTCCAGCCAGGGAGCAGGCGGCGCCAGCAGCCACCCGGCGTGGCCACCCGGCGAACACAGCAGCAGGCATTTTCTCCACTGTTGAGCTAGCATTTATTATTCTTAAAATAAAGTGCTGCCGTGCAGCATTAATTCAGGAGGAGAAGCTGCAAATTCCAGGCCCTTTTGAAGGCTTGTTTTCCCAACGAATTAATGGGCCTTAATTTAACACTGCATCAACAAACCAGCCTGCTGAAGGAATTCCAAGTACTAGCGGCTTTCTGTACCCCTCCTGGCCCTCAGCTGCCGCCACACGACCGCAGCGGCCTTGCTCATCATTGTGCAAGATAATAACAGTAATAGCTAATATTTACTGGGTGCTCGCTATGTGTCGAGCACTGTGCTAAATGTTTTGCATGCGTTGTTGCACTTAATCTTCCCCCAAAGCCCTTGAAGTAGACACTCTTACTGTCTTTATTGTACAGAAGAGAACATAAGCTTACAAAGGGGAAGCTGCTTAAGATCACATAAGTAGGAAATGGTAGAACCACAGACTGAGAGAAGTTTGGAGAAAAACCATGTTGGGGGGGGTTCAGGTGCCCTAAATGCACTACGTTGTGACCTGGTCTTTACCTTTTGCTCGTCAGATATCTAAATCAGATATTGGCCCTAAACATAAAACAGGCTGATGTGATTTGATTATCCTGCAGCTGTTTGAAGTTAGGAGCAAAAGCTGTGTTTGAAATATTAATTTAAAAGGATTGCGGGGATACCCGTGCCTGCATAGCCCTGTCACTGGATCTGTGGCTATTCTCGTGAAGAGTCAGAATCAGTCCTGTGACCAGCTGTCTCAGATAGCTTTGGCTCTGACCTTGCCAGGGTTCTTAGACAGGAGTGCTGTCCTATCTGCTAGAGAGAGAGTCCCGCTTGCTCAGTGGCCTGCAAACCACCAGTGCCCCTCCCCACATCTTCCTCCCAGGTATTGGTGGATTTGCCGGGACAGTGACAGGCTGAGGCCCTTTACTCACCACTGGGCTAGGGGACCCTTGCCTTTCCTTCAGGCTGGACCTGGGAAGGATGGGAGTAAAGCTTGTCAAACTGTTTTCCACATCAAGACCCATTCATTTGAAGCAAAATGCACCTGTTCTTTTTTCCAGCTCAGAACTAGAAAATTTGGAGTTTAATCAGCTGTTACTCCCCAGCACCTGTGCTTTTAGCCCCTGCTACACAGTGCTTCCCTTCCCTGTCCAAGAATCTAATTCGATTTAGCCACATAGTTTCTGTCCTTTTCCATATGGCAGATTCTTCCTGAGGCACTGGGAACTTACGGATAATCAGGCATGGCTCTGCCCTTAAAAGAAGTTCATAGGCCACGGGAGAGCCAGTGACACACTCCTTCTGCAGGAGAAATTGAACAGTGATCAATATCACAACAGCTACAACAAATGGTTTTAGAGAAAGGGACAACTGATCCCTGTGGATTAGGCCTGAAAGGTTTCAGAGACAAAGCGATGCATGATCCTGCCTTGAAAGATGCGTAGGGTCATCCATCAGGCAGAGGTGAGGGAAGAGGGTGCATGAGGAAGGAGGAGCGGCAGGAGTTGAGGCAGGGGAGAGTTAGTGCAGGACATCTTCAGGGACTGTCTGGGATGAGGAACAGAGAAGAGGAATGATGAGAAATGAAACTCTAAGGAGATCCAGAAAGGCAAGAGCTCTGAATGTTCTGCCAAGGACTTGAGTGAGACATTGCTCTCCAGGTACTAGCAAAGCCAGACATGCTTTTGAGCCGGAGAGCAACACAATCTTGTCTTTGTACAAAGAGCCCACCTGTGTCGATATGGAAGACGGATTATCGGGAAAGGGGGTGGATGTGCAAAAGCATCTGTAGCTCACGATAATCTCAGGCAGCATCTTTTCAGTCTCGGGCGGTAATGACATGTTTTGTGACATAGATTTTTCTATTTTTTCCTACACAAAGCACCCAATACTTTTTTCAATATGTGCTCATTGACAGAAGACTCTCTGAACCTCTTTGGGAAAGACAACTCACTAATAAACTGCAACATCCAGTTTCTTGCAAAAAAAAAAAAAAAAAAAAAAAAACCTAGAAGATAAGGTTGGGATTTGTATTTTCTGTGTTTATTTATTTTTTTTTAATCAAGGGACTTGTGTTTAAAATAGTCGGTTGACTATACAGGTATACCTCCACTTCCTACCAAATGACAGAAGGAGAATAAATATAAGAAGCAGCTCGTAGCTGCATTGGAAAACAAGGAAGAATATTATTTATAAAAGTTAACAGTAATCACCACACAGCAAAAACCATCAAAATAGAGACAGAAAAAAAACTTTCAGAAAAATGAGGAGGTAAAGCTATTAGCCCAGTGGCCTTAACACCTCTCTTAAAAAATATCTCATCAAATATACCACAAAAGAAAGATAGCTCAGTTATAAGGACAGTCAACAAATATGACTCAATAGATATGTGTAGAACTTCATATCGTACCAGTAAAACGTCATGTCTTTACAAAGACTGACCAGGACAAGACAAAGAAGAAAAAGTCCGTAAATTCCAAAAAACAAGATATTATAAGACATTTTCTCTGGTCAAAATGAAATGAAACTAGAAATATTTAACAAGAGATTAGTATCAAAAAAAAGGAATCACAAAAAATGTTAAAAGCATTGTTTGAAGGCAAGAAAAAGTCAAAATTATACATAATTTAAAAATAAAAGGCACAAAGATCACTGCATGAAGACTGAAATCCAACTCACAGAAAAACTGATCACCCAAAAACACTTCTATTTTTAAAACAAAAAAGAATAAAAAGAAATCAGTGGACCTTTCAATTCAATAAGTTAGATGATACACTATGGGTTTACTTTTAAAGGTAGAATGAAAGATTTAATCTTTGTACTTTAAGACAAAAAATAATGAATTAAAAAGAAAAATGCTATGAAACTGAACAAACTGAAAGCTGGTTATTTGAAAATTCTGGTTAAAATATAGAAACATTGGGCAGGAAAAAAAAGGAAGGAAACACAAAAATTCAATTATTTTTTTAAAATGAATAGAGATAGAAAGGAGGTTATTGAAGGTTTTTAGGTGCAAGGTTGCTAATAAATTTGAAATGACGATTTTTCTAAAACTAACAATTTCAAATTTGACTCAGTGAAGCAAGAATCTGAGATCAGGGAAGCATAGAAGAAGCTGATTGGATTGTCAAACAAACTCAGTAAAAATGGTGGCAACATCAAAGTCTTTATGGGGAATATCGATTAAATATTCAAGGAATAAATGCCACTTATCGTATTTCAAACTGTTCCATAGCATAGGAGAATGCAGAAAGCCTCACAAGTGATTTAAGGAGGTAAGCAAAATCCTGGAGGTGCCAGCATGCAAACACACCAAGAATCTGTACACCCGTTCACTTGTGAGTACCAATGCTGCAATTCTAAATAAGATATTAGCAAATTAATTTTAACAGTGCATTGAAAGAGGACCTTGGCATGTACAACTAGGATTTATTCTAATACCACAAGATTATTCAACAATAGCAACATTATTAACATAATTTACAATAATAATAGGTTACAGAAAACATCTACTGAGGGATTTCTGCTTCCAAGAAGATGAAGTAGCATAGTTATGCCTAGTCCTCCTGCTAGGTGCAACTGCACTCCGTGGGCATCAGAGATAAAAATAGCCATAAGAAGACTCTGAAAGGTAGAGAGAAGAAGGCAAACTGTCTCAGGACTTGGACACCCAAGGGACAACATGGTGGTTGGTAAATTTCCTGGGTTGTCTTTTTGCCTAGTGGATCTCAGACCTAGAGTTGAGGAAGTCAGCCACTTAAACATCAGAGGTTCAGACAGCAAAAAGCCCCCTACAAAGCCTGCTCTCTCATGCCAAAGAATCAGGAAAGGGGCAGTCTCCCAAGAGGGGCAGCTTTTAAATAATAACTGCTTTTCTCCAGAAAAACACACATAAAAATACTGTGGATTCCTCACCCCAAGCATATCAGCAAAGGCCAAATGGTGAGCCCAGACTTCTACCCCCCACTAGGCAGTAAGAAATTTCTCCTCCCTGATGGGATGGTGTCAGAGGAGGCCAAGCGGAGAGCCAGGGAGGGCACACACCCCTGTGGTATCACTAGGAGCTGTGGGGGGATCGCTAATGAGGCACTCCTACCTCACCCCTGCATGAACACAGCCAGGGAGACCTCAGTGGAGGCCTAGTGGGAAACCAGAGATCTCATCCTACCGGCCAATAATAAGAGCTCCACCAACTCTGGTGTCAATAGCAGCCAAGTACGAAACTTCACATTCTCTGCTCACTTAGCAGTAATGACAGAGAGCTCCCCCTCCTCCCTACCCCACCCCACCGGAGTGTATTAGAGGAAGCCAGATAAAATCAAAGTTTTCAATAAGATACAGAGTCTCTGCTATGGTTTGAATGTGTCCTCCCCAAACGTATGTGCTGGAAACTTACTCCCCAATGCAACAGTGTTAGGATGGGGGTGCCTACTGAGAGATGCTTAAGGCTGGAGGGCAGAGAGGATAGATTAATGCCCTTATCGTAGAAGTGGGTTCCTTATGAAAGAGGAGTTAAGAGTTCAGCCCCCTTTACACTCTTTCTCCCCCCACTGCATTGCCCTCACTTGCCCTTCCTTTAGGGGATGACACAACAAGGAGGCCCTCACCAGGTGCCAGCTCCTAAATCTTGGGCTTCTCAGCTTCCAGAAAGGAGAGGAAATAAATTTCTGTTCATTATAAAGTATCCAGTCTGTGGTATTCTGCTGTAGCAGCATAAAATAGTCTCGTAACCTAATACCCAAATAGTCCAGACTTTAATCAAAAATTGTACCTCATTCTAAGAAGCAGGAAGATCTCAAATTCCAATGGAAATAAAAATCCATAGATAATGTTATGGATTGAATTGTGTCCTTCTCAAAACATATGTTGAAGACCTAATCCCTCCACACAGAATGTGACCTTCCATGAAAGCAGGCTCTTTGCAGATGTAATTAGTTAAGATGAAATTATACTGGAGTAGGGTGGGTTCTCAACCCAATATTACTGGTTTCCTTTTTAGAAGAGATGCAAACAGACATGTGATGACAGAGGCAGAGACTGGAACTAAGTGTCTACAAGCCAAGGAACACCCAGGGTTGCCAGCTGTCACCAGAGGCTAGCAGAGAGTTCTGGGGACAGACTTTCTCCCTCTAAGCCCTCAGAAGGAACCTACATACCCAATATCTTGACTTCAGACTTAAGAGAATTTCTGTTGTTTTTAGCAACCCAGTTTGTGGCCCTGTGTTATAGCAGCACCAGGAAACTGATACCAACATGGGTACAACAGATACGCTAGAATTATCTGACACTGATTTTAAATTAGTCAAAAAAAAAAAATTCTACAATGAGCAATTAAAAACACACTAGAAATAGAATAGGCAAATACATAGGCACAGAAAGTAGATAAGGGATTTCCTAGGGGAAGGGGGTGACCAGGACAAGTTAGGAAATATTTGGGGAGAGAGAAATGGGGAACTATTGCTAGCAGTTATGATGTTCCCTTTCTATATGATAAAAATAATTGAGTGGTGGTTTCACAGCTCCATGAACACAGTAACAATCATTGAGTTGTATACATTAAATGGGTAGATTGTATGATATGTGAACTATATCTCAATAAAGTTACTTTTAAACACACACATAAATGGGAAAATAGGAAAAAAAAAAACTAGAAATAGCCTCAAAAAAGAGGAGATATAAATAAGAGCCACATGGAAGTTTCAGAATGCAAAATACAGTGCCCACATTAAAGGGCCATTGGAGGAGCTCAAGGGAAGAATGAAGGAGACAAAGAAAAGAGTCAGTGGACTCGAGTACAGCGGGCTACAAATGACCCAGTCTGAAGGGCAGGAGTAAAATGGACTGAAAAAAACGAATAATGTCAGGGAGCTGTAGAACTATGAAAAAACATCTAACATTCACGTCGTCACACTCCCTGAAGAACAAGAGAAAGAGGATAAGGTTGAAAATTACTCTAAACAATGGCAGAAAACTTTCTAAATTTGGCAAAAGACATAAATCTGCAGATTCAAGAGGCTAAGTAAGCCCCAAAGAAGACACAGCCAAAGAGTACAGAGCTGCATAGGGACAAAGTCAAGAATCTTTTCCACTGTCCATCAATTTTGCACCTTGTCCCCCAAGGTCACTGATGCTAACAGTCTGAGGTGCACCCTCACTCACCTTTCCCAGGAAATCATTTGCTTTATTTTGTTTTGTTTTGTTTTCACAAAAATGTGATTATATCACTCACCTTACTCCGGAATTGTAACACATATACTGTAGTCCTTTCCCAGAAATCAATTCTTTTTTTTTTTTTTTTTTTATTTGGGGGTTTTTTAAAATTTTATTTCCTTGCTGATTTTTTATTTTTATTTCTTCGTTTTTGTTGTTGCTTTGTTGTTGTTGTTGTTATTGAGATAGAGTCCCACCCTATGCTCTGAGCAGATTGCAATGGCATCAGACCTCACTGCAACCTCAGACTCGGGCTGTGAGCATCACATTGCCTCAGCTTCTGGAAGCTGCTGGCATTATGGGTGCTCATCACGTTGCCCAGCTGGGTTTGTTTTTTTTTTTTTTTTTAATGAGTCGGGGGTCTCACTCTTGCTCAGGCAAGTCTTGAACTCCTGAGCTCAAGCAATTCTCCCTCCTCAGCTTCCCACAGTGCTAGTATTCCAGGAGGGAGCCACTGCACCTCCTCAAGCTCATTCTTTCTAACAGTCATATGCATCACATGACATGGCTGTTCCATACGTTACTCAACCTGCACTCTCATTTCAGGCATTCCCATACTGTGCCCCACCAAATACTGAAGGAACAAGGCTCTTGCTCTACTCTCTTGACGTGCTGGGACTGTTACTTTTATAGGATAGAGTACCAAGAAGAGGATGCTGGATGAAAGGGTATGTGTACTCTCCTGGTAATCATGGGGAAAACTCAGTCAATTTGATTTCTTAAAAGTATCTATCTTAGAGGTATATCCGGAATTTAGAGTGACATAAAAAAAAAAGTCTAAGGTGATATGGGGGAGTCAGACAAAGTCTCAGAGAAGGTGGCATGTGAGGTGGAGCCTGAGAGGAAGGGATGTTTCCAGATGACTAGGGTGAAGTGTGGGAGGCGCAGAGCCTAGGAAACCTTCACTGCTGACCCAGGGGGCAAAGCTTGACCAGACAGCTCAGAAGAAAGATGCTCCAGGAGGCTCCAAGAAGAAGGAACAGTAAAGGGAGGAGAAAAACAAGAGCATTTGCAGAAACACAGAGCATTTGCCTGCAGAAGTAGATGGTATGTGTGTGTTGGGTTGGAAGACAGGGTGTCAGGGAGAACAAGGATAAAGAGATCTGATTTGCTCTAAACCCAACTGGGATTCATTGAAGGCTTTTAAGCAGGAGAATACCATGGTCAAATCTATTTTAGAAAGATCCCTTGGGGGAAGAACATATCAACAAAGAAGCCTGGGGCGGGGGTGCACTCCAAAAGAGGATGCTTTTACAAGGGTGTATAAACCCTTGCAAGGCAGCTCACAGTGGAAGGACTGGAAAGCTGAGTTGTCAGAGGGTAGGGAGGGTGTGTGGCTCAGCATAAAGGCCTTAACTGTCCAGGGCTCACTAACATCAAATGTGTTCATCCACCTGACCAAGGTCAGCTCGGTGGTCATGCCCCACAGCCTCCACTGACCACTCCAGTCCAGCACTCCGCCCAGCCTCTTGCACACACAGCCTGTGATGACAGACTTTCTAAAGCACATCTACCCACATTCTGCATTTCACTGCCTGACTTCACTGAAACGTCTCCAAAGCAAGACCCGATATTGGCTGTCCATACTCTCTAAGGGGGGGAAGAGGGGGCCAGAACTCACAAGTGCTAAGGAGTTGACAAGCCGCTTGTTGGTTGATTGATTCTCCCTCATTCCGCTCTTCCTTTAAGTTTTGTTTGTTTGTTTGTTTTTGAGATATTATCTTGCTCTGTTGACCTGAATAGAGAACAGTGGTGTCATCATGGCTCACTGCAACCTCTAACTCCTGGGCTTAAGCGATCATCCTGCCTCAGCCTCCTGAGTAGCTGGGACCACAGGCATGCTCTACCATACCTGGCTAATTTTTCTATTTTTAGTAGAGATGGGGTCTTGCTCTTGTTCAGGCTGGTTTTGAACTCCTGAGCTCAAGTGGTCCTCCCATCTTGGCCTCCCAAAGCATAGTGATTACAGGCGTAAGCCACTGTGCCCGGCCCATTCCTCTCTTTCCAGAAAATATCCTGGAGCTAAAATTCAGATGCCTTTTCCCAATTTAAGGAGAAAAATCTACAGCTTCCTTCCAATACAGTGTCGTTTGTATGTAAAGACAACTCTCCTGACTTGTTTCTTACCTCAAGACAGGGGAACTTGCCCTGAATTTTGTTCAGAGAAGAGAATTTGGATGACACACAGTCACCTGAGCTCTCACACATTTGTGACCTAGCCTGCAGGAGTCACTAGGCTGAGGGACATCTCAGGGCTCTCCAGGATCCTTTGATGGTCAAGATCAAGGTGCAGACTGGGGCCAAGGTCAGCCTGTGGCTTGATGTAACCACCAGATCCTCAGAAGCATCATGGGACTACCTGGGTATCCTCAGCCCCAGAATCTCACTACAGACTTCAGAAGCCCATTTTGGGTCCTTCAGTTCCAAGCCCTCAATGTTCCCAGCTCCTCAGTCATCCAGGGGCAGAGTAGACCAGCCTGGTGGTAGAGCCACCTCCACATCTGCACTGCAGAGCAGCCCAGCCAGCAAGGCTGCCTTTCCAGCAGCAGGTTTAATATCCTGCCCTGGCATCTTCTCTCAGATGTTATCTGAGCATGTGTTGGGGACAGCAGTGGCTTACACCAGCACCATGATGACACGACAACCCAGACAGCTTCTCCACTGTGTGGTCTGTCTCTCCATCTGGGCACGTGGGTTGCCTTTCAAAACTGAATCAGAGATTAAGGAAAGTGAAAAACGAAATCACTGGCCTGACTGGTTTTCCCACTGAGGGCTTCAGAGCCCGGGAGTTCATTTATGAGAAACCAAAGAAAAACCTTCATCCAGCCACAGCTGAAACCTCTCATGAATTATCAGGGCTGGTGGGTCCTAGAAAATGGGACAGGCAGAGGGAGGGCACTGAGCAAGGTGAGTAGACTGGGGAGAGGATTTGGTTTCCTGGGGAGGAGAGAAATGCACCCCCATTTTGACCAAAGATGAAAAAAGAAAAAAACAATAGACTTCAGCCATGCTAAGGATTCACCTTACAACCAAATGCAAGCTTCATGATGTGGCCTGTCCTCCGCGTAAGCTAACCAAATCTCTACTAACCAAATCGCAATGCAGCAGAATCTCCCCAGCACTTTGAAATCCAGAAGGCTTGCAGAGGGAAACATGAGACAGCAGCTCGGTGGCCAGGAGCAGCAGCGGAGGGACAAACATGGTGGAGACTTTCTCCACCTAAGAATGGCTTCTACATTTTTAAATGGTTGTAAAAATCAAAAAGAAGGAGGAGGAGGAAGATGGAGGTGTGTTACCACCATGTGTGGCCCTCACAGCCTAAAATATTTACTGTCTGGTTCTATACAGAAAATTTTTACTGACCTCCAGTCTAAAGCAAGGGGCTAAAATTTCAATTACAAATTTAGATCTGGGAAAAAAATATATAACTGAATTTCTTTGTAATGTTATTTTATTTCAAGCCCCCATTCTGCCAGGATGGCATAAGCCAATCTCAGTCAAGTTGAGGATCATCTCCGTCCCCCGTGGGGCATGGCCTTGCTCCTGTGTAGATTTAAGGCAGTTGGAGGCTCCATGTTGCCCGCCCACAGGAGCATCCCTCAGAGATGCCCATCCTGCTCCCTGCTCCTCACTGGTACCTCATCCCGTCCCTCTGGCTCTTCCAGGTCTGCCAGCTCCCTCCTGCATCTCAGCAGCTCCTCTGAAAACACAGGAACCATTCAACTGATTCTTCCACAGCAGGAAATAGGATTTTCACAGATAGTCTGTGACCCCATCATATCTGTAACTTCTTTCCCTAAGCTTCCCTGGGGTCCTTAGATCCCATAGACCCCAGATCCCACAGACCTCTCCTGGGTCATATGCTGCCTTTGTGGGGCTCTGCCCAGGAGGTGGGGACCAGCTCTACCCAGGACACACAGGCAACTCTCAGCCTTTCCTCCACTGTTGTGTTTTTTCCCTTCCTTAGCTTTTGGAATTCTTTCTGTCCCAGAGACCAGATGATGGTCACTCTTCTCAACCACCTGGTATCAACCACTTTTCTCTAGATGTCCAAGAGAGCTTTTTGTTCTGTCTAGCAGTGTTATTTTAGAACACACAGTTCAGGAAGAGAATTCACAACTCTTTCCTTCCCTCATACCCCTTCTCTGAGTTAATGAGAACAGAATGATCATATTTCTTAGAGTTGGAGGGAAGGTTGTATTCAAGGAGAAAAGGTCTGCAATGTTGCACAACTATTTTTCTGTCTTGCTAAGCCACTCATTTATACTCAATTTATTTACTTGCATCAGTTACACTTTACAGCCAGATTACACTGGCTTTCAAGAGCCAGTTGTTAAATTTTCAGGAAATGTCCAAGCTGAGTGTTAAACCATTTGTTGCTGGACCAACAAGTCCCTCTGCTTGTCACCCACGCCAATCAATGGAGAAACGGATGAGAGCTCAACAGTTTCACTTTTATTTACAGAAAAGCCAGAGATTCTGGAAAGCAGCGGGGATATCTCCCCAAAGAACTGCTCTGCCCTCATCTTTCTTTTTGTTAATTTTATGTTCTCACAGTAAGAGTAAGCATCAGCAATGTTATTAATCATCATTTTCAACAGATTTCCCCTGGTAGGTTACAAGGTCACACAGTATCTTCTTATCTTACAGTGGTTATATCTTCAAAGTATTTTTACTCTAGACCGAAAGTGTAGTTAGTCAACACTGGGTACACAGAATGCCCTGGGTCCTTGACCAGTACCACGGAGTCCAGTTCTCCAACTTTTCAATGACAGTGGCCTTGGAAGTAAATAAACAACTTCCACATGTCAGCATGGAGGCATGGCCTTGTTAGGGCCTGACCAGCAGCATGAAATGGCCATTCAGATGAACAGTGGCTGCTAACACACTGGCAACTCATGAGCTATGGTGGGAGTATTTGTGGCACACAGAGTGGTGGACATTGCATATCAGCCCCCCAAGAGCTGGTGGGTTGTTGACATTCACTTGCACCTCATTGCTTGGGCCCCACCTCATTTCAGGATGGAAGGTGGGTTTTCTGGTTTGGTGTGTCAGAGACATTCATCACGGCCAGTCCACATAGGCCCACTTCTAAATGAATCTTTTTCTACCCACGATTTCTGCTGAATAAGCAGCTGCATTTCATATCCCATAACCCTGCTCCACTCCACCCACAGGCAGGCCTGGCTAACCAGCCTGGGGGGCACCCAAAGCAATGCCAGGCCATCCATACACTGGCCAGAAACACAGGTTAGAAGGATGAATCCATGCAGTTTTCGTACCACCTCACATCTGCAAATTTGATTGCTGACTATAATCAAAGTCTGTGATTTTGATCATAGCTACAGCCAAGGCCTGCCCCATTTCTGTGGCCTTGCAGCCAGGTTGCTGTTACTCCTACCACTGTGACAGCTTGAAGGACTCACTCACAACCTGCATGGGCACACTCCAGGGCCACCTCACCTCACGCCTGTTCCAAGTCTCTGGCCTCCCACCTCACTCTAGCCTTGTTGCTGCAGAGATAAGAGACACCACAGGGCTGGTAATAACCTGGAAACGTGAGGAATTAACATCCTTTGTGGCACATTTTAACCAAGGAGATATGGGATCCCCCCAGGTAAATTCTTACCCCTTCCTTTCCTTAGAGTCCAGCCTAGATCAGCATTTATCAGCCTCAGTACTATTGACATCACGGAGTTCTGATGTCATGCTTCTGAATTATTTGAAAAATATGACATCCAACATCCACACAATGGATGTCAGAATCTGGATCCCAAGTAATAACGGCAGGTAAGAATGTAAGGAAGTCTTAGAGGAACAAAGTGAGGGCCTCCACTTGAGTCCTGAAATCTGTGTTAGCAAAGGTTGCAGAGAACATGATTCTGCATCAACAGCCATAGAAAAAAATTGTTAACTCCACTTTCATTGAATTAGGAGTGTGATACAGTCACCAAAAAATAAATACTATCAGGTCACATGAATGGAAGCATGGAACTGAGGGAGGTGGCCACGTCACTCTCCTTTACACTGCTCCAGATCTTCTAAGACACTGAGTCTCCTATCCTCTCAAAGGGGCACAGCCACACTGCACTTGATCAGATGAAGGAGTCCTAAGGTGAGTGGATGACCAAGATCCCCTGCATTGAAGGAACATTTAGGGGAGCAAGGATAGTCCTCCTGGGGAAGGAAAGGCATGGGAGACCAAAGCATCACCCTAAAGGTTCTGAAGCCCTGTCATGGGTCAGAGGAAACTGGCGTCAGTTGTGTGGCCCTATTATCCAGACCTGGTTCAAGGGACCCAAATGGGTAGAAGCTCCTGGAAGACGGATCACTGCCAAATCTGAAGCAGAGCTTCCCCATGCTGGTGGATTGGGCTGCCTTGAAATGAAGGGAGCTGAATAGATTCTGCAAGGCCTAGATGGGAACAATGATCATAATCATGCTAGCTGCCACTTGTTACCTGCCTTCCACATGCTGAGTTCTCTACATACATTTCATCTTTACAACAACTCTAGGAAGCAGGTATTATCATCTCTGACTGACAGTAAAGAAAACTGAGGCTCAGAGATACCATATGAGGGGTTGGTGGAAGATCTGGGAATCAAGATTTTATAAACTGACTCCAAAGCCTGTGCTTAAAAGCTACTGAATGTACTCTCTTCCACTGAGAGTTGCCAGCAGAAAAGGCAGAGCATCTGAGAGCAGGGTAATGATAATAGCCAATGCTCACATGGCTGGCGGAATGGGGCCTGCTTAAATCAGGAAAACAAATACAACAACCCTTTGAGACAATGATTACTATTATCATTCTCATCCACAGGAGGGGAAACTGAAGCTGGGCAAACTTAAGTACCTTGTCTAAGGTTGAGGTCACTGGATCATAAATAATAGAGTTGAATACTCTTAACTGCTACACTATCCTGCCTCCCACCTGAGCTAGGACTAGAAGGTTTCTGCTTAAGTGGCTTCTAGATTCAGCATCTGTCAGTCCCTACCTAGGAGTCTCAGAGAGAAGAGCGAGGAAGCTGCATCCTTAAGGCCACATGTGGCCTTCTAGGTCTTTAGATGAGGTCTTTTGACTGAATCCAAATTTTACAGAGCAAATTATTTTATTAAAAGAGGTGTAGCAGAGAAAAGTAAAATTCTCTTGCATTCTTTGGTGCTTAACAAAGAATGATCTTGAAATCAGAAGGCTACAGGTTCCCCACCCCATCAGGGGTATCTTTGGTCTCTGTAATAACTGGGTTTCTCCCTTCCCAGTGCCAATCCCATCTGACAGGCGCACTGATTCCCAAGAGTGGTGGGCATTGTCCTCAGACACAGACACCAGCCACATCAGCTACTCCCAGCCCATGAAACCTGGCTCTGCCTCTCAACTACTTCACTCTAATCTCCGACAAGGGCAGCTATTTTGGGTGAGAAATGGGGCAGGCAGAAAAAATTTCATTCAAGCAATTAAAGAATCACTGCATTTTTCATGATTAACTTCATGTTCACAGATTGAATGCAAAAAGCTGTTAGCAGAGCATTTCCATTTCTGTACCTGACATGAGCAATGGGAATATTTGTTCTGCCCGGGAGGATTACACCTTCCATTAATCTCAGTTTTATTGAAAGTTTAAATAACAGACAGACACAATGTGATCAATTAGCAGGGTAATTCCAAGGAGATGTCATAGTAAAATTAAATCTCAAGCACATTCGCGGCAAAGATGCCTGCAAGTTCTCTCCAGTCTCCCTTCACCATCACAGTGTGTATATTTTAATTGAAAGTTTATTCTGCTATGTGCCTTGTCTACTAAATTTTAATTTAACATTGTAATGAGGAGGGTGTTTCTGAGGAGCTCTTCACAGACAAGTCGAGGAGCTTTCACAAATTATGAGAACAAGTGAATTTGCAATACTTTCCAGGCAGCTATGATAAGAGAGGACACCCCCAGTCTTTTGGAGGGGATTGCAGTAGAGAAACAACTCACAGGATGTTTAGCACCTGTGGCAGCTGGATCAGGAGGTGACCACACCATCACTCCCAAAAGACAGGGATCTCCTGCCAGACCACTCACAAGAGCAACCAGAAAACAAGAGCCTGTTTCTGGTCCTTTCTCCTGCCTCCCTCTGTCCCTCTTGTGTCCCCTAATGGCTAAACCCATAGGAAACCAGCTGGGAAAGTGAAAATGCCCTTTGCTGTTTCAGCCCCAGCTTTGCACAGTAGAGTAAAGAAGGGCAGGTCTGGAGGCAAGAGGCAGCAGCTTAGTAACCAGCACAACACTTGGGAACATCACTTTGCCTCTCTGAGCTTTAGCTTCCTCAACTGTAAAATGGAGATAAGAATACTCAATTCTCAGAGTTGTGGTGAAAATCTAGCAAAATAAAGATGAGTGTGGGAATGGTGGGGAGAGTTGGAAAGCATCATATAAAGGTGGGAAGAATTGTTCTTTCCTGCTGCTTCTCAGAAAAATCAAAAGAGGCTTTCCTTTGTTCAGGGTGACCACAACCAAAGAGTGATGCTATGTAGCTGAGGTTTCAGAAAGACCTTGACTTGTTTGCATGGGGGTCTGACAGTCAGACTGAGGGAAGAGGAAAGAAGCTAGAGGAATAGAGCCTGCATTGTCTGCAAAAGCAGAACCAAGCAGAGTGAGCTTCAGTCTGTTCTGTTTCATCAAAATCAGAAGTCAGTCATCACATGGGTCATTTCATTGGTGCCTTCAATTTACATGCCGTCAGACTATCTCTAACTTACTGCTATGACCCAGCTGCCTGTGCAGTACCTGGCCTCTGGTACCCACAATACATGTGTTGTGGATTTGAAATGAAGGGAATTAGACTGCAGGGATTGGGTTCACTAGTGGCAACTGCTGGTGAAATGTGGTATTGCAATTCAGCTCTATTAGACCCTATACATGCCCAGCAGTGAGTGCATCTCTCTTCTGAGAAGCTGCCAATGTGGGATTAAGAAGTGTCTGGGGAAAGGAAAAAAGCGCTAATGCTCAATATTTAAAGAGTTAAATGATGAAGAAGAGGAAAAAGATGAAGCATCTGACTTCATTGCCTCTCACTCTACCTTGTGCTCACTCCATTCAAGCCACAATACCTTCCTGCCTTCTTCGAACTTAGCAAGCAGGTTCCCACCTCATGCCTTTTGTCTTTGCTGCTCCCTTCGCCCAAAATTCTCTCTCATATAGTCTCATAACTTGCTTCATGGTCCTTACTCAAATGTCACCTCCTCATATGAGACTTTTCTAATCACTCACTGCATTTAAAATAGCAACAATTCCTGTCACTCATTCTTCACTTTTCTTCATTGCACTCATTGCCTGCTATTATCTTATACATCCATTCATATTTTTGTCAGTGCGTCCAGAATACAAATTTTCTGAGAGTAGATGTCTTTATTGTTCTCTATATCCCCAGCACCAATATAACACAATAGTCACTCAAAAAATACACAAGGAATTATTAGAGGGAAAAAAGACTGTGATGTGATTTAATGATAGCACTTTGAAGGTGATTTCTACACTTCCTAATAGATTTGGTGTAAGTGCTATTGTAAAGATATTTCTAAGCTGAGTTTTGGCATGGGTCCCTGTGAAAAGGAAGCAACATAATCTGGAAATTGTAGATTTATCAGGGTAATAGCTTCTGCAATTGTCCTTCCTTAAATGTCCCTGGTCTTCATTGGTAAAGTGTACTCCATTGCTTAGAAAGGGATTCCTATCTGTGGTGGAGGAAGTATGTCTTATTCTGCTGTCACAGGTTAAAAAAATGAAAATAGAAAGAAAGAGAGAGGGAGAAAAGGAGGGAAGAAATGAAGGAAGGAAGGAAAGAAGGAAAGGAAATAGCCATCACTATAGCCTAAGACCCCAGAAGTAAGTGGCCTCAGGCGCTGAGAACAATGAAAAAGTCTGTAGAGCATTGTTCAGTGCCCTATATTTATTATATTGTTACATATTTGACACACTTATTATGTTATTCTTCTTTGTGTCCACACAAGGAATAGTCATTAATTTCTCCTGATAATACATCTCTGGCTTAATAATAGAAGTTAATGGAGAACCAGGATAGGATTCACTTTGCAAAAATATGTTTTGCCATTAACCTGGCTAAAATAGAATTCATGCTATAAAGCAATGACCATATGCATTTGCTGTCATTGATCCCAACCAGTCTATTCTGTGTCATTCCAGACAGATAAAGGTAAAGATTTGGTAACTCGGTTACGCAGAAGATTCTTTAACAGTTAAGGCTAGAATGTACAGGGAGTCCAACAAGACTTCCTCTTGAATACGATTGATACTGTGTTCAAGAGACATTAAAAGGGTGCTTAAGCATGCAGAATTTAGAAACTCCAGTCCACGTTGACCAAGTCAAAACCAAGCTTATCAAATCCATCAGATTCTGGACTGGGTCTTCCCACTGAACCTTTCATATCAATGGCTGCTGCCGGATCATGTGCCTCACTGCCTGGCCACACAAATTATGAGGCAGGTAAGAAGAATGAAAAAGCAGTTTTATTCCCTTCCTAGCTTTTTATGTCTTCCTGAAGCAGGTGCCATGACACTTCACAGGTAACAAACCTTTCATGCCTCTGGACCAAGAACTGCCTGAATTGTTGGTTTGTTTGGCCTTCATGGTAGATGCTTCCTGAGAATTTTCACCTGGACCTGCCAGGTCATCTCCCCAGGGTTCCTCCCAGCCACACCTTCCCACAGGCCTCTCACTTCACAGGCCTCATACTCCTGGTATTTCTCAGTTTCAGCCTTCATTGCCTGTATTTGCTTCTGGCCTCAAAGGAAATGTTTCTCACATCAAACATCTTCAACAGGTCTCTAATTTTCTTATCAGAAATGTCATTCTGACATTTTAAATACCAACTGAGTCTTTCCCATCAGGTGTCTTTGATCTGGCCTTGCTCTATCAAAAGGAACCTTTGGTTATGACAACCAGGCCTGCCAAGAGTCTGGCACCACACATACCCCACTTGAGCAGTGTGCCGAACACCCCCTGAGCCCTGCCTGAGGTTGGCCCCAAGGTTTCTCCCTCCACCCTCCTCCAGAAGCCTCACTTGCCTTCACAGCCTCTATCCTCTATCCTACCCCTTCATTGTGCCCTCTCAGAGCACACCACACTCAGCTCATCTGAGGGACAAGCCATGCCCAAGGATGAGCCCCAGGGAACAGAGGTTCCAGGAGGACACATAATCCAGCTGAGGTGATGCAAAGGAAGAAACCCACATGAGGCAACTCCTCCCAGCCTTACCACCCCTAGGCCTAAATAAGCAGAGAGAAGAAATATGTTTACATGAACCATTGAAGAGGACCCCCAGATGGGACATGGGAGGGTCCAGCAAACATCCAGAGCAAGGAAGGTCTGAGGAAGGCACGCCTATCCTTGTGTTCTCGCTCTCTCTCTCTCCATCTATCTCTATCTCTATGTCTGGCCAAACCCAACAGATGGCCAGTCAACAAAGAACCCCTGGAAGATGTCTAGCATCAGTGTCAGTCTTCTGGGGCACAGCAGAGGTCAAGGAAGGACAGTGATCCAGGGTGCAGGGCAGGGGTGCCCAGAGGACAGTGAGCACAAGAAAAGTCTGGTTGTAAACATCTACTCTCCTGCCCCTATCAGCCTCATCTGAAACTGTTGTGCCCACCCATTGCCCATCACTCCTTGTCTTGCTTTCATGATCTCTGTCCATCTGTCCTAGCTGAAGTCCGCAAGGCCACTGGTAAACCTGAGGATGCAGAATCCTCCCATCTTCTTTCCTTCTTCTTACTAATTCTTTTCCATTTTCTTTTGACAAAGATTCCTCTCATTCCCTAGAGCACATTTTGTACTTAAGTCCCTGATCCATGGCAGCTCTGCAGAGCCTTGAGTCACTTTGGTGATGTCAGGCAAAGAAGCAGAAGAAAAAACACACAGGATCCTCTCCCAAAATTCAGAATCTAAGGGTCTGTAAAGGACTCTGCAACACCCTCCTACAAGTGCAGCAGGACTGTGGCAGCACTGGCTCTCTCCATAGGACAGCATCCAGCTGGGATCTAATTCTGGCCCTTCTACCAGCTCCCTTTCAGCAGGGTTATTCCCTCATGGTTACATACTGCTCAAATAAGCCTTCTTCTGAAAGGAAAAAAAAAATCCAGGAAGGGAATGAGAACTGAAAGAAGCTATCATTGTTCCCTTGGGGTAACCGGGTTCAGACAAATAGCCTTAAACACACTTGGCAAATGTGCACCAAACTAGATCGAGTCCTATAGAAACCCCAGGGGAGATTTCCCTTTGGTCAGGCTCTTCATTCCCAAGTTGGACCCTAATTTCTCTTTCCTCCTCTCATTCCTGTGTTACTGGTGTCCTTCTGTGAGGTGCTCACATGGCAGGGTTGCCTATGAAAAATGAGCCTCTCTGGCCATTGCCCGAATCCACAGCCTTGCCTGACAGCTAACAAGCTCTGCGGCCAGGAAGCACAACAGAGTGAAGGCCCAATTAGGGCAGAGGAGGGCCTCCTACAAAGGGCTTAAATGTGCTAACAAGCCATTGCAGAAGGGCAGGGAGGCCCTAATGGCCCGCCTGCTGTCAGAGAGGCAGCAGAAGGCTGAAAGTGATCTGGCGGCTCCTGGCTGCAGCGGGGAGATGTTTGTCACAAATCTCTCCTGTTTAGAATCAGGTTGTTGACAGAGAGGGGAGGGGAGCATTATGGGGGAGGGAAAAGCACCACCCCCAGGTGGATTTTGGAAAGCACAGCTCTGGATGGTTTCACAAAGCCTCCATCCCCAAATACTTTTACGGGGTCCCCACTGCCGACAGAATAAAATACTAATTTCTCCCCCTCCTTGTCATCAGAAAAGCCCAATTCCCTGTAGCCAGGCTTCTCAGAGGGCAGTTCTTCTCAGGGTATAGGCAGCAGAATTACCCAAGCCCTTGTTAAAGGGCAGATTCATGAAGATTCTAATACAACTTTTGATCTCACAATCCCATTACTAAGTATCTACCGGGAAGAACAAAAATCATTTTACCACAAGGACATTTGACCTGAATGTTTACTGTGACTCAGTTCACAATTGCCAAGTCTTGGAAGCAACCAAAATGGCCATCAACCTATGAATGGATTAACAAACTGTGGCATATGTATACCATGGAGTACTATTCAGCCATAAGAATAAGGTTGGAGACTTTACATCTTTTGTGTTTGTCTGGATGGAGTTGAAATATTCTTCGATTAAAGTATCTCAAGAATGGAAAAAAAAAATCCAATGTACTCGACACTAACATGAAACTGATATATAAACAACTACTCACCCACACAAAAGATACAACACAAATATGGTCTAGCAAGGGGTAGGGGAGAGGAGGGAAGGTGATTGGTGGGTTCTCACCTAATGTGCACAGTGTGAGGCTATTCAGCAGACCCCCGGGTGAAGGGCTCAACTACAACTTGAACTTTACCTTAGAATTGAAAACCATGTAGCCTAAACATTTGTACACTCATATTAATTTGAAATTTAATTTAAAATTTAAAACCTTTCAGAAAAATTTAAAAAGGCAAATTTGTAGGCCTTCTCCAAGGTCCTAAACTAGAATCTTATAAGTGGGGTGGGGCTGGGATTCTTTCTTCTGTGATTCTCAATAAATTCACACATTTGCTCACTCAATCATTCAGTTAGAAAGTGTTCAGTGAACAGTCATTCCATGCCAAGCACCCTGCTAGGTGCTGGGAAGAAGGGCCTTCACTCTCTGTTCCCTCTAGAGGAGAGTGACTGGGGACAGACAGGAATCAAATAATGAAATATGTGAGCAGGTATCAAATAATCAAATAATGAAATATGTGACCCAATTCTGGGTCTGGCCAGCTTTGCTCGGTGCCCGTGATGGCAGAATGATGTGGGGGCTGACCTTGGAGGCAAAACCAGGCTTCTCTGGGCTCCACCTCTGGACACCTTGGGGAAACTTCTCCAAGTCTCAGTTTCTTCCCCTGTAAAATGGAGCTAAACGAACACACCTCGTGCTTTGGGAGGAGAGGGAGATAATCCACGTCTTGTGCTCCATAAGTGCACTTGAATGTTGAGGGCCGTTGTGGCAGCAAGACTAGTGCTTATTGTCAGGTAACGTGGCCTCGGGAGGTGCACAGGGGAGTTTCAGTGGAGTTGAACTGAACTTTTACAATTTCTCCTACTTACATTTTCCAGCACAAGGCTGATTTCAGAAGAATTTCACTTGCATCCATTCCGTCAGAGGAAGCCACTTTAAATCCAAACAAGGGCCAGGAGCTATCTCTCCAATGGCTGGAGGGTTCTGACTATCTCATGACCTTGGCCAGCCCACTTGCCCTTGGAGCAGTGGCCTTCTCCAAAGAACGGAAAAACTGAGCTAAGGGATGCCCGACTCCCTCAAGGTGACTATTAGCTTCTTGTCTTGCCAGATAAGACATTTTTTAGAAATCTGCAATCATTAGTATTTCATTTAAGAATATTATTTTGGTGACAGGTGAGTAAGAAGGGCATGATTTCAGAATAAAAAAGGGCAACCTTTCCAAAAAAAGAAATACTGGCATCACGGCATATATATGACAGAGACATTGGGGTCTCACTTTGACCGCTCGGCAAAGGCATCACTCACAGATCAACCCAGTCCAGAGACTGGATGAGGATGTCATCTGATAATGATGATGAAGAAACAGATGACAATGGGGATACCTATAGCAAAAATGTACATTGCAATCATTTCCCAGCCACTTTTCTAAGCACTTTGTATATATTAGCTCATTTAACACACACTATAACCTTATACAGTAGCTCCATTGTTGGTCCCATTTTGCAGAAAAAAGTAACATCCCCACAGTCTCACTGGCAGAAAGCAGCAGATTGGAATCTGAACCCAAGAAATCTGGTAATAAGTCCATGCTCTTAACTGCATCACTCTACGGACAGGAAACTGAGTCCCAGAGAGGAAAGGAATTCCTTGCTCAAGATCAGATCACGGGCAACTCCAACCTTCCAACTTTTCCCCTGAACTACACTGTGGTGGTTTGAACCTGTCTACCATGATCCCAAATCCCTCGGGCTGCTGCACATGCCACAGCTGGCTCCTTGAAATGACTTTCCTGTGTCAAAAGACTTAAAAGTTTTGAAAGGAATCAGCTCATCATCTGGATGTCTGATAGTCCTTTCTCTACAGATTATTCTATCCCATGGCCCAGATTTGCTAAGTGAGGTGGCAAGCTGCCAGTCAATTCTGCTGGACCTTTGCTTTGGCAGGTGAGTAAAGCTATGACTAGATGGTCTGAGGCTCCAGCATCCCTAGTCAGAGAGAAACAATGTCCAGTTAATCACCTTGAAGCCACTGACAAACACCCAGTCATCGGGCATCTCTACAGAAAGCCATGACCAAGCTCCATCTCAGCCCCACCTGGAAGACCAGGTTAGGCTACTTGGCTGCCAAGGGAGATGGGTAATGTTGCCCTTTCCTCTCCTCTTGGCTCCAGCTCTTCAGCCGGTATTTACTGAGCTTCTGTTGTGTGTCAGGAGACTCAGAGCTACATCAGAGCCAGGCCTGGAGTTGCTCACAGCCTGAAAGGAGAAACAGATAAACGCAGGAGTCATTCCAGCACCATGTGGCATGTGTCACAGCAAACAGGGGAATTAATACTGTGGCAGCACAGAGGAGGAAATAGCCACTTCAGTATGATGGTTTCAACAAGGATTAATTCCCCCTGGAACCTGGTTGGGTCAGGTGAGGCCATCACCAGAGTGGCTCCAGTGGTGCCCACCAAAGCCTGTGGGGCTGTGGGGCTTTCTAACATCAGAAGCGGGGTGGGAATCCGCTTATACCCTCTCCCTGCCTCCAGGGATGATGGTCTCTCCTGTCATTGACGAAAGATGCAAGTTACCTGGCAGGGCCATGCCAGACCACCACTCAGAGGGAGATTAATGGTGGGGAACAGCAAAGAGGTGCAGGTGGCTGGCCAGCAGGACCTGATTCTCCAACCTGAAGACTCCTTGTACTGTGCTTGGATTCACAGAAACATAAAACAAACAATTGGATGTGACCTCAGAGGTTACTCTATGATGCTGGGAAGTAGCGATCTGCCCCAGTAGAAATCACAATCCTTTAAATTTGCCTAACATCACAGAGTTACACTTCATTTCGTTTGGCTGGTACCTGCAGATGTAATCAGTGTTCACTCTCACCCTTGTGATTACCAGAAGTAATCCTCCGTGTGACTGTGTAAGCTGTGCATCCAGCCACCAGCTGGGACTTCCCACCGTCATCTTTTGGTGCCCATCTGGCCAAATCCTCTGGGGTTGAGACTTGGAGACCTGAGATTCTGTTCCTTCAGCACAAGAATGAGCTGCCCTGAGTAACCGGAGGGAATCTGAGATAATGGGCAGCCGTAATGAACAGCGCACATGGCACCCGGCTCAGTGGAGCACGGCAGAGCTGACAGGAAATGTCTCATCTCCAAACACAAACGCAGCGTCCAGCAAAAAGCAGGCAGCACAGGGGACATGCTTGACTGAGAAAGAGAAAAATGACTGTTACCAGAGGGAAAAAAAATCCCAGTTATCCCAAACTTGGCAATTGTTCCTCTTATACAAAAGGAGCACCAGTCAGGTGCTGAGACCATGGGATCTCTCCGGAGATGGATGGGGGGTTGCTAGTGAAAGGGGTTTCACAGCTACTTAGAACACCTTCCTATGGGCCTTGGAGACACAGTGGATTGGTGTTTGACTTGTGTATAAAATATCTTCAGGGCAGGTTCAGTGCCTGTAGCTTAGCAGCTAGGACGCCAGCCACATACACCAGAGTTGGCAGGTTGGAAACCGACCTGGGCCTGCCAAACAACAATGACAATTACAGCAAAAAAATAACTGGGTGTTGTGGTGGGCGCCTATAGTCCTAGCTACTTGGAAGGCTGAGGCAAAAGAATTGCGTGAGCCCAAGAGTTTGAGGTTGCTGTGAGCTGTGATGCCATGGTACTCTACTGAGGGCAACACAGTGAGACTCTGACCTCACCCCCCCCCACCAAAAAAAATACCTTCAGGGCAGAAGGCTGGATGAAGTGTCTGTGGCAGCACTGCAGAGAGTGGAGGCAAGAGGACTCAGAGGTCTTAATTTCCTTGAGAGGCCTGCCTAGAAGGATATCAGGACCCCAAAAGACAGTCTGCATGAAGAAGACCATCACCAGGACTCAGAAGCCATGGGAACATCATGGACTGCCAGTGAGCAGGACCCCAGAGTGGGGGTAAGGCAACATATTACAGTATAGGTCCCAATTATTCACTCCTCCATAATAGAATGATATAGTCACAGTCTGGTTGTAGTCTCATGGTAAGCACAGGGGACTGTCACACCCCCTCAACTTTGAGCTGGGCCAGTGGCTTGCTATGGCCAAAGGGGTGTTGCTGGAGCAGGAACAATGTGACCAGACAGGGCCACAAATGTGCTTGCACAGTGGCTGGGCTGGCCACTTGTGCTCCAGTGATCCATCTGGAAAAAAACATGTGCAGTTGACCACTGAACCTAGACCTGAGCCCCAGAAGGGATGTGAAGGAGCCATGAACTAAATCCATGGTCCAGAGTCATGGCCAGCTAGACCCAGAGCCTGAAGCAAACCCCTTAGCCAAGCCTAGTCCCCATGAGCCAAACTTCTGTCAACCTGCAGACTCAGAACCCTGAGGATACGTGGTAGTGCTAAGTTGTTGCATTTCCTATGCAACAGCTAGAGCTGTTGCAAATAGCAAGAGCTATTTGTTACGCAGCATTATCCAGCAAGTGCCAAAGGTACCAGGGGTCTGAAAAACTCTCAGAAGCTCGCATGAGAGAAAAGGTCAGCAGTCAACCCCAGAGGAAATAATTACCATAACCCCTCAGCCATGAAGACCATTCCTGCCTTCCTACCTCTTCTCTTGCCCTGCCCACACCTCCTGGCCCCACTTGGGTACACATTAGCTAGCAGCATGAGGAGGGTAGGGTGTGAAAGTATGGTGGTCAGTGTTGTATGCCAACTTGTCTAGGCTAAATCCCCAGTTATTCAATCAAACACTGATAATCTATGTGCTGCTAGGAATGTATTTTGTAGATGTAATTGAGGTCCATAATCAGGTGACTTTAAGTAAGGGAGGTTATTCTAGATAATCTGAGTGGGCCTGATTCAGTCAGTTAAAAGCCTTAAGAGCAGAGCTGAGACTTCCCTAAAGAAGAAGAAATGTACCTACAGACAGTAGCATCAGCTTATGCCTGTGACCTCCACCAGCATCATCTCATGCCTGCAACATCCACCCTGCCCTTCCAGACAGCCTGTCATCCAAATTTCTGGCTCGTCTAGCCAGCCTCTACAATCACATAATCCACTTCTGTGCAGTAAGTCTCTTTAATGCATATCCCTAATGGTTTTATGACTGGAGGTAAACTCTGACTGATACAGATTTTGGTACCTAGCAGTGAGGTGCTGCTGTAACAAATACCCAAAGTGTTGAAGTGGCTTTGGAACTAAGATGAAAGAATACTGGGGAGCATGATATAAAAAGTCAAGACCATCTTGAACAGACAAGGAAGATGGATGTTGAAGACTCTGCCAGTGAAGGAACAGAAGGAAGTAAGGAACATAATAAGAAAATCTGAGCCATATTAGCGAACATCCAAATCATTATGAACAGATTGTTGGCAGACATATGAATGCTAAAGATGCTTCTAGTGAGGGCAGAGAAGGATGTGAGGAGCATATCATGTTATCAGAGACTGGAGAATAGGGGCGTCTTTGTGACAGAGAAGCAGAAAGCTTAACTGAATCATGTGGAAAGCAGAGAACTTTTACGTGATGAATCTCAATGTCTAGCTGAAGAGATTTCCAAGCAAAATGTTGAAGGTATAGCCTGGTTTCTTTTTGCCGTTTATAGTAAGATGTGAGAGGAAAGAGATAAATTGAGGAAAGAACTGTTAAGAAGGGTTTAGGCGATTCTCAGCCTATCTGCATTGCAAAAGATGCTAAAATTAGGGGCTTCATTGTCAAGGAAGCATTCACTGGATAGCAGGAGGTGTGACAATGGAAGTGCTGCCAGAACAATGTGGGACCACAAGCCAAGGAATGCAGGCAGCCCCTGGAACCTGGAGATGGCAAAGAAACAGATTCTCTCCTAGAATCCTCCCCAAGGAACACATTTTGGATTTCTGAACTGTGAGATAACAAATTTAGGTTGCTTAAGCCACTAAGTTCATGATGATTTGTTACAGTAGCAGTAAGAAATTAAGAGTTAGTAAATAAGATGCAGAGAGTAAAGAGAGAAAACTCTCCCTCAGCTTGCTTTTCTGACTGGAAGTTTTAAATGAAGTTGGGGCTTTGGGTACTACCCTAGAGTGAACATTCTAATTATTAAGCTGGGACTGTCCAACGGGCTAAAGCAACCAGAAGACATTTTATGATCTAAGTTAAGTCAGAGAAGTGTGAGGCCTTCTCTGTGAGGAGTTCTCATGTGCCTCTAGGGAAAACTAGCCTGACAAAGTGGATTTAAAGAGGCAAAACTGAAGCTGCTTTACTAAGGCATCCAAGATGCCTGCTCTTTCCAGAGCATAGTGTTGCTTGGACATTTCAGTGGAAGAGACAAAGGATTTGATCTCAATGTGAGGAGAAGAACATGGGGTAGTGGAGGGCTTCTTGGGACCCACACCCATAGCTCAGCATTGCAAGGAAGGAGACACCATCTCACAGCCACACCAGGATCTCAATGAAGAGGAGATGAAGCCGTATCCCAGTAGCACTTCTGTGCCCACCTCGTGACCCTGGCCACCTGTTTCCTCAATCCTTGAACCTTCTCTGTCTTTGAACAGAGTGACACTTCCTCCCCTGTATTGCACCTTCTCTGAGAAATCACACAAATACCCTTATGTCTGAGACTAAACAGTCAGCCAGGGGCCCACCCACTCAGTCCAGGTCTAGACTCAGAGGCCAAATTCTCTGAGCATGAAAAAGAGTCCCCTGGGAATCCGTAATAAGCAGACAGAGACCCCACAGGGTGAAGCCAAAGGCTGTGTGGTTTTTTGTGTTTAGATGGGACTAATTCTCCATCCCCAACTCTGCCACTTCCTGGGTATATACTTTCCACAAAAGTCTGAACTTCTCTAGACTCTGCTTTCCTTATTATGAGGATCATGACATCCAGTTCATGGGGCTCTAATGAAGGTTCACTCTAAGTGAGTGGAGAGGTGGCCACTTAGAAAACAGTAGCTGGAATTAAAATAACAATGACAACAGTTAATATTATGATTAGCCAGAGGCACCCCCGCCACCTGCACTGTCCTCCACCCACACCTGCACTGCCACTGCCACCTCTGCCACCACTGTGCCCCCTACCTCAGCCCTGTCCCCACTGCCCTGCTAACATGATGACTTTCCTCCTGAGAGCCCCGTGGCCATAAACAGTTAAAGTGATTATTGCATTTACCCCACTTCTGCAGCAGCTTCCTCCCTTTAATCACTTTGAAAATGTTTCATATTCCTTCCCAACGTGACTGAAATCAAAGTGGCACCTGTGAAGGCAGAAAGCCTGACTGCTGGTGCGAGGTGGAGATGTAAAACAGTCAGGTTTGATGGGGAGAAATTATATCTTTCTTAATTCCTTTTACCCTGTAATTACCAGGCGCGACCACGTGGCTTTACAGCAAAAATAACTTGCCGCATGAAGACGTCTTTAGGATCCTGGTCTGAGTCCCCATGCAAGACCCTCAGGGATAGTCCCACGCTGCCCCCACCCTGGGGGTCTCCACAGTACACACCCTCCTCACCAGCTCCCCAAGGCCACCATGGTCCCCCAACCACCAAGAACCAATTGAGAGGTGCCCAGTCTGCTCTGCCCTCGCCCCTCTACAGAGGGGTCACCCCCTTCTCCACACTCTTGACCTGACTTCCCTGCTGCCCCCTCCCTGGCCTCCACCCTCAGGCTCCCTCTCTTTCATCCTCCCTTTGACCCTATCAGCATCTCTCTTGGCTGCTTCCTTCTCTCCTCTCTCTTTCCTTCCCCCTCACCCTCTTCTCTTCCCTTTTCTTCACTCCATTCTTCTACTTTTGCCCCCCAGAGTCTCAAACCCATAGCCCCATCTGTCATCTCCAGCCTCCAGAACCAAGTTGGGAGGGAGCTGGATCCAATCCTGCTCCCTCCCAATTTCTCTGTGTCAGAGCAAGGACCCCACCACCAAGGCTTCAGTCTCAAAAAGATTCCCCACCTTCTCTCTCTCCTCACGTCTGGATCTAATCTGACACCACCCACGTGGAGCTCTGATCATGGGGCTTAGAGGAAATTGCAGGAGCTCTTGAGTCACAGGCTCCCAGGTTCAGATCCTGGCTGTGAGTCTTCAGGTCATATAACTCTGGTGTCCTTACTTACAAAATGGCAAGGAGAATCCCTACCTCCCAGTGTGGTTTCTGAGGACTAAGTTATATAATACATGATTCTGGTTAACACATCCCCTGACCCCTCCCCTTCCTGCTCTACTTCTGACATCACTTTCCCCAAGTCTATAGCAACAATCTCAGAACCGGATTCTCTGTCTCTTCCCATCCATCATCCAGGCCCCACCAGAAAGCTCTGAAATTCAGAACTGAAATTCAGTTCTGGACCTGTCACCTCCCTACGTGGACCCCTTCAGTGGGTGGTTGAGGGTCACTGGTTAATGTCCAAAGCAGAAGCCACATGAGTGTGATGGCATGAGAAGAACCTTGACCCTGGAGTCATCTGGGCTAATTTCAAATCCTCATTTTCCTACTAATTAACAGTGTAGACTTTGGGCCTCAGTTTCCTCACCTATATAATGGGAATAATAATTTCTAACTCATACGATTGTGGAGATTGAATAAACTATGGAAAGTGCTTAGCAGGCTCTCAGCACATAGTAGGTGGTTCCCTCTCCCTGATTGCCTCCCCCCATTCACCCTCAACTGCAACCAGATAATTCACACTCTTTGGAACTTTTGTATTTCTGCTTATCCACCCATGCCTCAGTGTACACATAATAATCCTTTCATGCTTTTTGAAATAAAGCAATGGTTTAAACCACCTTTCAGCACACTGTGGGGCCAAGCTGGCCAGTCCAGAGCCCATAATGCTGCCCACAGGATAGCTTGAAAACACCCTCCATGGACAGCAGTGTCCCATCCCTGGGGGATTGGATATTCTGCCTCATGAACTCCTTTACTGCCCAAGATATTTTCTTTTTTAATCCTAAACTGAAAGCTCTGGATGAACAAACTGCAAAAGGCTGCTATGCCCTGAGGGTTATAAGCCCCACGGATGCAGGGAAACAGATCCTAAATATTGAGCTCCCGGAACTGGAGCAGAACAATGTAGATGGGCCCTGGATTAAAGGACATCTCAGCATGGAGTCCCTCGAAGGATGTGCACCCCAAAAGCAAGACTTCCTGCAGAGAGAAGGAGGTTCAAAGGTCAGGGCCAATGTGACCAGTTGATTTTTACTCCTCAATTCACTAGCAAACATACTTACACATCTATTTTTCCCCAAAATGTTTACACACTGTAGTTTAGTATCCATATAATACTACCCAAAGGTTGGAAAGGAATGTCTGTGAAAGCTCCTGCTGTCTCCTGAGAAAAATACCATTTTGATCTAAGCCTCATTTTATTTTCCTGTGGCACCACAAGACTTGTGTCGGTGTCTGTCCAGAGGGGTGTGAGCTTGGATTCCGTCTACACTGCTCTGTCCGCGCCACGTCCTCCTCTGTCCAGGTGTCCCTCCTGCTGTCCATGGACCTTCCCCACCCCTTCCTCCCTGCCCACAGCGCATTGCCTGGAAACGTATCTGGCCACTGTCCCATTTTTTTCCTATTACACTCCCAAGGGTCTTTTTAAAAAATTGTTGCAAAATATACATAAGGTAAAATTTACCTTCCTAACCATTTTTAAGTGTACAGCTCAGTGGCATGAAGTGCCGCCATCACTACCATCCATCTCCAAAACTCTTCCCATCTTGGAAACTGAAACTCCATACCCATCACACAGCGGTACTCCCCTTCCCTTTCCCAGCCCCTGGTGACTCCGTTCCATCTTTTTTCTCTGTAAGTTTGACTGTTCTAGAAACCTCGTATGAGAGGAACCACATAGTCTTTTTGTGTCTGGCTTATTTCACAGAGCATAACATCCTCCTGGTTCGTCCAGGTTGCAGCACGTGTCAGAATCTCATTCCTTTGTAAGCCTGAATGCCACATTTTGTGTCCCCACCCATTGACATGTAGGTTGCTTCCACCTTTTGGCTCTTGTGAACCATGCTGCTCTGAACCTGACTGTGCGAACCTCTGTGGGAGACCCTGCTTTTGCTCCTTTTCGCTCCTGAAGTAGGACTGCTTCTCCATTCTAACTTGGATCATTAAAGGGTTACGCATCTTCCCCCCTCCCCATCCACCCTGATAACAACACCCCCCTTCACATGCTGTAAACCCTTCCTAAAACTTGCTCACTCTCACCTGGGCCTTTGCACTTCCCTGTGGGTGACCTCCCCGCGCAGCTGGTAAGTGCTAAGCTAAGTGCTTAGTGGAGTTTTGCCGATTTGAATCTGCTGCAAGGCGTATGTTCTGCTGCTGACCATTCTGGGGCCCGAGTCCTCTCTCGGCCTGAAATACAAAAAAACCCCAGATGTGCACATTTTTCCTAATTACCTTGGACACTCAATTTCAGTCCTTGTGCTTCCAGGTACAGTTTTCCCCACTTAGCTGGAAATAATTCTGTCATTTCAGACTGTTGGACGTTTGCCAGGAAATCTCACCTGCTGATGAAGCACATTTGGGTAGGGCAGGGTAGCAGGGACCAGAAAGCAGGTCAGAAGCCTGGTTCAACCCAGAGTATTAGAAGGGGCAGTGCCCTCCCAGACTAGCTGTGCCCACAGCAGAGTTTGGGGTGGCCCCAGTCCACAGGGACACCCAAGGTCAAATGTGGCCATCACCCAAGGAACTGGGAAGGGAGAGGCAGACTGGGGGGCTCTGAGGTCTCCGTGAGCCCTGCACTCACTGATTTCTCAAGAAAAAAATCCGTATCAAATGAAATCAGGGTCTTTTAGCACAATAAACTGATACCAGACATGGGCTGAAGAGGAATGAAAGTCGCATTATGCAGGGAGCGGAGAGGAGGGGAAGAACTATTTTTACCCGGCCCAGCCGTTCCTCTGTGCTCTGTCCCACAGTGGCTTTGCAGCTCCCCCCCATCCCTCACCCCCACCCCTACCCAGAGGCAGAGTCTGTTTCCCATTCCCTTGAATCCAGCCTTGCTGTGACTTGCCTTGACCAATAGAATTCAGTCCAAGTGATGCCCAGGCCTTCCCGGCCAGACCTTAAGAGGCTGCTATTTCTGTTTTCACTCTCTTTTTCTGTCTTGGGACTGCTATGTAAGAAAACCAAGAAGCCACGTGGAGGTGAACCAGGGATCGGCCAATAGCCAGAACAAACTAGCACAGCAGGCTTGTGCGGGTGGCCAGCTTGGTGCCTCCAGCCCTGACGACCTTTTAGTGGACTCCGCGAGCCCAGCAACACCAGCAGAACAGCCAGCCAAGCCACAAATCATGAGAAATACTATTAAAATTCCCTGTGGTTTTAAGTCACTAAGGTTTGGCAAGAGGTGGTTGTTACAAAGCAAGAATGGGCTGGAGCTCAGTTAATAAACCAACTCCAACACCAACCCATAGTAGGGCCACTTCTGTTTGTTTTGGAATAAAATCCAGGAAGTGAAGGAGCAGAAAGAACCACAGAAATCACAGCCATAAGGGCTCAGCAGCTAGCATCCCCACTCTGTTACTTACTAGCTGTGTGACCTTAAACAAGTTACTTAACCTCTCTGAGCCTCAATTTTCTCATCTCTCCCATGAGAGTAATAACCTAATGAGGTTCTGTGAGGATTCATTGAAATAAAGTGCTGGGCACATAGTGGCTGCTTAATAAATGGCCATGTCTTCAGGGAGGCAGGAGTGTCATTAGGCACAAGGGCTGTAAGGGCCACATTATCTAGCTTCGAATCTCCACTGTGCTACTTTCTAGATGTGTAGTCTTAGGTAAGGAACTTAACATCTGAGCCTCAATTTCCTCACTTCTATCACGGGGAGGATGATATTAGTACCTAGCTCAAAAGGTTGTGAAAATTTAGGGAGTCCATATGTGGGCAGTACTTACAGCTGTATTTGACTCAGAGAAGGTGGTTCAGAAAGGATTATGTACAGCTTGCCAAGTAACTCACGCAAGGTTACAGAGCTGACAAACAGAGGAAAGATTCAAACTCAAGTCTGTGAGACTCCAAGTCTAGGTGGGTCAGTATCATGCAACCATCACTTACTATGTGCTAGGCTCTGGAGCTGCAAGAATTAATGAGACCTTTTCACATCCTCAAGTCTGGGGAAGGCAGACTCAGGCATAATTACGGTGTGATGTGGGTTGCATTAATGCTGCTGCATTAACAGAGGAGGTTTCCCCCTAAGCTGGATCTTAAAACACAAGTAGGTTCAAGACATGTGCGTGAGGAAAGAAGTGTCTTTGAGGCAGAAGATACAGCATGTGCAGGAGCTCGGAGGAGGATTCCCAGCCCATGTGCACAAACTGAGAGACTGAGTCTAAGCAGGGGTCTGGCTAGAGGGTAGCACAGCTCCCCTGCCATAAATGAAATGCCAAGCCAGCTTCCTAGGATGGCAAGGAAGACCCCACCAGGGCCCCAGACACTCACCATGGGCCCCGTCATGCCCTAGTAAATGCTCTTCCAACCCCTCCTTGAAGAAGAAGAAAAATGAGGAAATAAATTGGTCTCTTTCTCCCCTCTACCACTCCCCTCTAGCCTGTGGCATTGCAGACTCTGACACTGAAAACTCCACCCACTTCCACTATTCCTGGGGTGCTGACTAGTAAGGTGTGAACCACATTAATAAGTTGGCAATTGATCCCCAAATCCTAAGATCCCACAGGATTTGAAGAGTGCTTGAAGGTCACCTGATCTAATGTGGCTCCAGGTAGTGGTGCGAGGTGGAAGTCGGTGGTAGAAGTGGCTCAGCCCCAGGTGAGAAAGACCCTTACCGCACCCAAAAGCAAGCCGCACCATAGCACGTCCCCTCAGAGATGGGCTATCACCCACACTTCCTGTTGGATCTGGGCCTCAGGGATGAGCTGCCTCAGGGCTGCTGAGTGGACACCTCCGCTCTCTGTAAGTTCTCATTGAAGAGCTGAAATAAATCATGCTTGTCGACAAGTATGCAGCCTGTGGGAAAAATCCATCCTACCTCTTGAATTCCTATTTCTAATGATCCTCAAGAAATTATTGAGAAAATCAAAACACTATGTTTCGAAGTGCTCTTCAAGACTCACCACGGTTCAAACGGTTTCCATAAATCCACAACGCAAAAGGCATTTTTCAGAGGTTTACTGTTCCCCAAATGACAATAATGCCATATTGACTGACTTTAAGGGAGCTCTGGGAGTTTGGAAAAACCAGTCAAGCAAGCAAGATCTTTAACAGAAAAAAAAAAAAAAAAGTTGGTGAACTTGACAGTTTTGTTAAAGTTCACAGCATTTTCCTGTTTTGACAGCACTTTTGCAGGTCCCGATGCCTTTGGGTGTTGGATAACACCACCTTCCCCTTCTCAGAATGCAGGCCGCCAGCCTCCCCCACCAGTCTGCATCCATGCTACCATCTTTCTAAATCACAAATTGAATATTACTGCTCAAAAACTCACCAAAGCTTCTGGAGTGATATTCTTTTTTTTTTTTTTTTTTTCTTTTTGAGACAGAGCCTCAAGCTGTCCGCCTGGGTAGAGTGCCCTGGCATCAGTAACCTCCAACTCCTGGGCTCAAGCAAGTGTCCTGCCTCAGCCTCCCAAGTAGCTGGGACCATAGGCACCCGCCACAACGCCTGGCTATTTTTTGGTTGCAGCCACCATCATTGTTGTTTGGCAGGCCCGGGCTGGATTTGAACCCACCACCTTAGGTGTATGTGGCTGGCACCTTAGCCACTTGAGCCACAGGCACTGAGCCTGGAGTTTCTTGAAGGAAACCAGGAAGGATCTTCAGCTTCTGCAGAATCTCCTCAAACCCCCTTCAGCCAGAGGGGAGAAGAGTCTGGTAATACTGATGGTCTGAGAATCATGATAGTTACAAACTTGAATTCATTCATTCAACAATTATTAAGCACCTACAACTTGTATACCACATATACCAGACCCTGAAGATTCAGTAGTGAAAAACATTAAAAAAACCACCAACAGACAACAACCTCTGCCTTCGTAAGGTTTATAGTCTAGAGCAGTGATTTTCAACCAGTGCATCCAACACACTGGTGCACTGTGAGAGGAACTCAGGTGTGCTACGAAAATGTTTGAAGATCATTAATTCAATTATTTTTGAAAAAAGTGTAAAGCATGGTAAGTATATTCTTTTTTCACTTTCTTTTGGATCAACAATTTAAGCGTGCCAGAGTAGTTTAAGTATAGGTTCAAGTGTGCCGTGAGATTAAAAAAAGGTTGAAAGACGCTGGTATAGAGAGAGACACATGGGCGAGGCAGATCGGTGCTACATTAGTAAGAGATATTGTCTGTTAGAGAGCGACACATCGAACATCCAATTCTGCATGGTGGAAACAAAGCCGTACACCCCCCCAGGCCCAAGATACAGAGCAGGAAGCCATATCTCCCCTCCTCAACACCCAGTCCACCCCACCTGTCACAGCCCTCCTGGGAGCATGTGGGTTCCACGATGCCCCTGTGCACGTATCTTTACCCACGCGGGGACTACCCTTCCTCCCTGACCCCTTACTGCACTCTTCTCTCCAAGGTAAACACTTCCTTTCCCAGAAACAAACTTCTCACCATTTTCTCTGTGCAAAGGCAAGCAAAACTTGATGTGATAAGTCTTGCACAGAGAATGGAGGAGAGAGTGCCAGCGTGTTTCTTGGCGATGTGGAGGGACTGCGCCATGGAGAAGTGGGAGTCACAGGAGGCCGAGTGACGGCAGCCGAGAGAGCCTGGGGTGGGACGCAGAAAGAGGATGGGCATGTGCAGGCCCAAGAGCCCAGGCAGCCACGTTTCAGCCCCAAGGAGGCTGGCCCACAGCGCTGTACAGCTCTCTACCAAGCTGCGGAACTGATATCCCGTGCAGGTCTTCCGGGAAGCATTAGAGTTATGGAGGTTGAGAAGGTGGGCTTCGGAGGCAGAGAAACCTAAGCTTAAAACTTCATCTTGCCTTTTACTAGCTGTGACCGTGCATATCTTGTTCAGTTCCAAGCTTCATTTTTCTCAGCTAAAGAATGGGGACACTCATCGTGTCTGTGTCCCAGGGACGTTGTGAGCTGCGGCTATTAACTGCAGCAGGTATGTGGTGGCCACTCAGTCATGTCAGCTGTTGTCATTGTTACGCTGACACCGGAGCCTGCTGCTCCAGCACAGCAACACAGACTCTCACGCGGGCATTGTTTAATCATTCCGTGTCTGTTTCTTCCTCATTATGTCCCCCTTTTTCTCTCTGTCCCTGTCCTGTATCTCTCTCTGTCTCTCTGTCTGTTTCTTCCTCATTATGTCCCCCTTTTTCTCCCTGTCCCTGTCCTGTATCTCTCTCTGTGTTTTCTCCTTAGGTCTCTGGGTGTCTCTCTCCCTGGTCCCCTCCCCCTGTATGTGTCTTTGTTGTTCTCTGTGCATTTGAGAGAATGTCTGTCTGTGACTGTCACTCTGCGTGTGTAGCGGTTTCCAAATCTTTTTGTCTCTTTGCGTTTCTGTTTTTGCCCAGCTTTCTTTTTCTCTTTATGTCTCAATTTCTCTTCTCCTCCCGCCCCCTGTCTTTCTCTCTTTGGTTCCACCTCTCAAGCTCTCCTTGGGTCTCTGTCTCTGTCTGTCTGTTTGTCTCTCTCTTGTTCTTCTCCTCAAAACCAGAAGTGACTCAGCAGACTCTCACTGCTCCTTACAGGGAAAACGTTGGACAATCATTCTTCGCTCATGCAAGGAGCCTGACAGCTGGAGCAAACAATGGGAAATTCAGAATTAATTGGGTGCTGATTATTTGCCAGGAGAAGAAAAAAAAAACTGTGAGATATATATGAAACAAAAGACAACCTAGCAACAGTGAAAACCTCAGTGGTAGCAACAAAAGCAATCCTAATGAAGCATGACAGCCAGCACGGAGCCCACGTGGCCACTGCACAGAGAAGAGAGAAAACGAATTCGAGTGCTGCCCAGAGCCCAGTGAGGCCATCCTGGGGCACTCTGGATGCTCAGAGGCAACACCGGCCACCGCAGAACCCAGAGCACATGGGGTGAGGAGGTTTCAAAAAGGAGGTGACACTGGCAGAGCCTGGAGGGAGGAATGGAGGTGCGCCAGGTGAGGGAGGAAAGATGGAAGGAAGGACAGGTGTAATATGTGGGAGAAACAGCAAGTGTGAAGGCACAGAGAGGTGAAAGAGCAATGGGAATTCAGAATGAATGAGGGTAAATGCAGCGTCACCCTATGGCCCAGCAATTCCACTCCTTGGTGTCTACCCAAAAGAATGCAAAATGGAGACACAGACAAATCCTTGGGTGTGAATGCTCCTTACCAACACCGTTCACAGTAGCTGACAGGTGGAAGCAACACGAGTGTCTGTGGACAAATGAATAGATAAGCAAACGTGGCATGTCCACACAACGAAATATGATTTGGCCAAAAAAGGAATGGAGTTCCAATATGTGCTACCGTGTGAACAAGCCTCAGAAACATCATGCTAAATGAAAAAAGCCAGACACAACAGGTCACCTCTTGTACAATTCCATTTATATGAAATTCCAGGGTAGTAAATCCACACAGACAGAAAGCATGCTCACGGTTCCAGGGGCTGGGGGAGGGAAGGATGGGGATGGTGAGCTGTCCTTTTGGGGTGGTGAGAAGGTCTTGGACCTAGATGGCAGTGACGACTGTACAACACTGGGAATGAATTAGATACCACTGCATTGAATTATAGGCTTTAAAATGGTTAGTGGTTAATATCATGTTATGCCATTTTTACTCAAATAAAATAAAATAAAAATAGTAAAAGTGGAGGAACCACAGCTGAGGTTTAGCATATGGGTGGGAGATGGGGCAGGGCCAAATTACCAAGGACCTCTGCCTTAAGGGGGATAAGGGCTCCTGGAACATTCGACAAGGGGAGTGACATCATCTCTCACGCATGCTTCAGGAATATCTATCTCTGATGTTCTCAAACAGGAAGAAGCAGGACCCAGCAAGAGGCTGAGGCCGGATGGAAGCCTTTAAGAAACTAGGAGACAAGCAGCCAAGCTGAAAAAACAGTCAAGGACTCTATTCTGTTCACAGTAGTGCCAAAGAAGATGAAATATTTGGGAGTTTACCTAACAAAG
>NW_003852540.1:166143-249634 GCF_000181295.1 Otolemur garnettii | reverse complement strand
AGGGAAAACACTTGAAGAAATCGGCCTGGGCGAAAATTTTATGAAGAGGACACCCCAGGAAATTGAAGCAACATCAAAAATACACTATTTGGACCTGATCAAACTAAAAAGCTTCTGCACAGCCAAGAATACAGTAAGTAAAGCAAGCAGAAAGCCCTCAGAATGGGAGAAGGTTTTGCAGGTTATGTCTCTGACAAAGGTTTAATAACCAGAATCCATAGAGAACTCAAACATATTAGCAAGAAGAGAACGAGTGATCCCATCTCAGGGTGGGCAAGAGACTTGAAGAGAAATTTCTCTAAAGAAGATAGGTGCATGGCCTACAGATATATGAAAAAATGCTCACCACCCTTAATCATCAGATAAATGCAAATCAAAACTACTTTGAGATATCACCTAACTCCAGTAAGATTAGCCCATATCACAAAATTCCAAAACCAGAGATGCTGGCGTGGTTGTGGAGAAAAGGGAACACTCCTGCACTGCTGGTGGGAATGTAAACTCATACGCTCCTTTTGGAAAGACATCTGGAGAACACTTAGAGAACTAAAAATAGACCTGCCATTTGACCCTGCAATTACTTTATTAGGTATATTCCCAGATGACCAAAAACCACATTACAACAAAAATATTTGTATCAGATTGTTTATTGCAGCCCAATTCATAATTGCCAGGTCATAGAAGAAGCCCACCGATCCATGAATGGATCAATAAACTGTGGTATATGTACATTATGGAATACTGTGCAGCCATAAAGAAAGATGGAGACTTTACCTCCTTCATGTTCACATGGATGGAGCTGGAAAATGTTCTTCTTAGAAAATATCACAAGAATGGAAGAAAAAGTATCCAATGTACACAGCCCTATTCTGAAACTAATTTATAGCTTTCATATGAAAGCCATAACCTAATTATAGCCTAAGAATATGGTGGGAGGGAGGCAGATGGGTGGAGGGAGGGTGATTGGAGGGATCACCTCTATGGTTTATCTTTCAAGGGTACAAGTGAATCTTTCTAAAAGTAGAGTATAAACTTCTTAACACAATAACTAAGAAAATGACCTAAAGGCTACGTTAACCAGCTTGATGAAAATATTTCAAATTGTATATGAAAACGCCGCACTGTACCCCATGATTGCATTAATGTACACAGCTAACATTTAATAAAAAAAAAAGAAAGAAAGAAAGAAACAAGGAGACAGGCAAAGAGCAGGTGGATTTAAAGATTGGGCAACCAACTGTTCTACAGAAATGTGAGCTTGGACCCCCAGAAGCCCCTCACGATGTGTCAAGAAGGCAAAATAGCTCCAGGGAGGCTTTGGCAGGCTATTCTCTGTGTTTTTCCAAAATCCTGGCTCTGGGTTCCTGCGGAGAAGATCGGGGGCCTGAGGCCTGAGTTCTTTCCCTTGTAGCCAGGCTCCCTGGCAACAGCCAGCAAGAGCGGCAGCCGGGGTGTGTGTCCCATCATTAGCAGCCAACTCCGGGAGAAGTGTCCATCTCCGAGATTTTTGTTCCCTCTGGGGCCAACTTCCAGGTCTATGCTTTAAAGATTTGTTTTAATTAGAGCCCTCTCGGTCAGAGGCATTGAAAACTATCTCTGTTTCAGCTCCTTTCCTTTGCTTCTTTCCTATTGACTTTCAGAAACTCTGCCAGCTTCATTTTGGGCTTTGATTATTTTTTCATAAAAGAAAAAGCAAAGTTAAGTTTTCTAAAGCAAGGAGCCTGCCCCTCCGGAGAGTATAATGGAGGGTGCAGCATGGGCCCTGGGCCAATTTACCCAGCGTTTCCATGACACCCCCCCCCCCCGTCTCTCCCCACACTGGCCCTAATCCATGCACGTCCCCAGCTCTAACCAGGATCGGCATCACTGGAAGTGCCTGCCACGGAGTGGGCCAGATTTGAGGATGGTAGGGTTGACAAACCAACCACAGCCGCCAGCACACACCAGATAGCTGAGTGGGACATCAGACAGAGGTACAGGCAGGTGGGCAGGAGCCCGGGGCGGGCTGGTTCCAGGGAGCAGGACATGGCACTGGAGTGTGACAAAGGGGATCCCGGGGCTTTGAGCTATGCTGATCATTGACAAGATAAGCCCCATCTATCTGTCCACCCCCCAACGTGTACACTGTCCATCCCTCATCGCTTATTTCCTGTGCCCAGCCAGCCATTCAGCTAATCTTCCACCAAGTCATTTCTACTCATCCATCCAAACTGCCAGTTACCAAGTGCCTGCTCTGTACTGGTGACAGGGCCTTAGCTCTGTGGGCAACATTGTTGGGAAATCAAAATTCAAATACTCTAGGACCATGCGGCAAGGGGCTTCAGGTGCCCAGAGAGCTAAAACATGCACAAAATTTGGGGTCAGACACAACATAAAAGACTTAGCATCATAGAGAAAGTGCTGTCAGGTTTCAGACTCTGTGTGATGGGGCCACAGACACTGGGATACATCATGGGGAGGACCCTAATGGGATTTCTCACACAAGGTCACAACCGGACAGCAAAGAGCACCCAGAACAGGGGATGGAAACTTTCACACCCCTCCTCACTGAGCCTACAATTGGTCTTGAAGCTTTGACAGCTGCTGAAACGGTGAAGGCTGGAGTGCCAGCTGCGAGGCCATGTCAGGGCAGGAGAGAGGCAGGACTTAGGACTTGGGACACCTTCCACCTTCACTCTGGACAGTGCTGCAGCTTTACCCTGCTGCTAACCAGGGAGCAGTGCTAGGTTCCGAAGTTGCCGTGCTTTGCTTGGGGGTGCCCTTCTTACCAACAGGAGAGGTGTGCTAAGTAGAAAGCTGTGTCTAGTACCTTATTTGCCCAGCTTGGGAAGCTCAGTCTCAATTTGCTTAAGTCAAAAACCAAGGAGGACCTAAGTATGCCCTTGCTGATTTAAATCTGTTGTTGTCCTCATTATCCAGGGGGACCTGCCCTTCAAGAAGTGAGGTAATGCTCAGAAGGACAATTTCCCAGAGTTCCTAGGTATACAGAATTCATAGCAACTTGACCGAGGGCAGCCAGGGAGGAAAGCAGAGCCATTATAGGAAATAGAAGTTTATATCGAACATATCACTTGTCCAGAGCTATTATTGATTTACCTACTGACCCAACCAGATAGAGACTTGGGTCTCCTGACTCCAACCTCACTGTTCTGACCATTGCATCGTGCCTGCTCCTAAGACAGATGTGATCAGAGAGACAACACAGGCCTCCAGTTACTAGAAGTGAGCACAAGTGAGTAGAGTTGGGATAGGATGGATCCCAGACCTACCTGAGGGGCCAAGATGATCCTACTGTCCAGTGCAGGGTCAGGGCTTGGAGCCAGGTAGGTTGGGGCAGCCCCTGCCTCAGGCTTGAACAAGTTATCAGCCTCCATTTTGGAGGTTCCATGGGTGATATATTCAATATCAATTTAGACATTTATCTATTAGAGATTTACCAATAAATTCTATCATTCCTGCCATCTCAACAATACTTGAAGTCCTTTCTCTGTCCCTATATTGCTTAAACTAGCTACAAGGTAGACATCCAGTTCTCATCTGTGAGTGTCACAATTGCCGGGTCTTTAAATCCTGCATCCAGCTGAGCACTCTGGCAGCTCCACGCTTACTCTCTCCTTGCTTAGCAACTGCAGCAAGAAGACAGCCTCGCTCTCCAACAGCTCTGACAGGACTGAGTCTCACCCAGCCTGCTTGGGTGGCCTGCCAACTTCTAACTGATGCTTTGCAGCCGTGGGAGAGCAGCACACGTGGACTGGCAAGGGCTGAGCCCCAAGACCATCCCTGCAAGTGGGAGCAGATGTCTCCGTAACATGGTACTGACCGAGCGATGGCCAGAAGAAAGAGGAATGGATGTGGGCAAAGCTACCAGCTGTGCCCCCCAGAGGGGCTGGGCTGCAAGATCCTGATCCAGCACCAGGAACATAGGAAGGTTTAAGCCTCTGTCATCCTGTAGTCCCATGACCTGTCCCCCACAATATCCAACAGCACCAGAAGTGAGATCGGATGCAGCTGTCGGGTCACCAAGAGAGACAAGGTAGAGAGAAAAGAGCTCCCAGAGCCCTAGTGCATCCTCTTTGAATGAAGCCTAAGGACCCAGACAAGCCACCAGCTCACTCCCCTCCAGTCAGAGGGGTGGCCACTGCCACTCACAATGCTGATGATCCAGGGGAAATAGCCCTCCCCTTCCCAAAGAGAAGGGGTTGCTGCAATTTGGGAAGTCTCAGTGAATCAACAGGAAAAGGTCACAGTGGAATAAATTATGGAGATTAAAAGAAGCCTGGATCTTTGGAGGTTGGACCTACATGGCAGACTCTCGATTTTCTCTTTAATCATCAGTCTCTAATTCTGGGACATAAAATTACAAGCTCATTGATAATGATCAGTGACTTACCAGAGAAAGCCCCCACCCCTAATTAAGAGCAGAAGCTGACACTGCTTTTCAACTTCCACCGAAGTCCTGCAAGGAAATTACCTGGTTCTGCAGAGCAAATAACACCAGCAGGCTTGCAGGGGACCTGGGTTACCTGATGAACGCATGCTTAGCCAAATTAATATGCAGAGAGAGTGGTTTCGAGTGTTAGCAATTTGCTGGTAACTGGGGCATTGATGGACGCGGGGAAAGCAGCCGAGCTGGTGCGTGAACTCAGAGCCGCACTGTCTGCTCTTAACAGGAGAGAGATTTGTAGACAAGAGCTCTAGACAGCTCTCCCAGCATCTGCCTAGAGGTGGGAGGTTGAGGGTCCGCATGTGCCAGAGTCTCAGTCTTTGATGGGTCAAAAGTCAAAGCTCAGGGTGTGGTCAGGGTTAGCCATCATTGTACGGCCAGTGGGGGGTCTGTTCCCGGGAGGGAGGGACTCAGGCTGGAGTCTTTCTCCCATCTTACCTTCTGCACCTCCCTGCCTTTCTTCCCAGGCCCTGCACCAGAGTCTCATCTATCTTTCTCATCTCTTGCTGCATCCTTTTTCCTCTAACTCCAGACATAAAGGAGCTTGACACTGACCTCCCAGGCTTTGGCTGTATAAAGGGGCCTTTATAAGGCACTTTGAGGTAGATGCTCAGACTACTTAAGAGCTGTGGGATCCTCGAGATACCTTATAACTCTCCTTGGTCACTTCCAGGGAATGACGGGAAGGCAGACTGTGTAACTCCCATTGGAGATGGCCCCTCCCATTGCTCTGTAGCCCTGAGCACAGACTCCCAGCAGAAATCTTGGATCCCAGTGCTCTTTGTCAAGCCACTGATAAAATCAGCAGAGCAGCCTTTTGGTCATAGCAGTGATTCAGCTCAGCCTACGTGACGAGCTCTTCCCACACCATCCCCAGGGTTACCGTCTCGGGACAGCTCCTGGAAGCAGGCCCTGGTGCTTTAAATCAGACAAGATGCTGGTGAAGAAGTTGATGCTTTACTCAGCACTGTCAACCCACATTTTGGGGGAGTCAGACGTGGGGTGGCCAGCCTGGAAGTGAGCAGAGTGCCACATGCATCTTGCCCTCCCAATGGGAAAACCAGTCTTTCTGGTTTGACTCAGGGCTTGGGGGCTTTCCTGGAACATGGAACATTCAATATTAAAACTAGGAGAGTCCCAGGGAAATCAGGGTGGTTGGACACACTAGAGTCCCAGGAACATTGGCTCATTTTATCCCTGGAAATCAGGGCTGTCCTGAGCCCCCTAACCCTGAGCTACCAATGGGGAAGATGGAGAGACCGGCCAAGCAGAATGTCCAGACTTGGGGAGGTGAAGAATAGAGAGGCAAGAATCGGAGGTTTGTAAGTGATCAGGTGGGCTCCGAGGTAGACTTTACATCTGGACCATGTATTATATAGGACTCTTTCCTACTTTATTGTCATTTGGAAATACGGTTGATCTTACCAACACCAACTCAACAGTAACGTTGGTAGCTTGGGCCTCTTTTCTGGAAACTGGTCTTCTCTTCTGTTATGGTTAATTTTAGGTAATCAGCTTGACTGGATTAGGGATGCCTAAATAGCTAGCAAAGTGTTATTGCTAGTGTTCTGTGAGGGTGTTTCCAGAGGAGATTTGTGCAAGAGTTGGTAAACTGGGTGAGGAAGAGCGTCAATCAACTTGGGCCCCAGACAGAACGGAAAGGTAGAGGAAAGGCAACGTGCTCTTTCTCTTCTGAAGCCAGAACACCCATATTCCCCTGACCTTGGATTCCAGACCTCCAGGTCCCCCGGCCTTTCAGCTCTGGGACATGCACAGGCATCACCCCCCACCCCCGGGTTCTCAGGCCTTCAGCCTCAGACTGAGAGTTACAGCATCAGTTTCTCTTGTTCCGAGGCCTTCAGACTTGGACTGAGCCAAACTACCTGCCTCCCTGGGTCTCCAGCCTACACTGTGGTCCCTAATCCCTGTCCGTGGCCTGTTAGAAACCTGGCTGCACAGCAGGAGGTGAGAGGTGGGCAAGTGAGCAAAGCTTCATCTGTATTTACAGTCACTCCCCATTGCTCACATCACCACCTGAGCTCCACCTACTGTCAGATCAGGGGCACCATTAGATTCTCATAGGAGCAGGAATCTTACTGGTAACTGCCCAGGTGAGGCCCTCCAGGTTGCACTATCCTTATGAGAATCTAGTGCCTGATGATCTGTAGTGGAGATGTAATGCTCTTAAATCACCTTGAAACCATTGCCTCCACCCTAGTCCATGGAAAAATTATTTTCTCTGGTGCCAAAAAGTTTGGGGACCACTGAGCTTATAGATGGCCGCCTATCATGGGACCTCTCAGTCTCATTATCACGTAAGCCATTTCCCTTTAATAAATCCCATCTTATTCACCCATCCATCTATCTATCTGCATACACACTCATATATAAATGTATGTCCTATTGATTCTGTCTCTCTGGAGAAGCATGACTGAGACATTTCCCCAATAAAAATAGTAAACACAATATTATTATTTTAACAGTAGTTAAAATGTACTGAAAGTTGACTACCTGCCAGGGACATGATAAGTACTTTGCATGCAACCTTGCTTTTAATCCTCACAACCCAATGAGAAGAGTACTATTGCTATCCGCATTTCACAGATAAGAAAAGTAATACTTCTGAGGTTAAGTAATTTGCTAAAGCCACATAGTGAGGAGGTATGTAAATAGCTTGAGAGCTCACAAGCTTAGGCAGGCAGTCCTACTATGATAATAACTGTAGAGATGTCCCAGTTTCTGGCTCATAAGTCAGATTCAGCCTCGAATTTGATCATATCTTAGCCACCCTGAAGGTCTTATGCATCCGTTTATATGGGGAATAGAGGTGCTTCCTGGGGAAAAAACTCACTCTGAATAAAGAACCACATGCTATTTCAAAGACTGAGAGCCAGAGTTGAGAAGGAATGATTCTGAACATGGGTCATGTCCCTCATTCACTCCTCCTCTCAGGCCCAAAGAGGGACATGCACAGGCATCACCCCCGACTCCTGGGGTCTGCTCACCTCCAGGTTTCATTTCACAAGAAATGAAATGCAAGAATCACCCTTGCAACCTAAGGAGAGAAAGATGTGACTAGAAGAGCCTCCACACAGTGATTTCTGGGGAACACTGAGAGCCTAGGACAAGCCAGCAAGGGACCCACAGCCTTGGGAACAACAAAAGGAAGGACCACTCCCCAGCACCAGGTGCAGCACCAGATGCTGGCTGTCCTGAGCTGGACACCGAAGGTGGTGGTATCACTGCTTCCGCCTCCTGGTCAGCAGGGTCACAGACACCACTGCAATGAGCAGAGCAGGGAGAGAGAAACGTAGCTCCCACAGGGTCCCTGAAAGGACTCCTTGCAGAGTGCCTATAAGACACGCCCTGGCCATTCACAGTTCCTTGGGAGGAACTGAGCCCAGCGTCACTGGAACTAACATTTCTTAGGATCCCATTTTTATTCTCTTCCATAAAAGACCTAGGAAATGTGTTTCCTTTATATTGCTCTCTTTCTTTAAAACACACATGCTGTCTCAGCCAGCTCAGACTGCCATAAAAAATGCCATAGACTCATGGGGCTTAAGCAACGGACATTTGTTTCTCACAGTTCTGGAGATGGAGAAGTCCAAGGTCAAGGTGTCAGCAGGTCTGGTTTCGGTGTGGCTCTTTTCCTGGCCTGCAGATGGTGGTCTTCTCATCATGTCAGGGGGTTTCTCCTCTAGACCCTTCACATCCAGAGGCCTGGAATCGCTTCTCACCTCAGACAGAGCTCCCTAAATGAGTTCTTCTCATTTTCAAAAAAAAATTCTTGGCATAACATTAGCCTCTTTAGGTGCCCTCAAATGTGAAATAAAACCTGGATGTGAACAGACCACAGCAGAGTAGATAATGGATCACATTTTCTAGATATCGGTTTCTATTAGTGGCAAGCAGCCGTTTATGTTACAAATGGGATTTGTCCATGAGGAGAGCACATGCGATGCAGTTAAACGTGGAACAGACAGAGGCTTCCAGAGTGCTCCCTGTCTCTTCCTCTTCATATAAGGAACCAGCCGTAGCAGATTAGAACCCCACCCTTACGATCTCATTTAACATGTATTATCTCCTCCCAGGTTCTATCTCCAAACGCAGTCACCTTGGGGGCTGAACATATGGATGTAATGGAGACAGGAGGGGGAACACAGACATTCAGCCCAAAAAACGCACACATGTACACATATACACACTAACCCCTCTCCCATCAGACCCCAGGAGCAAGGCCACATGGGTATGACTGTCCCTGCTTTGACTATAAAGTAACAGGCTCAGAGAGATGAAGTAACTTTCCCAAGGCCATTTGTAATTGCATGTTGATCTTCTTAGAATGTTTTTATTATTATTTCTAAGTAATCATGTTTGTAGCAGAGCCTGTAAACATCCTGCCTCTACCATCTCAGTTCCTGCCACTCCAGCGTATGACAACTGTGACCTGCTCCAAGCACCAGAGGGCTCAGCTCACCTTGGTACCGCCCTCAGCCATGATAAGTGGGAACTGGAGGGCAAATACTGCAGCTTCCCTGAACCTCTGATGCATAAATTTTAAAACAAGTTCCATACAGTTGCTCAGAGCTCCCAGGAGGACAAGCTGCCATTGCCCATGTAGAAATTAGAAATTAATACTTAGGCAAATTAGCCCATCTCTGACCTCATAAAGTTGATAGTCTAGAAGAAATAAAAACTCTTCTGTATCTTACCAAGTAGAAATATCCATTGTTACTTTTCTGCTGATGTATATACATATATAATTTCAGTTTGCAATTATATGCATATATATACTTACTAAATTGGTATCATGCCAAACACTTTTGAATCCAGTTTTTTGTTCTCACCACAAGTATTTTCCTGTGTCTCTAATTAGTCTTTAAAAACATGAGGTTTTAAAAATATTTCCTCACGTGCACCACCATTTAGTGAGCCATTCCCCAATTATTTCCAATGACCCCTGAGTACAGATAACACCATGAGAAATCTTACCCAGGTTCCAGGTAAGCTGTGTATAATCATATTTGCATTTTAGAAAAATGTCCTTAGAGGTAGATTGGAGGAGGCTGGAAGCAGAGAGACCAGTTGGAGACAATTGTAATCTTCCAGGTCAGAGATAGTGACATCTAAGTCAGAGTATTGGCAGTGGGGGCAAAGGGCACAGAGGACTGGGCACCTGGACAGCCTCTCCACCTCCACTTACAAGCTCTTGTCATCAGTTTATAACTTACATGTTCTTTAAATGTTGCTTTATTAGTCTTAGACTTCCCTACTTGTCAGTCCCTGCAAGGGAAAAGCCTGTCTTGTCCTCCAGAGTCTCCAGAAGATACAGCACAGGTCTAGACACATAGTACTGGGGTGAAATGCCCTTCTTCTCTTGGTAGAAATGATTATAGAAACATAATTATGCTTCTTAAACTAGCCTTTAGGACACAGCAGTGATTGGAAGTTCATTTATGCAGTACTTAGAGGACTAGGAATCTCCCCTGAGAACCTCATAAGGTGGTGGGCAGAGATGGTCATTTGCGCAGAAAAGGGCTTGCTCTTTCATTGGACTCAACATATGTCAATCATCTCTGCTGTGCCAATGAGCATGGTCTGGAGGCTGCACGGGCAGTTAGCAGCAGGAATCTGGAGAGAGGTGCTCCCAGAGCTGCTAATGTCAAACTGACTCTGGGGTGGTGACAAGGGCAAGAGCAGGCTTTCCAGAGCCTTCCTCCAGGGGAGGAAAAGGAAGGCAGCTGTGCTCAGGATAAGTACATAAAATCCAGATTGAGATGAGATTTCCTCCCCAAGGAAGGCCAGGCGCTAAAGGGCTTTTGTCAAGAACATAAAGCAGCAGGAAAGTGAGCGAACGTTCAGTGAGACCTAGAGCAGCCCAGAGATGCCACCAACTAGTGCCAGGCCCTGTGCTGGGTGCTGGGACACAGTGGTGACCAATACAGTCACGGCCTCCTCCCTTGCGGGGGCCTCCAGTCCACATAAGCAGGTTAGCATGCACCCAGAAGATTGGGTGGCCTGGAAATAATCTCACATCCACTCTCTCAGCCATCCCATGAAGCAGCACCATTAGGACTCCCATTTCACAGGTGCACGCATTGAGACTTAGAGAGGTTAAGTGAACCAGTCAAAGATCACAGCTGGTAAGTGATAGGGCCAGGATTTGAACCAAGAGCTAGCTACCTGCAGCCTTCCTCCCTGCCTTCCAGCAGAACACTGGTTCTCAACTGGAGGCCATGCTTTTCCTCAGGGTGTTTGGCAATCCCTTTTGGCTGTTGCAAGTGGGGAAGGCCAGGGATGCTGCCAAACATTCCACAATGTATAGGACAGCCCCTCACAGCAAGAATTATCAGGCCTTAGGTGCCAACAGTGCTGAGGCTGACAAACCCTGGACTGCAACGTGTGCCGCAGACACATACAGGTTGGGTTTGGGTCCTCAGGATTGTCTGAATGCACATCCAGCTGTCTGACTGGTGAATCCCTCTCCACACTACTGGATGAGAGAAGCCAGCTCCTGGCCCCAGGTGTGGATGGCCCCAGCACCCAAGGTATGAACCCAAACAGACACAGATAGGCAGGAGGGGGATGAGTGCCCCAGAGGCCTGACACACACTGCCAGCAGTAGGACGGAGGGCAGAGCAGGGTGGACGGCTCCCAGGGCAGCTGTGCCACCTCCTATCCCGCCTCGAGATGTTTGTCCTCAGCAACACAATTATCAGCTCCTCAAAGGATACCAAACACAAACAGTGCTTGGAGCCGCCACTCTCCCTGGACAACGCTGAACTAATATTTGTTTTAGCAAATGGCTGAGCCGTTCATCTTCTCTAGCAACAGGGATTTGTTTTCCTTTCAGAAAATCACTGGGATTCTAAGTCTGAGAAGCCGACATGGAGAGGGCCAGGGTCTCCTTTAAGGCCCAAGGCCTAGAAAAGCACACTCTGTGATGAAGAGACAGGAGCAGAGGGAAGTGGAGGCAAAATTAGTTATTGCCCTACTGTGTGCCGAGTTGTATGTGGATTGCCTCATTTACAAGAGCCTGTAGAGAATGGGGTTGATGTTTTTTGGTGGGCAGGAGAGATCCAATTTTCTGAGAGAAAAACTTAAATTCAAAAAAGTAAGATAACTTGTTCAAGGTCATATAGTTTGTGGGGGATCTGAACACCCACATGAGTCTGATTCCAAAGCTCTCCGCCTGGGCAGGTCAGTGCTTTGCCAGCAGTAGAAGTCTGTCAGCAGGGCAGAAACATCAGCTCAGGGAGCAAAGAGAGGGGGAGCCAGGTCAGCAGAGAGCATCACAGACCTTGATGCTGCCAGGAGTCTGCATGTTGCAAGTCAAAAAAACCCAATTCAAACAATGTAAGGCTCATGAACTTGGAATTTCCTGTAGTAAAGGTCAGCTGGATTCCTTGGTTTGAAAATACCTTTAAAGACATGGTCCTTTGTGTTTCGCCTCTCTGCCTTCTTTGGTATCCCCTTTCCTCATGGTGATGAGTGGCTGCAGCAGCTCCAGGTATCCCTTCTTTATCCTCCCCCCCCTCCCACTCCCATCACCCCCACAGTCTGAAGAGAGGAGGGCCAGCCTTCTGTAGACCTCTCAGGCCAGTGAAGAGCCTTCCTTGGCATAAGCCCCTCCTCACAGTCAGTGGCCCAACTGGGGTCACATGACCATCCCTGAACCAATCTCCTTGGCCAGGAGAAGACTTGGCACTGACTGGCTTACATCCTGTTTTAACAGAAAGAGACTTTGTAACATGAGATTAGGAGGCTGATTGGGTAAGAAGAAACCAGTATCAACTCTTAGAATTAGGGATAGGGTCACCAAACTCAAAACCAACACAGCTGTTTCACATAGCTATTTCTCCCATGAGTGAGGAGTGGGGAAATGCTGGAGAAAGAGCCACCTAGTTGGTGACAAGCACCAAACAAACCAGGCCAGGAGTGGGTTGGGCCAGTCAGTCAGCCAACATATCTAAAAATAATGATGGCTGCAAATTATAATCCACAGAATAAAATAAGCATCAACAAGCCAATACCGATGTAAGAAAAATATGAATAGATAAAGAGGAAAGAAGGGGAAAGGAAGGAAAGAAAGTTCTTCCTTACAATGGAATCCAAGTAATAAAAATAGAGGGAATGATGGAAATAGAAAATCGCTTGGCAAGCCCCATAGTAATAATTATTTCAATAAATGAATCATCCATGGATGCTAAAATTAGTGGGGGAAAAAAACATGAGGAGAAGCAAGATATTTACATAATCTCAAAGGATCAAGGGAAACATTGTAACTTTACAATGGAGAAATCTGATAGACACTTTGTAACCAAGTGATCAAAGTTAACATAAACCATAAAGAGACCCTCGACACCATGTTTCTTCTGATGGGAAACAATGAGGAGAACATTGTAACACTTGTGTGGCCTTCTTGCCAAAATGCACAGCCTGAATTAATCAGGAGGAAACATCAAACAAACCCAAGTTTAGGAACATTCTACAAACGGCTGGCAGCCGGTCCTCTTCAAAGGTGTCAAGACGATGCACAAAAGATGAAGGAAGTTTCTGAATTAAAGGAAGCTGAAGAGATGTGACACCTAAACCCAGTATAGGACTCTGAATTGGATCCTGGACCACAGCAAAGATGTTAGTAGAACAAGTAGGGGGGGAATTGAATAAGGTCTATCTACAGCTTACATAACATTACACCAATCTTAATTTCCCCACCTTTATAAATGCACTGTGGTTGTATACAGTGTTGACATTCAGGGAAACTGGTTGAAAGGTTTATGGAAATATTTTGTACTACTTCTGCAGTTTTTTTGAATTCTGAAATGGTTCTAAAATAAAGGGATATAAAACTATAAAAAGAAACTTCCCCTCTGAATATCAGAAGTATCTAATCTTCAAACTTGTTTGCTATGAATGTTGCAATGGAATACTCCTTCATCCCTAGAGACCCTTTGGGGAAACCAAGTTTGACCCGACAGATAAACACGAGAATGAGATTGGAGGTCAGGATTGGGAGAAATGTAAGATCTCCAAAAATATCCAGAGATCTGGGGGCATGACGTTGGATTTCCCCCCATAGGCAGAGTGGGAACTGAGCCCCCTCTTTCGACTACTAAAAGACAGAGTGGCCTCATGGATGTGTAGAACTTGGGTAGAATCAGCTGAGGAACACTTGGTAACAACGAGAATTGGTAAGACTTGAGGAGCAGATGATACTGCAGGTGAGGAGAGCCCTGGTGTGGCTGTCCCCATCACCCATGACCACATGATGGAAAGGGGCTGATTTAGACAGAACTTCCAATTGTACAGAGAAGAAGAAACAAATTAAGTTCCATAGAAGGAATTCAATTAATTGAAACCCTACTATGAGTCACTCAAGAGGTAAAGAGAGAGGTAAGAAACTGTCAGGAAATGGTGTCATTAAACAAGCAGGAGAGTTGATGGAAGTATTTCAGATTGCATGTGAAAACCCCACACTGTACCCCAGAAGTGCATTAATGTACATAGTTACCGTTCAATAAAAAAAAGAAAAAAACAAAAAAACAAACAAAAAAAACAATCAGGAGAAGACATGAGTCCCAGGACTCAGTAGAGGGAGGAGTTTGTGCAGGGGGTTAAGAAGAGACAGAATGGGGACAGCAATCAGGGAAGACTCCAAGAAGGAAGCAGCATTTCTCCTAGACCTTGATGAAAAAGATGCTAAAACAGAAGGAAGGAAATAGTAAGGTGGTCACATCAGGTTCAAGAGAGAGAAAACACATAACACCTGAAAAAATAGTATCTCTCTCTACCTCTTCTCCCCACTCCCCAAGACCACAAGACATTTTGGGAAGCTCCAATACAAGGGGCTGTGAGCTGAGACTCTACCCCAGGTCAGAACAGGAGGCTCAGTGCCTTTCTCCAAGAGGTTTCCATAATCCATGGTGGCAGCTGGGAGAGACTCTCAGACCCACAACGTCCATCTCAGAGCAGATGCCTTCCCCAGCTTCTGAGGTTCAAGTGTCAAGTGTGGCAACTCCTCAGTGAGTGCAGGTTCCACCCTGGGGAGCTGGGACAGAGCTGGGAAGAGACTGAGAGGGGGAGGAGGCAGAAGAAGGTCGACAAGACAACCAGTGTGTCCGGGGGTCCCTGTGGGACCACATCAAAGTCCCAGGGGCAGAGACTGAGGTCCTGACTCCTCACCATGCAGGTGTCACCGAGAGCCCCATCCTCAGTTTCTAAAAACCATGGCATCCTTTCAGCCTTGTAGTCAGAAAGTCCATGAAAGAGAGAAAAATGGACAAAGGCAGTGCAGGGGAGGCCTGGGGTAGGTAATGAGAGAGAGGGAGAGAGAGAGAGAGAAGGGGACGTGGAGGAGACAGCAAGGGCAAGAGTGGCCCCGACTGAGCTGAGGAGGTGGGAGCATAGGCAGAGACGAGGGAAGAGTTAGAGACCTGAGACGAGGGAAGAGTTAGAGACCTGGGTATGCAGAGATGGCGATAGGGCCATGGGCAGAGAGAGTGGGAGGGGAGAAGGGAGGACACGAGAGCTGACGATGGCAGCAGGGCAGAAACAGAGGTAGAAGAGAAAGACAAAACATCTGAGAATGAAATAAAATAATTGGGGTGGGAGGGAGAGACTTTCTAAAAGAGAGACAAGGTCAGACCAGACAGTCTGTAAATCTCTGTCTGTGACTTAAAAGGAGAGGAAAGACAAAAGAAAAAAAAGAAATGGTGGTAGAGGCGATCAAGGGGAAGGGGAAAGGGGCTGCTGAAGAAAATTAAGGAGGCAGAGAGGACAAGAAGACCAGGAGAGGAGAAAATCAGCTGCTAACCCCCGAGAGGAAGGCCTGAGCAGGTACGAGGAGGAAGGTGAGAGTCTCCGGGCTCCAGACACTCTCTGGTCTATAATAAGCGCTTCTCCACACTGCAAAAATCAGGTGCTCCTCGGAGGAGTTTGGATCTCAGGTCCTCACAAGGCAGGTGGGGGTGGGCGCTTGTGGGCCCCACGGCTGGAGCTAGACATCTGGCCACTGTGGAGGGGACCCTGCCTGCTCCTCCAGGGACACTGGAACGTGCAGCTGGCTTCATTTCCTGAGTTCCTGCTGCAGCTTTCCCCCCACAGTTCTGTCTAGCACTTATTATTTTTAAATGAAAATGTATCGAAATTAATTTTATCTTGAGAATTATCTGCAAATTTCACAGCCCCTCTTGGGAACGTCGGTTGTGTCCCAGAGGAGCTGCAAAGGGAACTGGGAGTCCTAAGGCAGACGTGCGCCATCTGCCACCACCAACAGTCCACAGCGTCGGCCCCTGGCAGAGCAGAGTGGGCTCTGAGTGGTGACGAGCGTCCACCCTAAAGGGACAGCCCAGATATGAGACTGGCCCAGGTCTGAATTCAGTCTGTGGCTATAGCAGCTTATCTCTGGCCAGGGTCAGAAGTCAGGTTGAGTCCACTCTCTGAGGCCAAGTGGTGGGGTGGCAAAGACTCCTAGAGGAATCCCCTCTTGAACCAACCTTCATAGATTTCCCATCACTCCAAGTAGCTGTGGTCCCAACATGGCTGGTGCCCAAGCCTGCCCCGGCTCAGGCTCACGCCACCAACCCTACCCGCTGCCCTGGGCACTCCTAGACAGCCCTTCGCCACAAGTCCCTGCCCTTCCTTCTGCCATCAGCCTCCCAGAAATACTGTAGGTTTTATAAAATCAAATTTGCTGAGGCAGAACAACTATAAGCACTAGTTACCCCCAGAAGAGCAAAGTCCTGGGCTGCCCAGACTGTCGTGTATAGGCAATAGCTGGAATGAGCAGATCCCAGGCAGGCGAGCTCCCTCTGTGAGACTGCATCCTTCTCTCCATCAGATCTGCTCAGTGAGGGGCCCTCACGGTGAGCATGTACCGGCACAGAGGCACAGCGCAGAGCCCTTTGCATCTGCTTCTCATTTGCTCCTTCCAACAACCCTGGGAGGCAGATACCACTCTATTGCTCCCTTTTGCAGAATAGGAAGCTGAAGCTGAAGAAGTTGCATAAACCAGCCAGGCAGCGACATAGCCACCAACACCGTTGGAGGGGACCAGCAGACTCTGATGGTCTCTTTTCAGTGACCACAGAAGGAATTCAAGCATCCAATGGGGAATTTAATTAGATAGACTCTGAGGTCTCACTCAGCCCAACCTGTGACTCTACAGCCGAAAGCATCACAGACAAGGGGAGGGGGGGAGACATCCAGAAGCCGATCATTCGTTCTTCTCACAAAGACAGAGTCTTTGTACAGGAACGAACCTTCACATGTGCTTGGTTTTGAAAAGGACGCCCTCTGTGCATAAGCTGGAAGATCGGGTGCCAGACGGAGCTATGGCTGATCTGTTCTGTGTGAAATTCATGGGAAAATGAGGGTGGGGTTGGGGGAGGACAAAGCCGGAGAGAAAAGGAAGTCAGTGAAGCCTGGAGCTCAAAGAAATGAGACTCCCAGTGAACATTACTTACCTCCGAGAATGACCAAGGGGCTTGTGCACAAAAATTTCATTTATCCATGTTATTTACCATGTTGCTCTCAGAAAGAAACTTCCCCCATTGCCCTGGAACTTTAATAAACGGTGCTTCACAGGTAGCTTTGATCTACTGGCCTTATGAGAACTGGAGTAATTGGGGAAGTGCCAGTGAGGCAGTATGCTTCCCAGAGAGGCAGAGAGACTGAATTCATCATAGTGTGTGTGTGTGTGTGTGTGTTTTTTTTAACATTAAAGGACAGATCATTCAGGAGTGCCAGAGTGTGATCAAGAACTTAGAGGAGACAAAGCTTAGAACCTACTCCCAAGAATACTTGTGGTATTAAGAGAGAGACTGGGTTTCCCATTACGGGGATGAACTTCTGATCTCAAGAAGTTAGACCATGCCGTGAGAGGGGAACCCCCACTACATCCACAGAAATTCAGTAGATGTTACAGAAGTGAACACATGTGTACACCCACCCTTGAGAGCTAGGGAGGGGCTTGTGAGAGGCCTGCACACTGAGAGAAGGAAAGAATCACAAGGGGTCGATCAAAGAGGCAGCCACAGGCTGGCCGCGCCCAGGAGTGTGTGAGAACTTGCAGCAGCAGCAGCGGGAGAGAGGGATGTGGAGAGGCTGTCTCCAAACTGGCAGCGAATGCACAAACTTGGGGTGGAGAGGGCAGTGCTCAGAGTAGCTGGTGGTACCTTGAGGAATGGGCAGCACCCTCACCCAGAAGACCAGCCACTAGGGTACCCTGCCTGCCAGTGTGACCCACCTAGCCATAGCCAGTGTCCACCAAAATCCCACCAACTTCCTACCCAGGCCCTGTGTGGGCGGCATGATAGTGTAAGAGGAAATCTCAGCTACAAAAAAGGGTGCATAGTCAAGATTCATTGTAAAGAGATGAGACTTCAACCAATCTGAAATTTTTTTTTTTTTTTTTTTTTTAAGAATGATTTTCGCTCTGTTCTCCCTGGGTAGCATACCATGGCATCATCATAGTTCACGACAACCTTGAACTCTTGGGCCCAAGTGAGCCTCTTGCCTCAGCCTCCTGAATAGCTGGGATTACAGATGCCCACCACATAGTCTAATTAGTTATTTTCCTATTTTTCGTAGAGACGGGGTCTCACTGTTGCTCATGCTGGTCTCGAACTCCTGACTTCAAGGGGTCCTCCCACCTTAGCCTCCCAGAATGCTAGGATTACAGGTATGAGCCACCATGCCCAGCACTGACTTAAATCTTAAAGAACAAAGTAACTTTCAGCAGACTGAGGATGTGGGGGCTCCTAGGAAGCAGCAATCGCTTCCAGAACCATCCTTTGCTGTTCTAGACAGAGGCAGCCCCTAGACTGAAAGTCCTTGAGGCCACCCAAGGCAGGTGGTCTGAATGGCAGGGAGGAGAGGAGGAAAGAGCCATCAGTTGAGGATTTCTCCTGTAGACACTTCACATCCAGAGGCCTGGAATCTGTTCCCACCTTGGGCAGGGCTCCCTAAATGAGTTCTTTCCATTTTCAAAAAAATTCTTGGCATAATGTTAGCCTCTTCAGGTGCCCTCAGATGTGCGATGAAACCTGGAGGTGAGCAGACCACAGCGGGGAGATAATGGATCACATTTTCTAGACACCAGTTTCTATTAGTTGCAAGCAGAGGTTTATGTTGCAAATGGGACTTGTCCATGAGGAAAGCACATGTGATGCAGTTAAACTGAAGCGTGGAGCAGACAATACTCTGTCACGATTAGAGCAAGGCATTAGATCCGTGCTGTTAGGTCCACTTTCCTCCGCCAGGAAGTAAGCGAGGAAGTGAAAATCTCCCTGGACTTTGCTCTCTCGCTCATTAGCCTTATTCTACCTCAGTGGTCCCAACTCACTGGCTGTGGCACTATTGGAAAGGCGCCGTAAATCCATATGGCTCCGGGCTATGTCTGCAGCCTGAATGAATTATATGCACAGACACCTCTGCACAGCTCTGTTACGTGCCGTCGCAGGGGCTTAAGAGTCGCTGAATTCATGGTGGCTTTTTTAACATAAAGTATTTGATCAATCAATAATTATTGTGAAAACTGCTGCTAACACGGGGGAATCCATAATATGTTTTGACATTACAAAGGTTTCCCCAAATCCCCAAAGATGATTTCCAGTATTCCACCCAGAGCAGTCCCCCTGCACCAAAGGGCAATTTGTTTCAGAAGAAACAAGAGGAACAGAGTCTGAGCCATCAAACATGGTTGGCTATGAATAAATGTGCTGGGTATATCTGATTGGAAAAACTTAAACTGTGTGTTCCTCTGCTGTCCCACCATGGCCATCGACACAGCAGACCTCTGTGACCATGTGTGGAGGTTTCTGCCCACCACGAAGCAGGCAATCAGTCCTGCAGTGGACCCCAGCCGGGTGCCCTGCACTTCGGTTCTGACACCTTCTACCTGGAGACAGCCCCAGATCCCACAGACAGGGCTCGGGCCACGTGGCGGCCCCCACTTCCAAACAAATGAAGGCCCTGGTTGTTTTTCCAATGCTGTCAATCCCACAGCCCTCTGCTTGAGTTTGATCTTTTTGCTAGAGGGGCTCACAGACCTCAGGGAAATATGTTTACCAGTTTGTCATAAAAACTATCACAAAGAACACCAAAGGCCAGGCATGGGGGAAGGGGCACAGAGTTTCCACACTCTCCCTGGGAGGCCACCCTCCAGGAGCCCCCAGAGGCCCTGCTCTCAGAAGCCAGTCCTCTGGGGCCTCTTACAGAGACAACCATGACTGCACAGCAAAAGTGTGATCTAACCGATAGACTGAGAGGGCAGCCAGCGAGGCCCGTCCATAGATTCTTCTCAGCCTTTCTTTTTTTTTTTTTTTTGACATCCAGCATATAATTTAATTTTTAAGTGTAATAAAAGCAATATAACATTTATAAGATAAAACCAAATAAAGTTAGTGTAATCAAGATAAATAGTGAATGTATTAGTTAATAATAAAAGGTTTTGCTTCTCTTATTTGATAACAACACATATGAAAGAAGTGTCACAAAAACTTATCTCTGATTATCCAGCACAGAAAGATAATCATAGAACAGTCCAGTTAATGTTTAAATGAATTAGAATCACCTCTCGTTTTTCATTCATTCAAAAGTCCTTTTCCACCTTGGCCAAGGGTGAGGATTGAAAATAGACCAAAACACTGCTCACATTCACACACGCGGCAGCATTCTACATTTTGGTATGTCCTACAACCTTTTGCTGCATTCTTTTTTTTTTTTTTATTGAATAGTAACTGTGGACATTAATGCACTTCTGGGGTACAGTGTGGGGTTTTCACACACAATCCGAAACACTTCCATCAAATTGGTTAACATAGCCTTCACGTCATTTTCTTAATTATTGTGATAAAACGTTCATATTCTACTCATAGAAAGATTCACTTGTACCCTTGTAAGATAAACCACAGAAGTGAACCCTCCAATCCCCCTCCCTCCACCTATTCCCCCCTCCCCTCTCCCTCCCCCCTCCCCATATTCTTAGGTTGTTATTAGGTTATAGCTTTCTTCTTGGCCTTTCTGTGCAGTTTTCCTTCTTCCAGTGGTTGGGCGGGACCCTTCTGGAATGAGGGTCTTATGACTCACAAGCAGACTAAAGTCCTGCTTGGCTGGAGTAAAGAGGGCAGGGGAAGGTTGGAGAGAGAGATCTTATTTTCTGAGGCCTATAGTGCCCCAACATTCTAGCGAGGACAATGGCAGTTGTGAGCTAGGAACCGCACACAAAAATTAACATCCATATGTGCATGTCATAATATCACAGCATGGGTGGGGATGGTGGGGATGGTGAGGGTAGGTCAGGGCACTAGCTGGGTAGTCACACAACCATATAAGGTGATGGGGCCTGGGTAAGCATGAGCAGGTGGGTACTAATGGCTGTGGGGGAGAATGCATGTCACTTACATGAATGGGTTTGAAGGGGTAAGGCAGGGTGAGTATATGGGAAGGGGTATGGACTGCCTTGCGTGGCCATGGAAGGGACAGTGCTGTCTCTCAACTTTCCATCTACCCATCACTCCTTCTAGCCACTCTTGAGGTTAGGCAGGGTCCATGTAACCAGGTCTGGTTAAGAGGCTGTGGGCAGAAGTAACTTATGTCTCTGCAGGCCTAATGGGCAGAAGAGCTGGCATGTGGCCTTCTATCGGTTGTCCTGGGGGTGCAGTGACCAGCAACATCCTAGATGTGGAATTTCATCATTTGGTGACCATGTAAATTTTACCCCAAGGCTAACTGAGGCTGGACACATGGCCTGAGTGAAAAATAAGGCCTAGCTGTATTAACCCAGAGTTAATTTCTCTGGGTGACCTAACCCGGCCAGGCTAATGCGGAGGTGTGGGGGAAGATGACTGTCTGAGTGGGGAAACGGCAGTGACGAAAGTGTATGGGCAGGCACTCGGTAATTCACTCCATTTAGCCAACAAATATTTATGTGGCAGATACTGGGGAATTCATTAGCAAACAAAACAATAAAAAAGCTGGCCCTATGGAGCTTCCATTCTAGAGAGGGAGAGATCGACAATAAATAAAAGTAATTGGTAAACAGTATATTGAAGGGTGATAAATGTTATGGGAGGAAAAAAAATAAGGCATCTTAAATGTAACCGCGGCGGAACGTTGTATGGTTAGGCGTTGACAGACGTGGGCACAGGAGACCTCAAGACATAATTCTGAGCTCAAGTCATGGCCTGTCCCCTGGCCTCTCCAGGAGGGCCTCTGAGAAAAGAAGGAAGGAGCCTTCAGGGGCCATTGGTGAATTTTGCAGTCCTGGCCTCTGAGAACGAGTCAGTTCCAGGGAGTCGTGAGGAGGCATCTGGGCCATATAGAATGTGGGCTGAGTGGAGGAAGGGACCCTTTCTCTGCAGGGACGCTTTCTGACATGAATCTGCCTGGATAGAGAGGTAAGCAGTAAACCCAGGTGTACTCACTTTAAACAGTGCCATTTCTCTTCTTTACATTCTTCCCATCCTGGGTTTGAATCTCGAGGTTTAGGGGCTTAAATCCCTGGAGAGGGTGTGATTTTGTTGTTCCTCGCCCTTTCTGCAGCCTGAGAACCTCGGCTGGACATCACCCTTTCCAGACTTTCATTTCTTCTCCCCTAGGTCAACATCTCCCAGTCTGGTAAATGGCAGCAGCCCTTTCCCACTTCTGCTCACCTTCTAGAACCTTATGCAATAAGGAAGGAGGCAGCAGGAGAGAATTTTGAGGACGACGTTTGAAACCATGTACCCCTACAGCACCAGGCAGGCTGTCTCAGACTCCTGAAAGGGAGAGGTAACGTAGACAGTTACTTAATTATGCAGAAATTAAGAACAGCTCATTAAAACACAATATTTAGATCTAATAATTCTGTAGGAGCAGCTTTGAATAATTGAAGATGCATTTAATTTATTGTATTGCTCTTGTGTGAATACTGAGAGTGAGACAATAGCAATTTTTAAAGTTAAGTAAATATTGATTAATAAATTTTCTACATGGAAATTCCTCATTATCGGGCATGAGGTTTAATTCTCTGTGCACAGGCCTTAGCTTACGTAGGCTGACATTTGGTGAAGATCTGTTTTAAGCGCCGGCTTCTACCCACCAAACAGACTTGGATCCCTACCTTCCTTTCATCACAGATGCTGAAGAGACTCCTAGAATCCATATTACGTACAGATAATTTCTTGAATAGCCACTTAATGGTGATAATATGAATAACTACAATCAATGCAAAGTATTTATTAAAACTTTTAAAGTAAGAATTCATATTTTCCCCCAAATACTATGACAACTCCATAAAATAACTTTTCTACCCTTCTTATTCTGGAGGCTCAGGTTGGTCCTAAATCTAATTCAACTAATCAGTAGCTTTCATCCTGTCGTGAATGAATGGCAATTCACTGGCAATCTAAGAAATTCCAGTGTTAAAATGATGGCACTGGTGATAAGGAAAAATAAAAATCCAAGAAAAAGGGGGGAAAAAGTCAGTAAATACATATGCTATGATAATTAGACCAAAAAGAGAAGAGGGTTATGTAAAAATGTTAAAGGATCAAATGGAAAGAGTCCAGAGCTCAGAGTCAGTGAACCTTTGTTTGAAACTCAACTTTGTCATTTCGAGAGGGAGCTTTCAGATCTCAAGCAGTTTACTGGGCACTTCCACATGTGTTAAGTTATTTACTATTTCACTTGCTGCCCTATGTGGGGACATTTCTGCTTTGGCGGCAACAGGTGGCATGAAGTTTTCCCAAGTGTTATATATTATAATATAATTATTTAGTGGTACATTGTAATATAATGGTATAATAAGTTATACAACATATGAGAAATAAATACCGTTAATTACATATTGTAAGTTTTATGCTCCGGTAGAATGTACAAAGCATTTGTCCATAAATCGTCTTATATGTGTTGTCTCAGCACCTCTGTTGTGGCATCATTGTCTGACCCTGTTCAGTCCAAGCAACAGGTGAGTCTTTTTTTTTTTTTTTTTTTTTGAGACGGAGCCTCAAGCTATCCCCCTGGGTAGAGTGCCATGGCATCACGCTCACAGCAACCTCCAAGCGTGTCTCAAGCGTGGCTCAAGCGAGTCTCCTGCCTCAGCCTCCCAAGTAGCTGGGACTACAGGCACCCGCCACAACACCTGGCCATTCTTTTTTTTTTTTTTTTTTGGTTGCAGCCATCATTGTTTGGCGGGCCCGGGCTGGGGATTCGAACCCGCCACCTTAGGTGTATGTGGCTGGCGCCTTAGCCACTTGAGCCACAGGTGCCGAGCCGCAATAGGTGAGTCTTAGAGCATAATGGCTGCTCAGCCCTGGGCCTAGGAACCAGGTCTACTAACCCTTATTTGAGGCCAGGGCGGCCTTCATGGCATTCACTGGTCTAGACACTCAGCACCAACAAGACCCTGGCACCTTTCTTTCTTTCCTTTTATGTCTTCCTAATACATGTAAATTAAAATAATTATCAGTGAACAAATACAAATTTCAAGCATTACAGATAAAGTAAAGCAAACTTCCTTCGGCCATCACTTTTTATTACAAGCCCTTTCTCCAAAGGAACACCTGATCTCAGTGTGGTGACTGTACTTCCAGAACACAAATGTATGTATACATATATGTATACACACACACACATATATATGGATGTGTTGTGTGTGTGTGTAACGGTGTGCACCCTGGCCTTGGACATACCTCATGTTTTCACAAGAAATAATTAATGCAACTTTCTGTTGGTTAAGTCACATATTGGGTTTCCAACATGTGCAGTTGGTCTAGTTCCAACTGTTGCAGATTTGGGTACCAAAATGAAGTGTTCAAATAAAATCACCAAAAATAGGGAAATGGCTAAATGTAGGACGGGAAGAGGTAACTATTAAGGACCCAGATACTTGAGGCTGGAAAGCAGAGGACGCTTGTTATGAGATAACATTATCAGAACCACAGGAGGGCTTCAGCCTAGGTCCAGTGACTCATCACACAAAGATCCAATTATTGAAACAAGAATTGTCAAGGAAGAGAGGCATTTTTCAATGCAAATCACAGCTTGTCTGGAAAATGGAAGAAACAGCTTCAAATTCACCCCCCTAACAGAAATCATGGGCTTTTAAAAGAGGCGCCAGGTGCCTTGGGACAGGTTGTGTTGCGATTCACAGTAGGCCACTGTGCCTTGGGTGCAGGTGAGTCTTGCCCAGGGGCCTTCAAATTCTTATCTCCTTTGTCTCACATAAAACTCATCATTCCTAGGAAACAAATTGAAAGATTAGTTAGTTAGGGAGAGGATTATAAAAAACATATAGGGGTGATGGAAATCTGTTTATGGAGTTGATGACAATAAAGTGCTTGGTCAATATTTCACCTCGGAAAGCAGACCTCATGTTATATAAAACTATAATATTAAGGAAATAATAAGGAAAATTCCAGAAAGTTGGAACTGATTCCTTTACTGCCACTTTTGTCAAAGTCCTACAAAACAGGCATGAATTCGGTCCACAAGCAGTAATAACAGGAAATGCTGCATGCTAAGGAAGACACTCTCTGCCCACGGCCTGCAAACTGAGCAGACTGAGAAGGAAGGTTGAAAAACCCAACTGCTTGTGTGTCTCAAACTGAAGCAGTTCTCAGCTATCATCGAAACACGGCAGCCTTCGCCATTTGTAAGAGGCGAATCACCAACAAAGTCCGTGTGGATGGGATTTAAGAGTTTTGCCTTCCCTCCCTTGTTCATCATTTAAAATGGTTTTAAGGTTTCACCCATTAAGGGGAGAGGGAGGATGGATGGGGCACATCCTATTAAATGGACTTGAAAACCAGGCCTGATCAAGGTCATTAACCAAGAGGACACTCAGGTGTCACTAGCCAGAAACTGACAGACCTGGAGGCTTCCAAACCTTTTAGGGAATTATATTGTCAATAGATGGGATGGATAGATAGATGATCGGAAAGAAAAACAGAAAGAGAAAAGAAAGAGGAAGGAAAGAGGGAACAAGAGAGAGGACGACACTTCTCCCTTCCCTTCCCTTCCCTTCCCTTCCCTTCCCTTCCCTTCCCTTCTCTTCCCTTCCCTTTCTCTCTTTCTTTCTTTCAACAGTCTCACTCATTGCCCCAGGCTAGAGTGCATTGGCCTCAGCCTAGCTCACTGCAGCCTCAAGCTCCTGGGTTCAGCAAATCCTCTTGCCTCAGCCTCCCAAGTAGCTAGATGCCCAGCTAGATTTTCTATTTTGAGTAGAGACTGGATCTCACTCTTACTCAGGCTGGTCTCAAACTCTTGAGCTCAAGCGATCCTCCTGCATCACCCTCCCAAAGTGGTAGGATTATAGGTGTAAGCCACTGTACCAGGCTGAGAGAAGACTTTTAAAATAAAATATAATCATGATCAGCTTTCACAAGTCTAATGACTTCAGTCCCTTCAGAAAATGGGTTACAAAAGCTGTACAACTTCCATAGATTAACTTTCTAATACCCACCTCAGAAGTGGCCATTGAAGACAGTGGACAAATAGGGCTTCTAATAAGATTATGAGATCAAATACAGGATGCCCAGTTAGATGTGAATTTCAGATAAACAGCAAATACTTTTTAGTATGTAATGCAATATTTGGTACATCTCATACTGAAAAAGTTATTTGTTATTTATCTGAAATCCACATTTCACTGAGTGGCCTGAATTTTTATTCGCTAAATCTGGCAACCCTCCACTAGCATGACCAGGTAAGGTCACCAAAACTTTACCTCTGACCCATTGTAGGGAATCCTGACCGTTCCTGCTCAGAGAATTCATGATTACTATGTGTTGGTAACTGCCCTGTGATTCCCTGTCTCCACGTCTGGCATGTTTTGTATATATCCATGTTTTTCTTCTCTGCCATAGTTTATTGGGTATCTGGGGAGAAGAGCATTTGACTTGAAACTTACAGGTCACCAGTTCATGAGCAGCACCAGAGACTGGAGGAAAGATTTACACATCACCCCAAATGGACAGTCTGCTAGTCCACTACCAGAACTCCACTTGCCTTTTTCTTCACTGGAAGAATATTTTTTATTATTTGGGGTAGCAACACACCCAGCTAAAAATCTTCCTTCTCAAGCTTCCAGTGCACATAGGGATAGGCCAACAGCAGGTAAGCACAAGTCTTTAGGATTCCCAGAAAGGCTAGGAAGGCAAAGAATCATGCCCCTTTGTTTTCTTCTGCTTTATTTCTCCTTCCTGCCTGGAATGTAGACGTGATGGCTGGAGCTCCTGCAGCATCTTTAGTCACAGGTAAACTTACAAATGATGTTATCACATTAAGGATGGTAGTAGAGCAGACAGATAGATACTACTTGGGTTCCTAGTGGTCATGGAGCTGCCATATTTGCCATGGACCTCCAGCTCTCGTCTGCGTGAGAGATCAGCCATCCAGCTTTCTCTTGTTTAAGCCGCCTGTCTGGGTTTTTTTTTGTCATATTCAGCCAATGCTAGTCTAAACTGATACATCCATCCTTCCCCCACCTTTTTCATATACTGAATTTGCATGTGTGATTTTTTTCTGGTCTCCTTATTCTGGTTCATTGATTTATGTTTTTTCTGAAACTTATACCACACTACTTGATTATTAATGCCATATATTTTGATGTTTTGTAGAACAAGATGTTAGAAATCACTGATGTCCTTTTCCTTAAATTTGTCTTGGCTGTGCTTACTCATCTGTTTGTTCGTATAAATTTTGGACTCTGCTTATAAAATTCTATGATGAATGTTGGTGAAATTTTTACTGGGGTCCATAATTTAGAGCAGTGGTTCTCAACCTTCCCAATGCCTGGATATATTTTCACCATTACAAAGGGGTCGTCGAGACCCACAGGTTGAGAACCGCTGATTTAGGGTAAATTAACTTCTTTACCGTTGTGTACTCTTATCTTTTATATATAGATGGTATAATCTCACCATTTATTCAGGTTGTTTTTAAGCCTTTGTTTAAACATAATTTCCTTTATAGATGAATTTTGCATTTCTTGTAGGGTTTTGTTCTATTTTATTATTTCTGTCATAATTGGAATTTTGGAATTTTTTATTACGTATCTGAATTATTTTTGATAACCTACAGGTAATAATTTTAATATTGATTTTGTATCCTACCATCTTCTAAACTCTTGTTCATTTCTTCTAATTTGCCAGATGATCTCTTTCATATTCTAGGTAAATAATCATAGTTTTGTCTCTCCCTCTATGGTATGTATATGTTTTACTTCTTTTCTTTGTCTCATTTTATAGGTTAGAGCAGAGATTATTTTCATAAAATACCAACACCTGGGCCCCACCACTGGAAATTCTGATTTAGGTGGACTGAGATGGGGTCCAGACATTGGTATTATTTTAAGGCTCCCACGTGATCCCAATAGACAGGCTGTATTGAGTGTTTCAGAACCAGGACCTCAAGCACAGAATTGAGTAGCAGAAGCAATAGCAACACCCTCATCCTGTTCCCCACCTGCTGGGAACCTCAGAAATGTGTGATGTTCCTGAGGTCTCTTGTAAATGCCCTTTATCAGATGAAGGCAGTTTTGCACTGTCTATAGGGTGTCTCAAAAGTCACCCCTGAAGTGGCCACACATACGGAAAATGGAAAATTGTAGCTAAATGTACCTTTATTTACAAAATACTCATTACAATTTTTTACAAATTATTTACTAAATATTCTCTAAGGGTTGGCCACATCTTTGTAATATTTTATAATGAATATTTTATAAATAAAGATACATTTAGCTATAATTTCCCATTTTCCTGATGTATGGCCACTGTAGGGGCAACTTTTGGGGCACCCTCTAGTCTAAAGAAATTTTTTTAAATAGGAAAAGAAGTTTTATTTTGTGCTTTTTTCATAACTTCTTAGGTTGAAAGATGCATTTGATTTTAAGTTCTCTTTCATTTTTATAAAAGCATTTATGGTCACAAATTTTCCTTAGAGTACCATTTTACCTATAACTCACAAATTTTGCTCTGTAATATTCTTTTTGTCAATATACAAAGAGATTTTAATTTCCATTCTGATTTCTTCTTTAACCCAAGAGTAATTCTAACTGCATATACGGTTTCCTAAAATTTGCAAGTATAGGAAATTCTTCAGTTATCTTTTTGTTGTTAATATCTAATTCTATTACATTTTGCATATGAAAATGGCCTCTTTGAATTGCCTGTATGAAAATGACCTGTCTCTGCCTTTTATAATTCATTGTGATTTCCTTTGTGGCCCAACTTGGATTGGCTTTTAATCTAAAACATAGTAACTATGAAATAAAAATTTTTATTCAAATTCTCTATTTTTAAATTATTTTTATCTATTTTAATACATCAATTTACGAGGAAGTGTGAGGTTTTGTCAAATTTTCCTTTCCTTTCTGTTTAGGTTTATATATAATTATGGCTTTGTATTTGTATTATTTGTGGTTTTGCTTCTTTTTATCTCTAAGTGGTATTGCTTTAACATTTCATATGTACATTGTTAATACATAATGATTCGTAATTATGACCATCTCTTAATGAAGAATTCCTTTTATCTATAAAGGTATTTCAGTTAGGACTTTATAATGCTTTTCACCTTAAATTGCATTCTACTTCATGTTAATATTCTAGATTTTGTTTATGCTTCTCACCTCTTTATTCTCGACATTCTTTTGTCCTTTTGTTTTAAGAATTTCTCATTCAAACAACATATACCTCCGTATTGGTTTTTTACTCAGTCTGAGAGTCTCTATCTTTTAATAAATCGATTTAACAGATGGTTATGGTTACTTGGACTCATTACTGCCAAATGATTTTCTGTTTTTTCATACTTTCTTGTTGTTCTTGTTATTTGGGGGTTTTTTCTTTTCTAGCTTTGATTTGATCAAAATTGCTTTGTTTCACTTTTCTTCTTAGGTTGAACTTTACATATTGTATGCATTCCCCCACTGGTTATTCTTAGCTTTTCAACAACCCCCAGGTAAACTTACACTTCTCTAATACTATCCAAATTCAAGTCAGTATCTATTACCTTTTCCCAAACAAGACCAAAGCCAATTGACTTTTATTGCCCTCTGCCTTCTCATTCCATACTCATCAACACCACACTGTTTTTCTCTTGGATTTTTTTCCTGCAAGTTCTGAGAAATGCTTAGGGAATCCTGTTTTGTTTTGTTTTGTTTTGTGAGACAGAGTCCTACACTGTCATCCAGGCTGGACAACAGTAGCACAATCACAGCTCACCACAACTGCAAACTCCTGGCTTCAAGCAAAGCAATCTTTCTGCCTCAGCCTCCTGGGTAGCTAGGACTACAAGCACATGCTGCCAAGCCGGGCTAAGGGAATTCTGAATTTTAAAAGCCCAGGGGACTTATGAGCTATATAACAGTTTTCTCTCTCCTTAGAAAGAAGTAATTAATAATTTCTATCTGTTGTTACTAAAGCATGATATTGCAAGGCTCTAAAAATTCCACCAGGAAAAAAGTAGCAAGAAAGGAAGGAGAACATGTAATATCCATAAAATTCTTTTTTTTTTTTTTTTTTTGAGACAGAGCCTCAAGCTGTCCCCCTGGGTAGAGTGCCGTGGCATTACAGCTCACAGCAACCTCCAACTCCTGGGCTCAAGTGAGTCTCCTGCCTCTGCCTCCCAAGTAGCTGGGACCACAGGCGCCGCTACAACGCCCAGCTATTTTTTTTTTTTTTGGTTGCAGCCGTCATTGTTGTTTGGCGGGTCCAGGCTGGGGATTCGAACCCGCCACCTTAGGTGTACGTGACTGGCGCCTTAGCCGGTTGAGCTATAGGTGCCGAGCCCATAAAATTCTTATAAGGATTCTGCCCAAAGCTGAAAAGTATGCTTGCTGGCCCTGTAGTAATTTTGTCAGTTAACGCACGAGAACCTGTCCTTCCAGGCTCAGATGGGAAAAGAAACAACAGTGGTAGGATCCTCATTTTCATCATGTCTTCCCCAGGGAGCATAAAATGGGGTATGTGAACCCCCTTCTACTTTATGAAGCCACACTCAGTCTTGCCCAACAAACCTGGCCATGGGCGGTGCTTTCATCTTGGAACCTCACAGACATTTGGAAGGAAAGGAAGAAACGTCACCATCAACAGTAAAAAACGATGTGGGTAATATCTGATCATTACTTTGTGTTAGAGAAAGGATCGTCTTTCCTACAAATGGTGCTGGAATAATTGGATATACTATGCAAAAAATGAGTATCAACTCATACTTGGTACCACATAGGAAAATTAACTCAAAATGAAGCATAGACTAAATGTAAAACCTAAGGCTATGAAACTTACAAAGGAAAACAGGAGAGAATGGTTATGATGTTGGGTTGGGTAACGATTTCTTGGTTACATATCAAAAGCACAATCTACACAAGAAATAGTTGAATACATTTGGATTTAATGAAAACTGAAAAAGACAAGCTACAGACTAAACAAAGAATTGTAAATCATGTGTCCAATAAAGGACACTCATCGAGAATGTATAAGGAAAGTCTCAAACCTCATTAATTTAGAAAAGCAACAACTCAAACAATTGATTTCTACTTCTTGTTTTTCCAAAGTTCCCATCTATTTATGTCATTTAAGAATTAAAATATTGGCCAGCCACAGAGGCTCGCACCTATAATCCTAACACTTTGGAAGGCTGCTTGAGCTCAAGAGTTCAAGACCAGCCTAAACCACAGCCAGACCTCATCTCTATAAAAAAACAGAAACAATTAACCAGGTGCTGTGGCAGGTACCTATAGTCTCAGCTACTAGGGAGGCTGAGGCAGGAGAGTTTCACTTGCACCCAGGAGTATGAGGTTGCTGTGAGCTATGATGATGCCACTATACTCTAGCCTGAGTGAAGGGGATCTCGGAAATAAAAAGCAGAGAACATCCCTGAAGGTAACAACAGTTTTAAAATTAACAGAACAAGATTTAGAGCTGATAAGCTAGAGAAAACTGGTATTTCAACATAGGGAAAAAACAAGTAAGCAGAACCACAGATCAGATGGCACTAGCACTGACCGCCCCCTGCAAGAAGTAATTAAGATGTAGAGATTAAGTAAGAATGTGACAATGGAAGTTAAAAATAGGTGTAACTTACAGGATATATAAGAATTAAGAGTTTGTGCAGGAGGTGGTGAGCTGTTTCTGCCACCCCTATGCTATTGAACTTGGTCTTAAAATTGCAGAGCTTTTCTTTGTTTTTCAATAAACTCTGAGCGTGAGTGTCTTGATGTAGTGTGTGTTCTCTTCTATTTCATCCTGGTTGTCCCGTCTACTCAGAAGAGGAGTTCCACTTGAAGGACACTGGCTGGGGTGCACCCCTGGTGTGTCTCAAAGGGTGCATCTCAGAAGGCAGGTGGTCAATAGCCCAGTAGGGCAGCAGCCAAGGCTTTTCTGCATACTATTTCCTAAGTGAGGGAGAGATAGCAGGGAGCTCTTGTAACAGGAACTGTCCTAGGCTGGGCCTGGGGCTTATTATGTTCTCCCTCATGTTTTAATGTTTCTTTTTTGTGGGTGGTGTCTTTCTGTTCTTTTTTTGACCACCCAAGAACCTACAGTTTAAAATCCACCATGCTTTCATGAGGACTGAACAAGACTCCGTCTCAGAAAAAAAAAATAATAATAATAATAACAACTAAAATATTGCTTATCCCAGAGATGGAAGTCATCCTCAGTTTTAGCAGGTCCTACAACCTGGTTAACATACTTTGGTAAATCCTTCAGTGATACAGTTCCTTGCATATTTTTAAATATGTTTATTTCACCTTTACTCTTGAATGGAAGGATCGTAAGTTCTAAAACACAAAATCTAAATTTATTTATTTATTTTTTTGAGACAGAGTCTCACTCTGTCACCCTGGGTAGAGGGCCACTCCCTGATAGCTCACAGCAACCTCAAACTCTTGGGCTTGAGCAATCCTCTTGCATCAGCCTCCTGAGTAGCTGGGACTATCGGCATGCACCACTATGCCCAGCTAGTTTTTTCTATTTTTAGTAGAGATGAGGTCTCTCTCTTGCTTAGGCTTGTCTTGAACTCCGGAACTCAAGAGATCCACCCACCTCAGCCTTCCAGGGTTCTAGGATTACACGTGTGAGCAACTGCATGCAGCCTCTGAATTTTTTTAAATGTGTTCATTCATTCACTTTTAGTTTTAAAGAATCTACTCCACTGTCTTGCAGCCTTTGTTGCTAATGAAAAGATAGATGTCTGCTCAATCTGATTCTTTTCTCTTCTTTTGTAGATCCGCTGTTTTTTATTCTTGGAACACCATTGGGATTTTCTGGGCCTTGATCCTTGGTGTTGTGAAATCCCACCACCGTGTGTCCAATGGTCTTTTCGTGTTCATCTTAATTTGGCACTCGGTGGACACTTTCTGTCTGTGGACTCCTATTTTTCTATTCTGAAGCTTTTTATACCTATCCTCATTTTGAACACTGTTCTCTCTCCATTCTATTTTTGGGGGAACAGTTACCCTAGTACTCTCTCCAATAGTTGTTCTCTCCTTCCTTCTTAGAAACAGAACACTGATTTTAGCAGGACACGCTACCATAAGGAATGCCTACTTTGTGCCCATGTGTTTAAATCCTAGACAATGAAATCTAAGCAGAAGTGTTTGGTAAAAGTCTGAGAACCCTGCTTAAAGAGATTTGAGTTAGCTGGTAAATTCTGCCTTTTCATTTTTCCCTGCCTGCGACTAAGATGTAATGGTTGGAGCTCCAACAGCCATTTTTAATCATTAGGTGAGCTTGAATATCAAGATTTCATGTGCTGGAAGGCAAAGCAGGAATAGAAGAATCAGGGTCTTTGATGGTGCCTGTAGAGCCATCTGGTGAGCTCTGAACTTCCTTCTTTGTATTTTCCTTTAATAGACAAGTGATCCTGTTTCTTATTCATCCTCTGCTTTTTGTAGCTTGCTATTTCTAAGTAATCCTTAATAATCCTTTAGAATCCTTCTTGTTAGGATAGTTGGTCTTTATAGTGAAATAACAGAGAAATTATTAACTCATAGTTCTTCAGTAAGGGTTAAAATCAATCAGGAGCTCTCTTTCTCTCTTTCTCCTTCTCTTTCTCTTGCTAGATGACACCCTATGAATTTCTGTTTTCACAAACCACTGAGGAACCCAGCAGATAACAAGGAAATGCAGATTTCGTTCACACCAGGCGTACTGACTAATTTTGTCTTTCAGAATTTGTTCTTGGCTTGGTGCCCATATCACAGTGGTTATGGCGCCAACACCAAAGTCGGTAGGTTGGAACCCCACCCAGACCAGCTAAACAACAGCCCAAGAGTTTGAGGTTGCTGTGAGCTGTGGAGCTGTGATGCCACAGCACTCTACCAAGGGTGACATAGTGAAACTCTGTCTAGAAATAAAATAAAATAAAATAAAAAATGGTAGAATTTGTTCCTTTAGCCTCAAGTGGTTCCTAAAAAGCTTCTGGACAGACAACAGGGGGGGACCTGCCCATAATCACATCTCAGGACAGAATCAACAACAGGATTGGAAACACCTGTGAAAAGTCTGTCTCCAACAGCAAAGACAGATGCTTATTATCCTGCCAGAGAAACAGTGGATGGACCAGTTTTCACAACACCCTGTGAATTTGACTGCAATTACCATTTTTTCCTCTTTGCCCTCCTTAAACACAGCCAGCCACCTGCGCTCAGGGCTAGGGCTCCTCTTTTCTTCCTCTGCCACACCCTCTCCCTGCTCACTTCCCTACTCTCTCTCCTTCTCTTGTTCCTTCTCTTCTTCCAAGAAAGCATAATGCAGTCTCTACTTTTATATCCTGGTCTTGTTTCAGTGAAACTTTTTTCTTGTACCACATGGAGCGCCCGCCTGCTGACCTTTTTACCCTAACACTTCTGACGTTTCTTTTGTAGAAATGTCAGGAATAATTCTAAATTCATCCAATGAGTATTGATTTTTTTCTACTTCTCTTTCTTTATTTCTCTTGGTCATTTAGTGCTGCATCTAGGTTACTAATTTACACTTTTACAGCAGCCAATCTACTCCTCAGCTTTATATTTTTTAAGTTTCAATAGTGCTTTTTTTTTTAATTTCCAGGATTATCAAACTGATTTTTTTTTATCATGGTAAAATACACACAGCGTAAAATTTATCTTAGCCATTTCTTTCTTTCTTTTTTTTTTTTTTTCTGCAGACTTTGGCTGAGGCCGGGTTCAAACCTGCCACCTCCAGACCAGCGCCCTACTCCTTGAGCCACAGGCGCCACCCCTATCATAGCCATTTCTAAGTGTACAGCTCAGGGGCATTAAGTACATTCCCACTGCCGTGCAACCATCACCACTGTCCCTCTCCAGAACTTCTTCATCCTTATAGACTAAAACTGCACCCTCTAAACACTAACTCCCCACTTCCCCTGCCCTGTAGCCTCAAGAAACCACCATTCTACTTTCTGTCTATGAATTTGACCACTCTGGGTACAGAGAAGGAATTACACAGTCCTTTTGTGACTGAAGTATGTACTCTACAGAGCATATTGTCTTCAACCGCCTGCATATGGCAGGATTGTCCTCCTTGTTAAGGCTGAATCATCCCCTTGTGTGGATGTATCTGCTCATCTGTCCATGCTACTTGCACCATTTCTATCTTTTTACTGTTGAGACTGACGCTGATATGACCATGGGTGTATCAGGTTGATTCTCAGGGTGGCCATATCTTCTCACTCCTTTCTGAGAATATTAATAATAATTAAATGGATTTAAAGTCTCCTTCCACTCACTTTTTTAACTTTGCTCTCTGATACAGTCATTTGTTGACTTTGGTGTCTTTCTCATGGTGCTGGCGACCCTCAAATGTTGTTGTTCCTCTACCAAGAGGAGCTTTGTAAAATTCCCTGTGTGCCATGGTGGAGAAGTCACAGCGAGGCACAATAGCCTGCACACAGGAAGGGTGGAATGTGCTGCCCAGGCAGATACCTCAGCCCAGGCATGTCCTGGGAGCAGGGAGGGCACGCAGCTGTCTGGTTTTGCTGGGTGTCCTCAGCCACCCTAGGCTGGGTGGGCTCTGACTCCCTGACCCGAATAGCTGCTCCCTCTTGAAATGACACTCCCCTTGTTAGTTACCTGACCGAGGCGCCACCCCTCCCACCGATCACCCCACTGGGGGCTTTGCAGCCTCTTCTCATCACGCTCTCCAGGCTTGCCCTCCCCTTACACCCATTCCCGTCTTTTGCAGCCCTCCCTTCCTACAGATGATTTTCGACTGAAGTTCCCTCGCTCAGTCTACGGGCTTTCTCATAATTTCTGTCCATCAACAGCATCTCTTCTTTCTTCCCAGCATAGTTATGCGAACTTCTTACAATAATTATTTCCGTCACTTCTCAGAAGTTAGGGCAGGAGGGGAAGGCTGCTGCGTGTACGTCACCTGCCCTCTTGAACCGACTATCTACTTTTCACAGTTTCTTATTATCAAATCATGAGCTCAAATCAACAGCCTGTTACTTTAGGGAAGATCATAAAACAGCGCATCAGTAGGATTGAGACATTCATGCCTTTGTCTGTGTTAAGCAAACAGGAATCTTTTGGTGGCCAAATATTTTGACAAAAGCTTTGCAATTTTCTTCTTGTGCTCTCCCAAAGGGATAGCTTTTCTTAAGTCCACAGAGTCTTCAGACAATGGTTGCTTTAAAAATATGAATATTCCTTTGAGGAATATGGGTTTATCCTGACCCATCCCCTGGGGGCAATCAGGCTGCTTTTCGTGTACTGATGCAGCTGGAAGGAGAAATTTTTCTTCTCTCAGCAACCAGTACAAGATTTTCTGGTAGGTCCAGGAACCACACCTTGGTGGGGACAGGTCCCAGGTAATTCTACTTGGGATCGAAGCTGAGACTCTGAAGGCGGGGACAGAGGGAGAGTAGTCCATAGAAGGAAAATCTTTGCCTCTCTTGTTTTATGTTCAATGATGGGGGTCCTATGAACTAAACTGACGAAAGACCCAGTAAGGGAGGAGAGTTTATTCATGCATGCCATGTGCCTCCCAGCCTGAGTGTTCAGTAATGATCAACTCAAAGGGCCGGTTAGAATCTGGGCCTCATATACCTCGCTTTGTAGAGGACGGGGGATAAAAGGCTCCTATGGAAGAACATATAGGTTTCTTGAGGAAAAACAATTTTTTTTTTAAGGAGGAAAAACAGAGACAAAAATGTTTGTGACCATGTTTGTCCACACAGATGTGAGTGATCTTGCCACCTTTTTCAAGGCCATAAAACTCTCCCAGAGAGACAATTTATGGTAGCCCTACTTGTTAGAAGTTGCTGCTTTGCGTTAGATAAAGGACGCTCTGAAGACAGCATTTTTCTGCATTCATTGAATCTCAAATGTCTTCAACTTAAAATAATCTTTACATCACCTCTGGGGGTTCTGAGTGGGTCCTCCGTGAGATGCTGTGGAGGGAGCCATTGTTCCTGAGAAAGAGAGGAAGGCGGAAAGGACAGAAAGATGGTATAAAACTCTGGGGAGCCAGGAGAGATTCCTCAAAACCTAAGTCCACAATACTCTAGGACAGCGGCTCTCAACCTGTGGGTCGCGACCCACAGAACTGTATTAAAGGGCTGTGGCGTTAGGAAGGTTGAGAACCACTGCTCTAGAATCACCTGTTGGGTGTGACCTTTAGTGGAAACCACTGCAAAGCCAGGGATTGGCATCTAAGATGACAGGAGGCTGCAGTCTCGGATGCTGACAAGAGAAGACCCTGAGGAATTAGGCCACTGGGGATCCTTCCCCATCATGGGGAAAAGCCTGGGCCTCCACAGGCTGTGAAATAAGAGGGAACCAAGTTTACCTAAAAGTCCATGAGACAAGGAAGCTGCTGTTGAGAAGGTGACTGGAAAACAACACTCCAGATACCCTGGGGTTGTGGACTTTGATCTGGGTGCCTAGAAGGGGAGACTCAGAGTCACTTCCTTCCTGTGTCCCAATCTTCCCGGGAACCTGCTCCTCCAGGGCAACCATCCTGATTCCAAATACCTTTAAAATGTCCTGGAAAGGCATATCCCACGACTAACCCTTATGTGCCAGGCTGATAATCTAACTCTTCTTGGTACTACTTAGGACAAAAGCCCCTGGTCACACCAAGTTTCAATTTGGAAAGATGAAAAAGGTTCTGGAGATGGATGGTGGCACTTCCGATTCTCTGACAGCTTTTTAGAGGTATAATTGACATCTAACAAACTGCACATAGTTTCAAACATGTAGTTTGACATAGGTATATACAGTCTACACCTAGGAAATTATCACTGCAATCAAGATGTGAACAAATCCATCGGCCCCCAGAATGTCCTCACTCCTTCTGGTAATTTCCCTTTTAATTGTGTGCTTTCCCTGGCCTTGGGTAGTTTTCTCACATGAAGGCCCTGAGAAGTTAGTTCCCTCTTCTTAATTCTGGAGTGGGGCCCTATGAAGGCCTCCAGTGTGCTCTCTGCTGCTTCTTCCTCTCCAGTTCTGCCTTAGTCACCCGCTCTTAAGTCCATCTCTTCAATTGAGAAAATCTCCTGGGCTCTGCCTGATAGAATCTTGCCCCACCAGGCAGGGTCAGGTTCAAGGCCTGCCCAGGAAGGGTCAGACTCATGTCCTTCCCAGGAAATAGGAATGGTACCAATTGCTGCCTCCCTGACCCTTTAAATCCCCATCTGCCATAGCCCAGGTGTGGAATTCCTTTCTTGATTTCATTCCACCTGCATCCAGGTGGAAATACAGATTATTATTACATTATATGTTATTTCTACAGAACAGGGATTCCATTTTCCTTTTGTTTCACACCTGAGAATAATCCTTCTTCTTTGGGTCCAGAACATTTTACTGCATTGGTTCTGTGAACTGAATGTTTTGTCCCCTAAAATTCACATGTCAACACCTTGACCCTCAATGTGATGGCGTCTAGGGATGAGGACTTCTGGTAGTGATATGAGGTGGAGCCCTCATGGTGGGATTAGTCCCTGTGTGAGAGGAGACCTGAGAGCCCTTGTTCCCTCTCCCTGCTCCCTACCACATGAGGACACAGTGAGAAGTCAGCCTTCTGAAAACCAGGAAGGGGCCCTCACCGGAAGGTAACTGTGCTGACACTCTGATCTCAGACTTCCAGCCTTCAAAACTAAAGGAATAAATTTCCATCACTCAAATCACCAGTCTATGGCATTCTATGATGGCAGCCCAAACGAAGGCACTTGGCTCCCCCTCCTTGTCCTGCAACCTGAAAATCCAAGTTTCCATTCATATGGATGGAATTAAAAGTAGGGCAATTCCACCGTATATACATATTTGAAAACATGGTGTTGTATATCGCAGATATGCACAAAAAACTTCAAAGGAAAAAGAGAAAATATTGACGAAAGACAAGAGGCGGGGGGCGGGTGAGGGAGGAGCTCCATGGTATCAGGTGACAATGCTAGAGAGATGCACTTGTCACTTCATGTACTTCACACACCAAGCTGCTACCTAGGTTCTGTTACCTGCATCTCACCTACAAGGACGAGGAGACCCAGAGTGATTAAGGAATTTGCCCAAGGTGGCAGCACATCCTGCGTTCAGCGCCCACGCCACTTGCAAGCTAGTAGGAGGGACAGTGCAGTGAGACCAAGGGCGGACAACAGTCTGGGAGGGGGCTGAGCCCTGAACCACGCAGTGTGGGTGGAGAAAGGGAGCTGCCTGGAGGGAAGGCAGGGTGCGCTCACCAAGTTGAGCGTTTGTGGGTGTAAGAGAGAAAAGGGAGTTGTAAAGAAAGGCTTTCAGAAGGTGCCAGTCACTGAAGTGGGGAGCAGGGGAGGAGGCAGGAAAAGGTGATGGGATTGCGCTGGCTTCACATCCCCAGGGTCATCTAGAAAGAGGTGTCCAGGAGGTGATCAGGCTCAGGGTAAGGGCTTGGGTGGGATAGTGTATCATCTACGCCCAGCTATTAGTAGTTGCCATGGGATAGATTAGGCCTCTTAGGAGGATCTGGACAAGATGATTGGCTCTGGCTAAGGAACCAGGGACAGGAGTCAGATTTAGGGTTTGGGCCTCAGGACAAGTCATTCTCTCTTTCTTATGCCTAATCACAGGAACTCCTAAGAACAACTTACAGCATGCACCTTGGACCAGTCCATCACGCTCTGAGGCTGGTGTACCCCACACCACCGAAGAGCAGCAAAGTAAGATGAAAAGAGTCAGACTTCAGGGCGGTGCCTGTGGCTCAAAGGAGTAGGGCACGGGCCCCATATGCAGGAGGTGGTGGCTTCAAACTCAGCCCCAGCCAAAAACCATAAAAAAAAAAAGTCAGACAGACCCGAGTATGAATCATAGGTCCATTGTGTACTGGTTATGTGACCTTAGGTAGATCACTTAATTTCTCTAAGCTTTCATTTGCTAAATATAAAAATGTGCAGCTAAGAATGCCTACCTTGTGGCACGTATGTGAAGATTTAATGAAAAAACATATGGAAAGCAGCACACGGACACGTAGCAGATATTCAGGAACTGATAGCTCCCCCTGCCACCACCACTTCCTCTCCAGAGCCCATCTGATGTCAGTTAGGCCTTGCAATATTTCCCTGTAGACCTCCTCTAATTGCAGGAAGGCTACAGACCCCTTAGAGAATTAGCATGTTTCATGGGACAGCTCCGAGTTCCAGCGCAGACTCTGACACTTACTGGCTACATGATCCAAGCAAGTCACCCAACCTGTGTGAGCCTTAATTTCCTCTCCTATAAATGGGAGTATTAACCTCATAGAACTGTTCTAAGAATCGAATGAGATCCCAGACGTAAAACCACAGAGTCTGGCACATGGCAGGTGTTCAATACATTTTAGTTCCTATTACCTTTGGCTTTCCTTCTATTCTTTGTCCCACGGAGACAAAGTCAGCAGTTATCCCCCACTCCAGCCTCCAATCTTAAAGTCCAAAGCACTATCTATCTCCTTCTAATGGAATGATCCTAGTCTGCCTCCTGTGACCTTTGTTTCTGAGAAAATCTTGTCTGCCCTCTGGACAGGGAGCTTACTGGAGGGAGATGAAGGGGGTGGGGTGGGCAGAGACCTACTTCTGTCTTCCCCAGACTTCCAGGTTCACATTAGGTACACAGGAAGTGTGCACTGAATAAAGGTATCAGTGAATGACACTGCAGATACATCAGCTGTGGGTGAAAGAAAATTAATTTGCAGATGGAATTATTACATTGTGTACCCAATCTTGCAAAACAATGAGGCACAGCTTGTAGGAGTTTCAGACACTTTTTCAGAAATTTAATTGCTAGTTAATTTTCCTGCAAAACACAATAACCTCTATAATCTAAAGAAAATAAGACACAGCTCTGAAAGCCTCATCAGGCTCTGCCTAAAAGTACAGCGGTTTCTTTGGGTTAGAAACCCGGGGATGCAAGTGTCCATAATGGGCACTGTCTTTGTGAATGTGCAGTGTCTTCACTTTGCGTCCTCCCCTCCTCATCAGGAGGGAACCACCTTTGACTATAACAGTGAAGGTGGCCTAAACTGAGCCATCTACAGTCTCCCTCTTTCAGGGGGTTCCCACCTTTGACTATAATAGTGAGGGTAGCCTAAACTGAGCCATCCATAGTCTCCCTCTTTCTCTCTCTCTGTTCTCTTGTGATCAGAGCTTAGTCTGTGACCAGGATGAAGTCTCAGTCTGTTGACTGGGAAAGGACTCAGCTCTACAATAAGGCTCGATCTGTCACCATGATCAGGAAGCAGCCGGAGGCCAGGATCCATGCATAGCTGCAGCTATGGTCTCTCTCTCTCTCTCTCTCTCACACACACACACACACACACACACAGTTACAACTGAAATTAGAGATGGGCCAATGGAACAGATATGACATAGACAGCAGAGTTGTCTGCTCTACTGCTCAAGAAATAATTTTTGAATTGAATTAAATAAATGTCAGGTGAATCTTCAGAGTTCCAAGGTGAGGCAGGACATGGGTAGCAGAGAAGGAGTGGGAAGGAGGATGCGTCATCATCCCCAGTGAGTAAGGGCCCAGCAATCAGGTGTACCACACAGAGTTAAATCTTGCCCTGACCCATTTAAGAAGCTCTTGCCTGGGAAGTTAGAATTGTCACCTTCAGCTGCATGGTAACCCACATAGAGATCAGAGACCCCCAGACGGCCTGCCTGGAGACGTGTGCCCTCTGGCCAGATTCTGTCAGCTCCAGTAACTGTCACTTGCTTGGGTATCATGCTAAGTGGGTCAGCATTTGCCCGCCATTCTGCTGATTAATAGTGTGTAAAGTGGCTATCTCATGGTGGCTGGGGCACTGTGACTCAACCTTGGAAAATGCCACTGCACCAGCAATGAGCTCACCCCCTGAGCAGCAGTGAAGCTCTGAGAGTGTTAAATCTCCGTGGCTACTTTCTTGGGTGCCCACGAACTCTTTGCATGGGCATGACCCTTGCTTGGTCTCCCTTCTCTGCTTCCTCCAGTGTCCCACGTGAAGGACACTTTTGAAATGGGGGATGAGACGTAATGAAGCTAGATACAAAATTAATCAAATATGACGGAAGAATTGGTGTGGAATGCAATCCTGTCAGCATATTATTCACCTCCTCGGAGTGCAGTTCTTTGTTTACTCTCTGCAGCATTTGTGAAGGACTCGGGCAAGGAGCAACACCAGGCATTATTTTTCAACATGAGGACTATTGACAAATAAAACAATCACCAGGGAGGGTAGGTTTGATATTTAAATGCACTGAGAGTCTGATGTGTTGATTTTTCTTGTTTTGATTTAGTTATAAGATGTAAAGACTTCAGATAACTTGATTGCTGTGATAGAGCAGAAGCCATTCATGTATTCGTGCGTTTGTTCATTTCACATGATTTGCTAAGCATCCACTCTGTGCCTGACCCTGGACTAGACACAGGAGCAAGTCAGCCGCAGCGATGGTAGTTGCCCCAATAGAAGCAGCATTTGCTGTCATTGCTGTCATCAGCTAGCATTAATTGAAGATTCACCATGTGCCACTCTGGCCTAAGTCCTTTGTAAGCACCATCTTACTGAATTCTCACATAACCTATGAAGTAGCTGCTATTCATGGTCCAGATGAAGAAAGTGAGTCACAAAGCAATTAAGTTAACTTGCCCAAAGTCAAGCAAGTGGGAGATCATGGCACAAGGCCGTTCAGATCTTCCCTCCTCAAAATGTGAATTTTGAACAGAGTGACTAATAGATTCAAAAATAGGTTGGGATTTATGTATCCCCCAGGCTGTGCCTGAACGAGACCAACCCTGACACTGCCCTGGTCCTTTCTGACTCCAACCCCGGATCTTCAGCCTTCTCTTCAATCCTTCAGTAGCCTTCACCTTGTGCCAGTGGGTTTCACATTGCTTACATTAACCAGAATTGGTTTCTGTTGATTACACCCCAAGAACCCTAATTGGTGCATGTAGAGAACTCCCCGTGATAGAAGCGTCAGAGGGTAGAAGCTGCATGAGCATGTGCAGCTTTGTGGTGGGCTACAAAGAAATGGTGTGACATCATACTCTCCAAAGATGGCTGCAAAAATGTCTGTTATCCCCACCCATCTAGACCCTGCCACTCCCCCATTGAGTGGTGGGGTCAATATCCTCTTCCCTTGAACCTGGACAGACCCTTGTGGCTGCCTTAGCCAATGGCAGAAGTAACACTGTGTGATCCCCAAGGCTTCATCAGAGTGCCACACACTCTGTCTTGCTTCCCTGAGATGCTGACTGTGGGAACCCAGTTGCCATACTCTGTGCCATACCAAACCAGCTCATGTAGAGAGACCTGGTGCAGAAGCCAAGTAGAGGTGCTCTGCCCAACAGCCCTGCTGACAGCCAACTCCAGATATGTCGTGTCAACTTCCAGGTGTAAGTGAAGACATTTCCAAGTAATGCCAACCCAAAATCACCAAGTGACACACCCACCACAACCCCATCCTTTAAGTCTTCCCAGTTAAAGCTCCAGACATTACAGAGCAGAGACACACCATCTCCTGGGTCCTGTCCAAATCCTGACCCACACAATTTGTCTACATAATAAAAACATTTGCATTACCCCACTAAGTTTTGCAGCAATAACAACTAGAACTGATGGGTGTTTGTAAGAGAGGGATGTATCCAACCTGGAGACTATTATCTCAGCAACTTCCCTCAGGAACTGCTCTTCACACCCACGAATATTCCCAGGCAGGGGTTCTTATGGCTAATGACCTTTCCACTCTCAGGGACTGGGTAGGGCAGGGAGGTGGGTAGGGCAGGGCTCCAGAGGCCAGAGCCTGATGACATCTTGAGCCCAGGATCTGAAAATCTCAGTCCATGTACTCAGCAGACAATCCATTTGGTAGGAAGAAGTTTCAGGTGTCAGCTGGGAAGAAGTACCTTCTGGGAGAATATCCCATTTAGAAACTAGAAGAACAAGAGAAAAATCACAAATTCCTCTGAAGGGTGCATCCTATTTGTTATTCAGGAAAGGATCATTTGTATCTAAGGAACATCAAACGAATCAGCAGAGCCTCCTTTTTGGGTCCAGGGAGAGACAGAGCAGGTGAAATAAACAGGGTATGCAAAAATGATAGCATCAGGGTGTTATCTAGAGAGAAACAAAATGTCCTGAGCCAGCTGAGAATTTCATTAAAGTAAGTCTGTGGTAAAAGTAATGCTCTGTTCTTGTCACCACTGCAATCTGGCCATCTCTGTCCTGAAAATGGAATGGTGTTCATGCCAGGGACAAGGACACTCCAGACTCTCTCTGTCTCTGTCATGTGTGTGTGTGTACGTGTCCCCAACCCCAGCTTTCTGTCACTGTGCCCTTGTTTTTGTATCATGGCTAAGAAGACAGATTCCTGAGTCAGGATTCCTGGGTTAAAGCTGTTGACCTCAAGAAACTTACTCACCCTCTTTAGATTTCAGCTTTCTCATCTGTTAAAAGAAAGGGGGTTCCGCCTGTGGTCCCAGTTACTCGGGGGGCTGAGGCAAGAGAATCGCCTAGGCCCAGGAGTTGGAGGTTGCTGTGAGCTGTGATGCCACAGCACTCTATCAAGAGTGACAAAGTGAGACTCTGTCTCTAAAAAAAGGGGGGGAGTTCAAAATAGTATTTACTTTTTAGGGTTGTTGTGGGATTTTATTAAACATCAGCACAGTCCTTGATACTAAGGGAATTTCCATTTTATTATTATCTTCGTTATTATTACTGCTTGCTTTTCTGGGCCTGTATAGGCATTTTGGCGGCTGGAGCCCATGTGTCTGTGAGTACATACATTTCTGTGTCTGTGCGGCTGCCTTTATTGCCATCCCCAACAATCCCTTTTCCACCCGTGTCTGAAATGTGATCCTTCACTCTTCCCTGAATGAACAGAGTTGGAAATCACTGCAGTGTCATAGAATAGTTAGGAAAAATATGAGCCCAACCATTTGATGGCGGGCCTGGGAAGTGATGCCAACTCCTATAATTACCAACCTCAAAATCTCAGTGATTTAACAAAATACAAGGTGATTTTTCTGTTTGTGTCACAACGTGAAGCAAGATAGGAAGTTGTCCTTGGGGGCTCTCCTCCAAGCGGGGACACAAGGATTCAGGCTCCTTCCATCCAGTTATAAAACTGCCATCCTAGAAGCCTGGAGGGTTGGGTGAGATGTTTTTAACCCAACCTTGGAAAAGAGCTAACATCACTTCGGCCCACACCCTGCAGTCAGAACTCAGTGTGTGACAAACAGGAACACTGACTGCCACAAAGAGTAAACTCAGGGAAATGTTACTTCCTGTGGTGAAAAGTTTAGAGCTTATTAGGACTCAGACCCAGTGAACTGCCCGTGCTGTTTGTTGTTCCTGGGCTTGGGAGCGGCACTGAAGACCTTGCTCTCAATGCGTTTCCCTCTCCCCATCTCACCCTTGTCCAGGACACCATCCCAGCTTTCCAGAACAACTGCAGTACCTTCCCATTGTTCTCCCTCCTCCCATTCGGACCTCTCTTCCATCCTAAACAATGCCACCAAGTCAACTAAATGAAAATCTGAGCCCCGTCTCTCACATACAACAGTTTCCCATTGCTCTTCAAAATACAGGGGAAACCCTTGAGCTTACGAGGCCCTCCAGGCCTGTCCCCCCAACTCCCATGCCACTTCAGTTTTCTCCACTCTTTTCTTTAAAGTCTGGGTTTGAGTTTGACCTTCTAATGGCCCCTCAACTTCAGTGTATGATTCCCACCCTTGAGCCATAAGTGCTGTTGCCTCTGCCTGAGAAACACCTGCCCACCCACCTCCAGCCCCTCCAGCTACAGAGTTCCTGCCTTTGCTCCTCACCCCCCAGACTGGATCAGGTCTCCTTCTCTTCCCTCCCATGGTCCCTTATCCTAAATCTCATCCCTCTTCATAGTTATCTGGGATTCCCACTCAACTCTAAGCTCCAAGAGGGCCAGGGTCATGTCTACACCCATCCACTGCTATCTCCCCGATAGCAGCCATGGCACCCAGCACATAGTAAGTACTCAGTACACAATTGCTGGGTTAATGACTCGCTCTACAGGAACACTGATAATATTCTTTTCTACCTATTGTTTTCCTTCCCTGAGTCCTCCACTTGACAGAAACTCTTCAAAATCTCCTGTGTATTTTTGGTGCCTGAACCGGGACTTTGCACGCAAAGGAGAAAAATGAAGAATTGACTCATATTGGCAAATAACTTATTTTTCATCATTATCTGTCCACTTTGACCGCATATGAAACCAGACCACGTGGTGTGTGAGCCAGAAATTAGACAGAAGTGATGTTGGAATCCAGATTCAGGCCAGCTGAGTGGTGGGATCCACTGTAGGCCTCAAGATTGTCGAAAGCATCCCTGTGGGGCCATCGGCTCATTAAACAGACCCTAGGGAGAGTCGGGTGTTTTCTTCTGAGATTCCACACTCTGTGGTAACTAATTAGTCATAGCTTTGGGTAATTGGCTGTTCTCCTCAGGGCAATATTATCTGCGCTCTAAACCAACACAGGTGCCCAGGAGTCGGCAGCAGATCCAATCCCCCAGTGTTCTTCTCGAGTGAGGTGGGAAAGAGGCCAAAAGTGAGTGTTTCTTGAGATCACAGAGGGCAGAGAGGTTGTGATTTCACAGTACATTTTCCTGAACATGAAGGAAAAGAAAGTCAAACAAAGCAATAGTTTGGCAACAGATGGTGAACAAGATCAGTTGGGAAAATCTCTTTTGGGGTTGAAAGGAAAAACTGCTGAGATGCCTCTATTGAGGGTGTCACTGACTCCCACCTGCCTGTAATGTCTTTATTTTGTCGCCTAAAATGCTTCATCCAAAAGAAGATCAAATCCGAAGAGCTGTCTCGCACCTTTCATCTCAACCGGCATGAACATGTCTCAGAAAGCATGGGAATAAAAGCTAAATAGACTCTTAGCTCAGTCGCCATTCAGGACCAACCGCAGGAAGCAGAATGCTGTGGATGGGGGTGCTGGTTTCCATAATGGACACTACAGAGCTGGACCAAGAGTTATGACACTGGTAGAGGGTGGCAAGCCTCCCCACAGCAGGCCGGGATGGGAGGACTACTGCCCAGACATGGATGCCACCAGAGAACAAGCACAAGCTGTCTCTGCCTGGGGAAGGATTTCCCAAATCTCTGCCACACATAGATGGCCTAAGCCGCACTGACCTCTCTTCCTCACATCACACAGGGAGAAAGGCAAAACATCACTTCTGCAGTACGCACAAGAAAACATCCCACTCAACCCAAATTAAGTGACATTCTACAAAACAACTGGCTCGTACTTTTCAAAGGCGTCATGATCAGGAAAGATAAGGAAAGACTTAGGAACTGTCACAGACTAAAAGAGTTTAAATAGATAGGCCTACTATTGTGAGATCTGGGATTAGATCCTGGACCAGAAAAAGGACACTAATGGGAAAACTGGAAAAATTTGAATAAGGTCTATGGATGAGTCAACAGTATCACATCAGTGTTAATGTTCTAGTTTTAGTGGCTGCCCTATGGTTATATAAGATGTTAGCATAATGGAAGCTGTGAATCTAATGTCGCTTAATTTTTTTAAAGAAAGCAAATAAATCTGACCACAAATTCTGTAATTATACATACTTATGGGGTACATTGTGATATTTTGATACATGTATACACTGTAGAATGATCAAATTAGGGTAATCAACATATTCCTTACCTCTAACATTTATCATTTCTTTGTGTTAGAAACAAACACTACTCTTCTAGTTTTTAAAAATATACAAAAAATTGTTTTTGATTATAGTCACCCTCCAGTGCTATGGAACACTAGAACTTATTCTTCCTACCTAGCTGTACTTTTGTACCCATTAACCAGTCCAGAAACCTCTAGTAACCACTATTTTACTACCTGCTTATATGACATTATATATTTTTGCTTCTACATATGAGCTTGGCTTATTTTCACTTAACATAATGTTCTCCAAGCTCATCTATGTTGCCACGAATGACAATATTTTTTCTTTTATGGATAAATGGTATTCCAGTGTGGATACACACACACACACACACACACACGTAGTATTTTCTTTACCCATTTATTTGTTGATGAACAGTTAGGTAGATTCCATTATCTTGGCCATTATGAATAGTGATGTAATAAACATAGGAGTGCAGATACACACTCTATGTACTGATTTCCTTTCCTTTAGATATATTTTCAGGAGTGGGATGGCTGGACCATACATATAGTAGTTCTACTTTTAGTTTTTTGAGGAACTTCCGTATTCTTTTTCATAATGGCTATACTAATTTACAGTCATACCAGCAGTATATAAGAGTTCCCCTTCCTCCACATCCTCTTCAGCATTTGTTATTTCTTATCTTTTTTATAATAGCCATTCTAATTGTGATGAGATAATATTTCATTGTGGTGATAATCGATTATGTTGAGTATTTTTTCCTATACGTACCAGCTATCTGTACATCTTCTTTGGAGAGATGTCCATTCAGCTCATGGTTCTATTTTTCGTTGGACTACTTGTGTTTGTGCTATTGAATTGTTTTAGTCCCTTGTATATTCTAGGTATGAATTGTTTCTCAAATGAATAGTTTGCAAATACATTCTTCCATTCTGTGGATTGTCTCTTCACTCTGTTGATTGTTTCTTGGCAGTACAGAAGCTTTTTCACTTGATGCAGGCCCATTTGTCTATCTTTGCTTTTGTTGCCTGTACTTTTGATGTTGTCTTCATAAAATCTTTGCTCAGCCCACAGTGTTGTCTGAAGTATCGTCTCTATGTGTTCTGGTAATTTTGTAGTTTCTAATCTTATACTTAAGTCATTCATCCATTTGCAGATGATTTTTGTATATGGTAAGAAGGATGTAGTTTCATTTTTTTGGTGTAGGGATGTCCAGTTTCTCTAGCACCATTATAGAAGAGACGGGCATTCCCAGAGAATGTTCCTGGTGCCTTTGTTGAAAATTAGTTGGCTACAAATACATGGATTTAAGTTTGGATTCTATGTTCTGCTCCATTTTAATGCCGCGATGTATTTTCATTGTTACAAAGGGGTTGCGACTCACAGGTTGAGAACCACTGGTCTATGTGTTCATTTTTAAGCTAGCACCATGTTGTTGTTCTTGTTGTTTTTTGGTTACTATGACTTTGTAGTATATTTTGAAGTCTGATAGTGTGATGTCTCCAGATTTATTCTTTTTGCTCAGAATTGCTTTGGCTATTTGGGGTCTTTTTGTTGTTCCACATGAATATTAGGATTTCTTTTCCATTTAGCATCATTATTTTCATAATATTAATTCTTCTAATCCATGAACATTGGATGACTTTTCACTTTTTTGTGTGTCCTTTTCCATTTATTTCATCAGGTTAGTGTAGTTTTCCTTGTAGAGATCTTTCATCCTTTTAGTTAAAATGATTCCTACATATTTTTTGTAGCTATTACAAATGAAATTACTTTTTAAATTTCTTTTTCTGCTAGTTTGTTTAGGTGTAAGAAGCTTTCTATATTTTTGTATGTTGATTTTGTATCCAGAAACTCTGCCAAATTTATTTATCAATTCTAAGAGGTTTTTTGGTTTTTTGGTGGTGCTTTTAGAGTTTTTCTATACATAAAGTCGTAATCATCTCCAAACAAGGATAATCTGACTTCTTTTCCAGTCTAGATTCCTTTTATTTCCTTCTGCCTAATTGGCCTGGCCAGGATTTCCAGTACTATGGTGAATAAAAGTGGTGAAAATGGCATCTTTGTCTTGTTCCAGATCTTAGAGGAAAAGTTTTCAACTTTGCCTCATCCAGTATGATCTATCTGTGAGTTTGTCATCTATGGATTTTATCCTTCTGAAGCACATTCCTTCTATACCTAACTTGTTTTTATCAGCAAGTGATGTTGAATTTTATTAAATGCTTTTTCACCATCTATTAAGATGAACACATGGTTTTTTTTCTTCGATTCTGTTGATGTGATGATCACATTTATTGATTTGTATATGCAACCATACTTGTATCCTTGCTATAAATCCCACTTAACCTTGGAAAGTGATCTTTTCAATGTGCTACTGTATTCAGTTGGCTAGTATTTTGTTGAGGATTGTTGCTTCTATTTCATCAGGAATATTGACCTCTAGTTCCTCTCTCTCTCTCTTTCTGTTTTCTTGTCTGGTTTTAGTATCAGAGTAATTCTGACCTCCTAGAATGAGTGTGGAAGAATTCCCTCCTCTTCAGTGAGATGGAGAAGAATTGGTCCTTCTTTAACAGTTTGATAGAATTCCACAGTGTATACACTTTTATGTAATGAATTAAAAGAATTCCACAGTGAAATAATTGGGTCCTGAGATTTTCTTTGATGGAAATCTATTTGTTACAGATTCAATCTCATTACTTATAATTGATCTGTTCAGGTTGTATATTTCTTTTTGGTTCAGTCTTGGTGCAGTGTATGTACAGGAATTTATCCATTTCTACCAGGTTTGCCAATTTGTTGGTATATACTTGTCTGTAATAGTCTAATCATTGTTTGTATTTCTATAGTATAAGTTATAATGTCTCCTTTTTCATTTCCAAATTTATTTGTTTTGGTCTTTTCTCTTTGTTATTGATTAGTCTAGCTAATGGTTTGTTGATTTTGTTTATCTTTTCATTTTTTGATGTTTAATTTCATTAATCTCTGGTGCAATATTTATTCTTTCTTTTATTCTACTAATTTTTAGTTTGGCTTGTTCTTCCTTGAGATGCATCACTAGGTTGTTTATTTAAAATGTTTCTATTTTTTCAATGTAGGTTTTTATTGCTATAACCTTTCCTCTTAGTACTGATTTTACTGTATCCCCTAGATTTTGGTATGTTGTGTTCTATTTTCACTTGCTTCAGGAAATTTTTAATTTTCTTTTTAATTTATTCATTAACCCGTTGGTCATTCAGGAAAATATTGTTTAATTTCCATGTATTTATGCAATTCAAAAAGTTCCTTTTGACTTCTAGTTTTATTCCATTGTGATCAGAAAATATACCTGGTATGATTTTAATTCTTTTAAATTTGTTGAGACTTGTTTTGTGGCCTAACATATGGTCTGTCCTGGAGAATGTTACATATGCTGATGAGAAGAATGTGTATTCTGCAGCTGTTGAATAAAATATTTTGGAAATATCTCTTAGGTACATTTGGTGTAAAGTACAGTTTGAATTCAATGTTTCTTTGTTGATTTTCTAAATGATCTGTCCAGTGCTGGCCTAGATGTGGAAAGAAGGAAACTTTTTTACATTGTTGGTGGGATTGTGAACTAATACAGACTCTTTGGAAAGAAGTATGGCAAAACCTCAAAGAGCTAAAAGTAGATCTTTTGATCCCACAATTCCTTTACTAGTATCTACTCAGAAGTTTAAAAAAAATCATTTTACTATGAGGATATTTGCACCAAAATATTTATCACAGCTCACTTGCAAAGATGTGGAGCCAACCCAAGTGCCCATCAACCCAAGAATGGATTAATAAACTGTGCTATATGCATACCATGGGATACTATTCAGCCATTAAAAAAAAGATGGAGACTTTAGATCTTTTATATTTACCTGGATGGAGTTGAAGAACATTCTCCTTAGTAAAGTATCACAAGAATGGAAAAGCAAATATCCAGTGTACTTAATTCTAATATGAAACTAGTATATGAACAACTACATGCCCACATGAAAGAAAAACACAATTAAACTCAAGAGGGGGGAAGTGGGAGAAGAAAGTCAGAAGAGGAGAGGAGGGAGAAGGCTTGGCGCGCTCTCTCCTAATGAGCACACTGTAATGGTGTGTGGCACACCTCCTGGGTGAAGGACTCAACTACAACTTGGACATTACCTAACAAACACAAACAATGTAACCTAGTCATTTGCATCTTCATATTAATTTGAAATAAAAAAATTAACAAATAAATAATCTGTCCAATGCTGAGAGTAGGGTGTTAAAGTCACCAATTGTGCTGTATTGGAATCTATCTCTCCCTTTAGATCTGGTAATATTTGCCTTGCATGTGCAGGTGCTCTGGTGTTGTATGTATGTATATTTACAATTATTAAATCTCTTGATGACCTGATCCTTTTGTCATTGGACCTTCTTTGTAATGACCTTCTTTTTGTCTCTTAATAGTTTTTGACTTAAATTCTCATATAACTATAGGTACTCCTACTTGCTTTTGGTTTCTATTTGCTTGGAATGTCTCTCATCAGCCCTTTACTTTCAATCTATATGAGTCTTTATAGGTGAGTTTCTTGTAGGGGACCGACCATATAGTTTGGTCATGTAGGATTCATTAAATCCATTCAGTCAATATATACCTTTTTAAAAATAAACTTATTGTCATTACCATTGTTCAATTGTTCTTCAAAAAGTAAATTCATTTCAAGTTAATGTGAGGGTATAAAGAACCAAGTTAAAATATTTGCTTTTGTTAGGTAGAGTCCTTCATGTGGTTATGCCCCACACCCAAAAGGTACCAAACACCCCCCCCACCTCATGCCCATTCAGTGGGAGCACCCCAACCCCCTCCCCCTCCCCTAACTTGAACTGAAAAGAGTTTTTCTCCTATGTGGGCATGTATTAGACCATCTACTGACTTTTATACATTGGATAATTCCTTTTCCATTCTCGTGATACTTTACTAAGAAGCATGTGTTTCAACTCAGAGATGAAACCATCTTTTCTTATGGCTGAATAGTATTCCATGCTGTATATGTACCACAATTTGTTAATCCGTTCCTGAGTTGATGGGCATTTAGGTTGTTTCCAAGTTCCGGAAATTGTAAATTGAGCTGTGATAAACAATCTAGTGCAAATGTCCTTAGCTTCTGTACATCTGAGGAGACAACAACTGAAGCAAATAGACAACCTTCAGAATGGAAAAAGATATTTGTATATTATGAATCAGACAAAGGCTTGGTACCTAGGATTTACAGAGAACTCAAATTAAAAAAGAGCCAACTAAAACTCAACAAAAAATGACCCCCAAATTCCATCTATCACTGGGGAAAAGCCACGAATAGGATCTTCTCTAAGGAAGACAGGTGAATGGTGAACAAACATATGAAAAAATGCTCATCATCTCTAATAATCAGAGAAATGCAAATCAAAACCACCCTGAGATATCACCTAACCACAGTAAGATTAGCCCACATCACAAAGTCCCAAAGCTGCAGATGCTGGTGCAGATGTGGGAGCTTGTCTGGGAAAGATTTTACTTCTCTCTCATTTCTACTCTGAAATGAAATCCACTGAGATTTTACTTCTCTCTCATTTCTGCACTGAATGAAGAAAAGCTGAAAGAATAGCTTTCCTATCAGCACTTTGAGGGTATCATCCTGTTTTCTCCTAGACAGTAAGGCTTCTGCAGAGAAATCTTCTGTTAGTCTTATAGCAATTCCCGTATATGTAACTTGACACTTTCCTCTTGCTGCTTTAAAAATTCTCTCTTTGACTTTTGAAAATTTGACTATCAAGTGCCATAGAAAGAGCTTTTGGGGGTTGAATCTATTGAAGGACTTTTAAGTTTCCTGGATCTGGATGTTCATATCTCCACCCACACTCGAGAAGTTTTCAATTATTTCATTAACAAGTTTTCTATGCCTTTCCCCTTTTTTTCTTCTTCTGGAATTCCTGTTATATGAATATTTGCTTTCTTAATGGTGTCCCATAAGTCTTGCAGACTTCCTTCACCCTTTTCATTCTTATTTCTTTTTTCTTCTCTCTGACTGGGTGATTTCAAATAACCTGTTTTCAAGTTCAGAGATTCTTTATTCTACTTGATCAAGTCTGCCCTTGAATTTGTCTACTGTATTTTTTATTTCATTCCTTGAATTATTAAGCTCCGGGCTTTCTGTTTGATTCTTTTTAAAAATTTCCATTTTTTTTTTTTAAACAGTCTCAGTCACCCTGAGCAGAGTATAGTGGCATCACAACTTACAGCAACCTCAAACCCTTGGGCTCATGCAACCCTCCTGCCTCAACCTCCCAAGTACCTAAGACTATAGGCACCTACCACAACACTGGCTAGTTTTGTTCTATTTTTAGTAGAGATGAGGTCTTGCTTTGCTCAGACTGGTCTTGAACTCCTGAGCTCAGGTGATTTGCCTGCCTTGGCCTACCAGAGTGCTAAGATTACAGGAATTTATTATATCCTGTTGAATTTCCTTAAGATAATTATTTTAAATTCCTTTTCTTGCAATTCATTGATTTTTTTAAATAGGGTTTGTTACTAGAGAGTTATGATATCCATTTGGAGGTCCTATTTCCTTGCTTTTTCATGTTTCTTGGGTCCCTGCATGAGTGATTGTGCATCTGGTGAAACGATTGCCTCTTTAAAAAGACTTTCACTTGGTGTTGTGTTTTAGTGTGCTGGTTGGGTAGAGTGTGTTGACTCTGTTTGCAGATAGGTGTAGTGGTATTGTCTCTCTTTGGCTTCTTCAGTTATGTTCAATGTCGGCAATAACTATGGGTGCCTCAGTTCCCTAAGCTGTAGAACTATGTGGTAGCAGCAACAACAATGTAGGTTGCTAATGCTCTCAGTATCAAGGTTTGGGGGGTGCTCCTAAATACATTTTTCCCCACAATGAAAAGACCTAACAGAGGAAATCCCTCTTGCTGTCAGGTCTCACAGAGACTATAAGCAGCTGCAGCAATTCTGAGATCCAGGGGTAGGTACTCAGAGTGGCTGTGGGGCCAGGGGCCTAGACTCAGGGTCTTGTGACTATTGTGGCACATGAGTCTTAGGATGGAGGTTTGGTCTCTGTGGCGGGGTTGGATGTAGATTATACCCAGAGCCAGGATCTGTGACTCTAGGCATCTCCTTATTGCTTGGGTCTAAAGGCCCAGGTTGTAGGTATGATTGTGTCTCTGAGAGTTAGAGGCTAGCACTGGCCAACTAGAATGAAGAAGAATTATTCTGGAAGTCTGAACCTGGGGAGCTGCAATTTCAGAACCTGAGAAAATAGGACTCAGTGACAACTCAGGTCCCAGGGAGAAGGCACCATATAATAGTGACTCTAGATAACCCAGACTCTGTGAGGTCAGATGCAATGCTAGCAAATACCCTAGAATGGCAGAGCAGGCTGTCATTTAGACACTGAGGGAGGCAGGGAATAGCATAACAATGACTTCTGTCCCAAAGGAAGGGGGTATCTTGGCAGCTCAGATTCTAGCATGTTCATCCAGCTTAGGAGATGCCGAGTGCTAGAGTCACTTGGCCTATAGAGCAAAGTATGTCAGCTCAACCACTATTGAATTTTCCTAGGATACAGGGCACTGTGTCAGCTCAGCCCTGAGATGCACCAGTTACTCAGTTCAGTCAGGGCACTGACTACCCAGGGGGCAAAGTGTGCTACCTTGGCTTAGGCTAGGGGTAGGGCTCGGGTTACTGTTCTAGGTAGCTCAGGTGTTGTTTCCTGGGATGCATGGTGAGGCTTCCACTTAGGCAATAGAGAGGCATGGCATGACTTCCCTCAATGGCCAAGGTACTATTTTCCCAGGGGACAGGGTACCACTTCAGAGAGCAGGGGAAGGAGTAGGCAGAGCGGCTCTACCTTCACTTGGCCCCATGGGGAAGAGTTTAACAGCTGTTCACAGCTCACTGGAGCTGGGCCAAGGGCTGAGGCAAATTGATAGTTTAGGTGATTTGGTAGTTGAGCCACCACTGTGGGGTGGTTTGGTAGCCTCAAAGATAAGGGGGAGCCATGACTACCCAGAGCAAGACACACTCCAGCAGTTCCAATTCCAAGATGGCATATTGCAGTAGTCATGTGAGCCACAGAGGATGAGGCACAGGGTTGGTTTCTCCTCTGGGAGGAACATAGTTGTGTGGACTTCAGGAGCTGGGCTCAGTGCCTATGAGGATCTCAGGGGGCCTCCATGGTGAGGTCTGTAAGTGTCCAAGGCGTCGGTGAAGGGTGCTGTAATCCTTTTGCTTACCTCCTCACTGTAGGGAAAAAGTTCCTCCTGTTCCCAGCTGATCCAAGTTGGGAGAATGAGGTAATGGAGGCCTGGCCTTTTCTTCTGTTCTCTATGTGACTATCCTGAGTCTGTGCTGGCCAGGGTGTCTACTCCCCTGATGCACCCTAACCCTCTTCCTCCATTTTCATTAAAATGTAGTTGTTTATTTGTTGTTCTAGCTGTCTTTGTGAGGGAGACTAGGGGTTTCCCGAGTGAAAACATGGGTTGGCCATCATGTCAATGTTACTTCCACTCACTAAATTCCACAATTCTTTTTTAATGAAGTAAATTCATTTTCAAAAGAAACTTACTATCACTCCCCAAAATGGAAAACTAAGGTTATTAACCATCAAATAAATTTAATGAAGTTAACTTGTAAAAATGAATATAGTGATTACCAGGGGCTGAGGAATGAGGGTTAGGGAGATGTTGTCAAAGGATATATAATTTCAGCTAAATAAGAGGAATAAGTTTAAGCCCAACATGGTGGTGGTTATAGTTAATAACAATGTGCTGTACTCTTGAAAAAATGCTAAGCAAGATTTTAAGTGTTCTCACCATTAAAAAATGGTATGTGAAGTTATGCATATGCTAATTAGCTCTATTCTGCCATTCCACAAAGTATACACATTTATGTACACAATAAATATATTCAATTTTTATTTGTCAATTAAAAATAATTTTCTTTAAAAAATGAATACAGTGACAACCAGGTACTGCTACCCACCAGAGGCTTTGAGCTTAAGACCTCTTCCATCTTTGTTAAAAAGGGAAATTAGCAACTGCCAGAGAAGTGTGAAAATACATCAGCATCCAACTGGGACTTTCTCCATGATGTACTCGGAGGAGAGAAAGATGTGTTTCATTGTTAGCATCTTGTCTATGCACCTTTCAAAAAAGATCTCTGGCACCACCTAAAAGCACACACCACTTTTGGAAAACACTGCTGTTTTGAAACTTCTCGGTTTGAAAACTTTGTGGCTGTAGAGCAGGAGTCAGACGGAAGACCTTCTGCTGAAGTAAAGAGTGACCCTCACAGTATCATCCCTCGTGTGGGGAAGTGGCAGTTGTCACGTGCTGATGGTGGGAATGCAAATTGGTTCAACTTCTTTGAAAAGATTCTTTGGACCAGTTATTTCTCCTTTCAGGTATTTGTCCTACAAATACAATTGTTGGTATAGGTTGAGCATCTCAAAGCCAAAACTCCTAAGTCCAAAAGATTCCCAAATTCTAAACTTTTTGGGCACTGACATGATATGCAAAGGAAATGCTCATTGGAACATTTCAGATTTCAGATATTTGAATTTGGAGTGCTAAGCTGATAAGTATATAATGCAAATGTGTTAAAACCTAAAAAAAAAATTGTGAAACCCGGAACACTTCTTGTCCCAAGCATTTCAGATAAGGAATACTCAACCTATAACAGGAAAAGTCAGAAACAACTTAAATGCCCAATAGTAAGAAACACACTATACAATGGAATATTATACAGCTATTAAAAATAAAGAACATACACCAATATAGATAGATCAATTTCCAAAACATACTATTTTTTTCAACACATATTATGTAAAGAAATGTTCCCATGTGGATTTTTTTCAAAGTAAACATATATATTGATTGCATCAGTCAGCTATGGCTGCCTAACAAATAACCCCCAAACTCAGTGATATATGACAATAAACATTCATTATCAGGCTCAAAGGTGTGCAGGGACTTGGGGGCAGCTCTCTTTTTCCTCTACATCACCACAGACAGACTGGACAAGCTCTAGTCATGACCATCCTTCTTCCAGGGTCAGCCATCCACCTGGAGCTTATTCCCCTCATTGTCATGACAGAAGCATAAGAAATCTCTACCAAGTAAGTATATTTGAAATTTTCACTTGTGTCCTACCTGCTTACATCTCATTAGCCAAAGCAAGTCACAGCCAAGCCCAACATCAATGCAGCCAGAAGTGTATCCCTCATAGGAGGAGAAGAGTGAATACCTGCTGGGCAAATATTTCTAAAAATCATCAATAAATGAAATATGTATATCTACATACGCTTGATACATCACATTTTGTGTATATGTTGGACACATAGAGAATCTCTAAGGAAGAGCATATAAAGAGTTAATAATGGATTGTGTCTAAAAAGAAGCTGGGTGAGCTGGGTGCCGTGGCTCACACCTGTAATCCTAGCACGCTGGTAGGCTGAGGTGGGTGGAATGACTGAGTTCATGAGTTTGAGACCAGTCTGAGCAAGAGTAAGACCCCACCTTTAAAAATAACCAGGCATTGTGGTGGCCACCTGTAGTCCCAGCTACTCAGGAGGCTGAGGCAAGATTATCACTTGAGCTCAAGAATTTGAGGTTGCTATGAGCTGTGACACCAGAGCACTCTACCAAAGGCAACAAAATGAGATTCTGTTTCAAAAAAAAAAACAAAACCAAAACAATAATAGCAATAAAGAGGAGAGTGAGAGACAGGAGGGAGGAGAGATTGTCTTTTCACAATGTTTGAACATGTTACAATTTACATATACCATTTTTGTAAGAGAAAATTGACCACCTTTACATCCATAAGGCATTTCTACTTTGATTCTCTTCTTTAATGGTGAGAAGGATTCTACTTTGATTCTCTTACTTTAATGGTAAGGTGACTTGCCCAAGGCCAGACTATGACAGAGCCAGACCAGGGCTTGAACACAGATCTGTCTTAAGCTTGGGACACAAAGCACCCCCTACACCATGCGGCTTGCAGCAGTACAATGTCCATCAGCACTGTCCAGGGCAGGGTGTCCTCTGTGGGCTGGCATAGGGATAAAACCCCTAAACCCCTAAGTCTCTCACATGGGAGAGACTGAACAGGGACAGCCCTGTTGATGATCAGAGATTATCTTGTCCTACCAGGTCATTTTACAGATGGGCAAAGAAAAGCCAAAACCACAAAGCAGGGCTCTCTCTCTCTCTCTCAGAATATCCTTTCACCTGGGTTTCGAATGGAAGCTTAACACCCATCTGAGAGGTTTGGTGGAATTAAAGAAGAACATAGAGATGAAAGCGTTTTCCAACCCACAGTGTGAGGCATAATTTGGGGGATGGGCTTATCAGCATTCATTCCCCCGGGGGACAGCCACGAGGCTCCACCTTCTCTCTTCCTTTGGCCCAAGAATACAGCATAAAGTGACCATCACTAGAGTAGTTGAGATCTTAGAGAAGAGAAGCGACAGCTTTCAAGAAATGCCAAAAGGCCTTGAGCCACCCAGGCAGAGAAAAGTTGCTTTGCAAGAGTGCATGTTAGTTCTGTGCAGCAAATGTGTCAGAGAATTGTTCTCCAGCAGATTTCATGCCTGAGCTGGGATTGGGTTGATGTGAGTCCTCTGCAGCTCTGTACGTAATCGCTATCTTAACCAAAGGTCTGACCCTGCGGGAAGGGCTGAGGGGGCTGCCGCCCTAGGAACCTTCCCCCACCAGCACCCCACCACCCAGGATGGGTTTTCCTGGTGAGTCTCCTTCCCCACAGAAGGATGGCAGCGTCCCCTCTTGCCTGAGTGCCCTCCTCTTCCTTGTCATCATCAGGCCTCACACTCACTCAGAAAGCAACAAAGAAATGGGTGGGAGGAAACCAACAGAGGCGGCAGATGCTGGCGAAGTAAGTGGGGCCTGCAGAGTCCCACTTAAGCCATTTTCAACTTCGCATCAAATGGAAATTTCTGTGAGCTGCGTTGAAAGCTCCTACAATGACTAATGTCGCCAAGTGAGCTCTAGGAACAAATGGATGCTAATTATTTTGTGGAAGCTGAGACAAGTGGAGAATTTAAACAGAGGGTCCGACTAAGCAGATGGTGGGAAGTCTGAAGGCTCAGAAAGGCAGCCTGGCCCCTCTTGCATAGCGCAGAGGCAGTGGCTCTGGGGCCTTGAATCTGCAAAGATTCCCCTCTGCACAGTTCCCCGGCAGCCTCCCAGCTCCAGACAGCCCCAGCTTTGCAGCTGGCTGGAGGTGAGCTCCTGCAGAGGGGAGTCCAGGAGGCCTCTGTGAGGGGAGCAGCCCCACAGGGAGCCCCAGATTGACATCCAAAGCTTTGGAAATATGAAGTTTAATGTCTTCTTTAAGCCCACACCCAGGAAGAGGGCATAGAATACAGGTGTGTTTGATTTTCCAAAACAAGTTGAAAGGGGTGTAAAACCACTTTCCTCAGCCCAACCTGACCACAAAGGTCCTAGCCAGGCCTGGGCCATCTCCCTCCTCTAGAGCCATCCTCCCAGCCTAGGGGGTTGTGACCTGGGTACTTTACACCCCTGCCTGCAGGAGGACTGCACATTACTAGTCTCCGCCCAGGCCACTGTCTTTTTGGAATGCTCCCCCTCGCCCTCTGACCACCTCCTTCTAAAACTTAAGGACTCCAGTGCGCCTTCTCCCTAATCCCATCCCCAACCCCTCTATCACTCAGCTGGGACCACCTTGTTCCCTCAGCTTGGCCTACACTGTACTCACCACTCTGAAGTATAGTGTGCGCTTGAGTCCCCAGAGGGCCGGGGCCTGGCTCAGAGTTGGCATTTGGGAAACACTTGCTCCCTAGGGTTGAGCGGGCACCTGGGAGCAGTATCAGGTCCAGCCTTACTCCAGATGGAGCCCAGTGCCACTGACACCCACACAGGGACAGTCAGTAGCTCAGAGAGAGTTGGCAGCTCATTAGGAAGTGCAGTGAGTGGGCGTGTCTCTCAACTTCCTATGCCCTACCATCTACTCAAGGGGCTTAGCCCCCCTGAAGCAGTCACAAAGTAAATGGAGAAGAGTAGCATGGTGAACAAATGAGAAGAATCCCAAGAACATAGATCCAATCTATCCCAGCACCCCAGGGGGCTCAGGCACAGAGGGGAAGGGGCGGACAGGGCAGAGGCAGACCAGAGCAGAGTCTCCTCTTCCCAGGGCTGTGTCCTTTCACCCACCTAAGAGGCAAAATGACAACGGCAAAGGCACTTACATCAGGGCTCATCGTATACTCATTTAATCTTCTAGGAATGCTTGCCAAGAGCATTTTATTAATAGAGAAACTGAGGCACAGAATGGTTAACTAATTTGCCCAAGGTCACACAGCTAGTAAGTGGCTGCTGAGTCCCTGGCCACATGACTGGACAGGAATTCCTCCTCCCCCACCCTGACACAGAGCAATGCCATAGAAAGCATCCACCTGGGGCTGCAAACTCAGAGGATTTCAGGGCTCAGGCAACTGACATAAGTCAAGTGTGCCAGGTGTGAGAGATCAGGGAAGAGTAGGGTGTGCAATGATTAGAAGGTAAGGCCTGCCCAAAGGGATTGAATTTTTGTAGACAAAACATGTCTACAAGTTGAATTTGAGTGCGTAACTTCTGCTTCATTCCGATCTTTTCACTATTCAGAGTATTGTGACTGTTACAAAGACAGATTGTGGACATCTGGACTCAAGTCCCTCACCAACTCCACAGCTATAGTTGCAACCCAAGGGTCCTCAGCCTCCTCCTCCTCTGGGTACTTATGAGGTCACAGCATCAAGCTCCAAGACCCTTTTCCCTAGTTCCCTCTCTGTCCACTGGATCCTGGATCCTGGGGTCCTGATCCTCAGCATAAGAACCCACTCTTCCCACCTCTCTGCTGGTGCCATGAGCCAAACCAGCTGCCCACTTCTCCTGCTCCTGCCCAGATGCCCCTGGGTGCTCCTCTGTTCTTGCTTCATCATCTCTACCGCAGAGCATCTAGAGAGACCCTCCCTCTCCACTGAACTGCATACACCTTGGTGGGCCCCACAGCTAAGTTTCTTAGGCTCTCTGGAATAGATACAGCTTTGTCATACCCAGAGTTGCCTTGGTAATTAGGCCAAGACTTGGGGAGGGCGAGAGACTTCAAGCAGCAGCCACCACTGCTTCTCCAAACAAGGCCTCCTCTGACTCCCCGGTCCTCATTCGGCATTGTTTGCTCCGCTCCTCTTTGCCTGGGCCCCTTGCCATCTAGCGGTGGGGCTGGGGGAGGAGTTGGGGTCCCAAACCAGGCTCACTAAGCACATCCATACACATCTACATGCCAGTTGTCTTGGTCTGTGTTCTGTTGCTATAACTGAATGCCACAGACTGGTTGATTTATAAAGAAGTTTATTTGCTTCACAGTTCTGGAGCCTGGGAGGTCCAAGAGCATGGTGGCAGCATCTTACTGGGGACTCTGTGCTGCGTTGCAGCATAACGTGGTGGGAGACATCATGTGGCAAGAGGGCCAAAGTGTGCCAGCTCAGGTTTCTCTTCCTTTTCTTATAAAGCCACCTGTCCCATCACAGAGGCCCCACTCTGAAGTCCTTATCTAATAAAATTATTTCCCAAAGGTCTTACTTCTGATTACCGTATGAATTTGGGGATTTAGTTTCCAATCCATAACACTTCAGGGACACATTCAAATCATAGCAACAGTCAAGGGCAGTCTGCAGCCTCTCAGAGACCAATGGAGGTAAACTGATATCTAAGAGAGAAAGAGGGTGTCACTTGCCCACGAGAAATCTCCAAATCTCAGCTCCAGCCTGGCTAAAACCTCTGCTACATGTTTATTATAATCATTCAAAACACACACAAGAACACAAGACTAGTATGAAAAATTGGGGAAGGTGTTTAAAATCACCATCAATCACCTCCCACAGAGAAAAACCACTAGAAACATTTGACATGGCTCTTTCTTCCCTTTTCCTAAGATTGTGTAGAGATCTCTATGGAAAGAGAGAGAAGAACATAAATAAAATAGTTGCAACATATTATACACACACACATATATCCTGCTTTTCTCATTGGACCTTATATCATAAGCATTTTCTTAAAACATTAGAATTTTCTACATCATTTTTAAACGATTCATAATAATTTACCAAATGGATACACCATAGTCTGCCATTAAATCTTAATGGTGGGAAATTAAGATTGCATCTAATTTAATACTGTAATAAACATCACTGTCTCTTTTCCTGTCCATCTTCTTAGGCTGTATTTCTAGAAATGGAATCCCTTAAGACAAAGAGCATAAATATTTTAAGGCTTTGATAGATATCTGCCAGATGCCCTCTGCAAAATTATTCTTTCATCACCTATTTGAGAATTCCTGTCTTGCCACATCCTATATATGCTGATTAAAAAATTATGTATATGTATATGTATATGTACACCTAGATACAAAATTACAATTCACATAACTTGAAAAGCTCTGATTTTAGGTGATTTAAATGAAAAGCTGTTCCTCACCTAGCCCTGTCTTTTAGGTCAGCCAGCCTCACATTTGAAGTGCTAGTCAGTCCTGGACGGCCGCCCCTGCCAGTAATGAGCTGGAGAACCCGTAGCCTTTACCCCTCCCCGCTCTCTCTGACTACCCCTCAACACTCACTAGCCGCATCGCTGCCTGGGAGGTGGATAAATGGCTCTGCTGGCTGCCCTTGTTCCCAGAACCCACTTCCTAGCAATACAAGGGGGCCATTTGTCATCCTGCCACTGAGCTCAGCTCTGCCAGACATCTCATTCCACCTCCCCTGCCAAGGACAGCTTGGGCTTTATGGAGCAATGGACAGAGCGTCCGACTGGGAACTGGGAGGCCCAGCCTCTAACTCTCTGTGTGACCTCGGCCAGCTGTTGAGTCCCTCTGAGCCTGGGAGTCTTCAGCTGGATTCTGCCATCTCCAAGATCCCCTACCCTATATTTCTGGGACCTGTATGAGAAAATGGATACTTTGATTATACTGATGGCCAAAGCCTGGCCACCACCCTGGAGTCATCAGTGAACAGAACTGAAATAATATTCGTGGTCATGCAGAGGTGAGTAATGCAGCCCAGGACTATTCTCTAGGTCCCGTGTTAAAAAGCTAGGTCTGGGGGAAAAACAGGTATGTGGAACAAGGCAGCATGAAAGGAAAGAGCTAGAAGGCAAAGGAGGCTCCCAGCACTGCTGCTGTGACCCCCAGGGGCTCTGAGCTCCAGCCTGTCAGGGCTAGCTGTGGCCCCCTGTCGCCATCACAAAGGCGCATCTCCATCAGCTGCAGGTGAGAACAAAGCCTAGCCTGCCATCTTTTCTATGGAAACCTGTTTCCAAGGTGCAATTCCTGTGGAATATTTCCTGAGAAAAAGATGTGAGGAAAAGGTTCTGAGGGTGGGAGGGAAGGTCTGCAGATTTAAGAAACAGGAACAGTTGGCTTTAGAGACTCCTGGAAGGAGAAAGGGGGCTTTTGTTCTCCGCCTTTCCCCCTGTGTCCCCAGGTTTAAATGAAAGCGGCTGATTGATCAGCGGTCTCTCTGCTAAAGGAGGCAAACAAGGTGCTTTGTAGCTGTGCGTGGGTGTGTCTCCACTGTCTCGACGCCGAATGAAAAATGCAATTCTATTTATTTCATTGCTTTTTGAATCTGACTAGGGATTTGATTTTGTTCTAGTAAATTGCTACTTGCAAGAGCCTCGGGTGCCAATGCAGTTCTTGGAAAGGCGGGATAAGATTGCGCACAGAAGACTCAAAAATAACTGGGCACTCCTCGGAGGGATGTGTGGCTCGGCGAGGAAGAAAATCACCCCAATCCTGTCCGTGACTCCGGTCCCAGGCCTGGTCAGTGGAACCCGGAACTGTGAACTCTCTGCCTGCACCACAGGAGAGGGGTAGAGAGGGGCTTGGGGTTCTAGTCCCCGTGCCATCCAAGGGCTGCTCTGAAAACAGCTGAGGCCAAGTTAGTACGAAAATAAATAAATAATACAGGAGTCTCCAGAAGCTGGACGTTGGTGGAATGTTAGACGTGTATGTACTGACCTCGGGAGTTCAGCTGTGCCCACATGATAATCCTCATACAGCTCCCAAGGAGACACGGCTGCCTCTCACTACTCCAAGACGTGGCACCCATGACCTCTGACCCCTCCTGAAGGAGACCCCGCCCCCACCTCTTCTAACTCCGCCTCTGCCTCTTTCTTTGCGTTCCCATGAATGTTTCACTGTTTGTGTAGGGCCATCTGCCCTTCTGAGGCCTTGGGAGAGTAGGGTGCAGGGGCAGATGGAGGGAGGGGGAGGGCCTCAGGACGTCCCCCACCCCAGCTGCTGCTTCACGCCTCCCTGTGCATTCCACCAGGTCCCTCCTTCTCCTTTTCCTGGTAGCCTTTCCTTTCCCCCTTCCCATTTGGGTCTGTCCACCCCCTTCCTTTTACCCCAGGAGCTGACACCCCTCCCTGGAGAAATAATTGAATCTCAGCCACTGTCGGTCTCTGCTGGTATCTTGCAAATGTTGCACCCTCTGAGCTTAAAGGTTGGTGGCAATGTGCTCTCCCTGGAGGAATAAGGGAGCCCTCATCTCACCTGAGTGCCCCATTAGCCCATCGTGTTGGGTGTTGGTCTCACATCTCCAGCGGTGGAGCTCATGAGCCCAGGCAGCCCTGGTGAGAAAGTGCATCCATTCAGCCCAGAAATGTGTCCTGAGTGTCTGTCATGTGCCAGTCACTGTGTTAGGAGCTAAGAATACAGCCATGAGTATGAGATTGTTTCTGCTCTCATTAGAAATGAACATTAAGTTAAACGATTATACAAGTAATTACTACTATGAGGAGAATGGGATTTGAGAACAGGTGTGAGAGTGGGTAAGAAGGAAGACTAACCTCACTTAGAAGATCTGGAAAGGTTTCTGAGAGGAAATGATACTTAAGTTGAAAATGGTAGAACTAGTAGAGGTTAGCCAGGAGGAGAAGGAGAGAAGAGTTTTCCAGGCAGAAAAAAAACCCTGAATGTGCAAAGGCCCTGAGGCAGGAAGCCAGGGGCACTGTGCATACAAGACCTTTCAAAGGTCAGTATAGATGGAGCACAGTGAGCTGCAAGACAAGTCTGTCACAAGCCAAGGGCCACCTGAGCAGGACCAAATAGGTCGCATTAAGGATTTCTGTCTTTCTTGTGAAGGCAACGAAGAGGAATTGAAAGGTGTTCAGCAAGAGAGTGATGCAAACAGTTCTCACCTACACAGAATAAAAATATGACTCCCAGTAAGTTCTAGCATTGGGCTCCATCCAACATTTGGGGGCCACAGAATGACAATGACAACAATGGGAAGTACTCATAGCACAAGCCAAGCACTGGCTACCATCACCAGTGCTTTCTAACAACAATCCCAGGAGATGGGTGCTGTTGTCATCTCTAATTAAAAGGACAGGCACACAGGTGGGCATGACTTGCCTAAGATCTGGCAGCTAGTGTGCAGCAGAACCAGGAAGGGAACCCAGACAGTCAGTGGTGGAGCTGGGAGCTCCTGCAGGGGTCCTCAAACTTTTTAAACAGGGGGCCAATTCGCTGTCCCTCAGACCATTGGAGTGCTGGACTGTGGGCCTCGGGATGAGTCGGCTGCTAAGCAGGACAGGCAGTGGCGGCAAAAACACGCGGTGGGCCAGATAAATGTCCTCAGTGGGCCGGATAAATGTCCAGCTGCATATGGTCTGCGGGCAGTAGTTTGAGGACGCCTGCCCTAGGGTATTGATGCAAGTGGAACCTGCTTTATTGAGATGGAGCTTCAAACAGTAGAAGACCACAGTCCAGCTCCTTCTTTGCCAGAGGGAAGAAGGCAGAGGGAAGGGACGTTTAATGAACATCTGACCTCATTAAGTAATTTGCTCAAGGTTCTGTAGCTGGCCCAACCACAACCCACACCCTCTCCAATACATCAAATGTTCTCAATTGTTTTCCACTCAGTTCTCCTACTAGTGTGTTAACTGTCCCCTTGAGCAATGTGTCATCAGGAAGTCTGATAAAACACTGTTATGCTTCTTGGAAGTAGTCCCTGGACAAAAGGTCTACGGCAGGCCCTCACCAGAGAGCTCTGCCTTCAGCCACCAAACAGCCATGGACTTCGTTTTCAACTCACCACACTTTCTCATCATATTGAGGACATTTCTCCATCTGGTCCTCAAGGAAATTGTGCACCTTGCCAAGTGTTTTGCTAAAATCAAAACACATCATGCAGAGTCTTAGAAATGGTTCTGAAACAGAGGTAGAAGAGCTCAGTTGGAGACTATATTTCATAGTTTAGGTGTGTGATCCTGCATAAATTCCATCCCTTCTCTCAGTTTCCTCATCCATAAAATAGTCATGTTATACCTCCCTGCCTGTGTCCCAGGACCATTGCCAAAGATAGGGGGAAAAGAGATAATAGTAAGGGAAAATGGCTTGAAAGCATTGTCTAGCTGTGACATCATTTTATGCTGTTTTCATGCTCCAATGGGCTGATAATTCTCTCAAGGAAATTCTTAGGCATGACTCATTTCCGGTGAATCCACAGTGACTCCCTGGCTTCACTTCTTTTTTCCTTGCTCACAGCTCAGCTGTTCAGCTGGAGACTGTCATTTAGCCCACAAACTATAGGCTTTCATCTATAATTTCCCTTTAGATTCCTGTTTAGAATTATAGAATTTCAGGGTGGGAAGAGGGCCTACATCTGGATCATCTTGGATCCCGTGATAGGCCACTACAATACATTGTCCTCCCTGGCCACACAGAAAAATACGTGGCAGGTGTGATTTCCTTGCAGTCCCTTGGTGAAGTTTTTGTTCTGTTTTCAGGGCACAGACAGCTCTCAGCCACCCCTGTGGAAAACAACGGAAGCCCAGACTGTCAACCCCTGCAAAGCTGAGAGAGACCAGTAGGGATGTCCACTGGGCTGTCTACTGCCCCATCCAGACATAGGGACTCCAAGGACTGGACTCCCGCTGAGGCTCAATATTTTAGGGGTCTGGACAGATGCATGGAGGAGGGCAAGAAGGGCCCATCAAGGGCCCCATTTGGACCAATATCAGGAAGATGTGAGATAGATGGTCTGCAGGGTGAGCAACCAAGTCTAGCAGGGTCTGTGAAGGCCAGAGACAGATGGTGGCAAAGGGATTTACAGAATCTCTTAAGGAGGACCCAAATGCAGGAATTTAGCCAGGATGTTGCATTCACCAGCTGGGGTATAGCCAGGTATCCACAGATGTCATCTTAGAGATGTACTGCAGCCCAGTGTCTGGGTTCAGATCATTGACCTCTTTTCTGAGCTAAGCTTTTTCAAAGTTCTCCCAGGGAAAAGTCTATCCCCTGTGTATCTCCAGACCCAGGCATCGCCCACTGGGTCCCCTTCCCTGAGTGACTTAGTCCTGCCAGCAGAAGCTTCAAGTACAACTTGACCAAATGTGCTTTAACAGGGGGAGATTATAGCATACCAGCCCAGCCAACAGATATCCTGGGAATAACCAATTGCTGGTTCACAGCAGCCGGTCATGTGGCATGGCATGTCTGAGGCCCCTGTGGGGTCTGACTGCCTGGGTTCACACCAGTTCCACCAGTTACTGACTGTATGAAACTGGGAAAGCTAAAGTCCCGAGATCATAACAAAACTAAGGTCAATCATGAGGATTAAACAGAGTCAGTAGGTGTAATGCGCTTACAACAGCCCCCGGCCTCCAGGAGGCCCACATGAGCACTGGCTGTAATATATAGTACAAGTGTCTCAGGATGCCTTGGAATCCTTTTGTTTTTACTGAGGCAACCTTGACTCTGTGATATTCCAAGTATTCTTACTTAGGTGAGCATGTGGGACTCAGCTGCAGAAACTGCTCGGCACAGCCCCAGTTCCTGCTCCCAGGGAAAGCCCAGCCCGAAGGGAAGCGAAGCTGCCTCCCCTTATATTCATCTGCCGAACCAGAGTAAGTATGTATCATTATTTGTTTTACAGTCAAGTTGAGTCAGAGACGAGAATACACATATATTTATTCTGCAAAAGGAACAGACTTCATTGAAGAGTCCACCAGAGCCAGTAAAAAAGAGCGATGTGTTAGGTATTTGGAAGAAGAGAAGAAAGAAAGCCAAAGATTAAGTGCAGCAAGAGGCGTTTTAATGTTCCTGGTAACTGATTTATAAATTCCGTGCTAAGGCTCTGCGTATTTGACTCTTTGCCGTGAATACCGCATCTCCATTTTTCCATTTTATAGTCTTGGCGGGAAATGGCCTTTTTCAGAGCCGCCACTTACAGCACTTAACTGTGCCGCGGGGCATCTTGGGACAAGGCGGTGGATGAGAGCCTGTCGCAGGCCCCTGGGGAAGAGCTGTGCTTGAGCTGAGCCAGGCCCCGCCCACTCTCCCGAGCTTCCAGCCCCTCCTCCTCCCTTGCTCCTCCCTCTGTCCCCTTCACCTCTGCAGCCCTTACCCTCACTTAGGGAAGTCTGAAAACTGCTCCTCTGAAACCTCAGTCCTTGGCCGCTTGGGGGTTCCTAACAATCAGAATATCATTCCCATTTTTTGGAACTAGGCTTTCCAGCTATGTTACAATTATTATTTCCAGCAGGATAAAACTAAATTAATGACAAATTTTGAAGGGTCTTAATTTGTCATTCCTTCTGTTGCTCTTTTGGCCTGACTATTGGCAAATGTATAGTCCTCCACCGTTCTTTCCTAAGAAGGGAAGCAATCTTCCCTAAGCACACTTCTTCCCTTCAGCACAGGGTAGAAGTTCAACTCCAAGGTGAGACAGACCTGGCTCCAAAACTTATTTACAGATGTGAATTTCTCTAAGACTCAGTTTCCTCATCTGTAAGATGGACGTGTAATTAACAATCAGCCTTCTAAGACTCTGGTGATTATTCAATAACCTCTTGTGAGGAAGGCTTGCAAGGCCACCACACCAGCTGTTACCAGCCTGGCCCAAGCTCTTGGCAAAGACCCAGGCATCAGATCTGCAGCTCTGCAAGGGTCCCAGGCAAGCCCACCCATCCTGAGTGTGTGTGCTTTCCTGGATAGAAGCACATGGACATCTAAGTCAGAAAGACCCAGGCTCTTATTAAAAACAAAAAATTAATATATTAAAATCAAAATAAGAGCCAGTCTCAGCATTATTTGCCATTCTCTTCTTTCTTCCTTTCACCCACCCATCTCCCTCACGTTCACTCCCTTCAGTTCCCCAGCAGTGAAAGGGTCATAAATGGTCATAGTGTCATCAAATAAGACAATGGCTATAAAAGGCCTTTGTCAACCATAAAGCACTTTACAAATATTCACTTTTATGGAGGATTCCTCTGGAGAGTTATATGTGGAGGAGAAGCTTGGCTCCCTCCCAGTAAGAAGAGCAAATCTCTCTCTTCCCACTCTCCAGATGGTGATCTGGGAGTTCCATCATGTTAGAAAAGAAAACATGATGGGGAGGTAGGAACCAAATTCAGCTGGTCCCCCAGCTATGGTCACCCTGTATTTTCAGATTTGAATAAAATTGGCCCAACTAGCCAAAACCAGGATGTCTCTGAGTTCTCAGGGGCTCAAGCTCTTGGGGTCACTTTCACCTCTGCATTATAGCTTCCAATTCCAATTGTTAATTTCAAACGTAAGAGCTAACGTTTATTGAGTGATTCAAAGTGCTTTGTGCATATTAGAGCATAACCTTCTCACAACCTCTTATGAGGTAAAGGTTACTATTATCCCAGTTTTATAGATGATGGCCTTGGGGCATAGAGAGACTAAGTAATTTGCCAGTGAACACAGGGCCACAATGCTCACGGGGCAGCCGGGCTCCAAAGCCCAAGCTCCTAACCCCTGGGGCTTCTGTCTCATCATAGGCCAAGCTCTCAGGCCTGCTCCCTGCCTTGTCCTCCCCACTGACCAGACTTGTCCTCTGCCTGATTAGATCCCCAAACCATGCAGACAAGGCAAAAGACTGGAAGGTTTGCTGGCGGTAGACAGCGTTCACGGTCCTGAAGCCATGGACTTCACACTTTGTAAGACATTGGCATGTGCCCTACTGGTGGAAATGTAAAATGGCACAGCTGCAGTGAAAAAACAGTATGATGGTTCCTCAAAAAAATTCACAGAATATACCACATGGTCCAGCAATTCCACTTCAGGGAATATACCTAAAACAACTGGAAGCAGGTTTCAAAGAGATCTTTGCACACCTATGTTCATGGCAGCATTGCCATGTTATAATTGCCAAAAAACGAAAGCACCTCAGGCTTCATCAACAGATGAATGTAGAGAAAATGTAGTACGTACAAACAGTGGAATATTATTCAGTCTTTTAAAAATGCAGAAAATTCTTTTATTTTATTATTATTTTTTTTTTTGAGAGACTAAGAGAGTATCATGGCATCATCACAGCTCACAGCAACTTCAAACTCTTGGGCTCAAGCAATTCTCTTGCCTCAGCCTCCCAGGCAGCTGGGACTACAGGGGCCCACCACAATGCCAGGCTAATTTTTTCTACTTTTAGTAGAGACAGAGTCTCACTCTTGCTCAGGCTGGTCTTGAACTCTTGAACTCAAGCAATCCCCCTCCCCTTGGACTCCCAGAGTGCTAAGATTACAGGCATGAGCCATCGTGCCTGGCCTAGGAAATTCTCATACATGCTACAACAAGGAAGAAGATTGAGAACATCATGCTAAGTGAAAGAAGCCAGTCACAAAAGGACATGTGCTATGTGATTCCACTTACAGGAGGTACATAGAGTGATCACATTCTTAGAGACAGAAGCTGGATTAGTGGTTGCCAGGGGCTGGAGGAGGGGAGAATGGAGAGTCAGGGTTTAATAGGTACAGAATTTCAGTTATTCAAGACGGAGTTTTGTGGATGATGGTGGTGATACTTGTACCACAATGGGAATATACTTACATCCCGCAATTCAGCAAACTTCTTACTATATTGTGATGAACATTCAGCCCTCCCACTCTATCTTGCCACCCTTTCCTGCCTCCATCAGAATCCACCCCTTGCTCTTCCAGTCCAAAGACTCAAAAAAGGGCCTGGGTTCAGTGGGGCATCTTCCATCAACACAGAGTCTGGCCTTGAAATTCCACTCTTCCCTATTTTATACATGGAAGAGCTGGAACTTATTTTCCCAGGGATATGGACCATGCCAACCCCTATTAGAAGTTCCTACAGGGAGAATCACTGAAAAATGTGTTGAAAAAACAACACATTTTTTTTCTTTCACCCTTTTGCACAGGATGCCATCTCTCTCCACAAAACTGTCCCTGGACTAGGGGTAAAAATAGATTAAATCACTGGGGTGTGAGCAACCCAGGCAATAGTGTGGGCGGAAAATATTAGAATATCTGTATTTTTATATCAAAATAAGAAATTAAACTATGTTAAATATTACACAAACATTATGCCATCTAAGTGATATTCTATTAATTTTAATCTGAAGATGGGAAATCTGATGATTTATAAATAAATATGCATATATAAAGAGAGAATTCTCAAAAATTCTTTACTAAGAAAGGTGCACAATCAAACTGCTTGGTGACCATGGAACCAGGGGATATTGTGGGTAGGTGGCCAGCAAGCTGGCAGGCAGGTAATGCAGAGAGGACTGACCACTCTGAAACTCGTTCTCTACCAATCTGCCGTAGGGCTCTGTGTGCTGTCCTGAGTTGCTTGGGAAAGTTGATGCTTTGGAGAATATGAAAGTAAAATAGATATTACGTTATCCTATATTTTCTGCCACACAAGAACATTGTATGATTATCTATATATTCCAAACCATCTGAGTTCTTTATTTTCTGCTGCACACAACTAAAACACCCACTCCTGAAAAAGAATAAAATGAAACATTCCAAGATACTAACAGGGCTCATATTGAAATGGTGAGTATATGGGTAATTTCTCTTCTTTTCTCTGTTTTTCGTATTTTCAGCACGTGGATATGTTAATACTACTTTTACAAAGAGAAAAAGATATTCCTTTTGTTTCTCAGCCCTTTCCCCACCTCTCAGCCTATCACATTTTCATATAGCCTCCCAAGAAACTAAGGACTCTGAGGCCTCTGGGGGACGCTCCTTTGTTCCTAAGGACGTCAGCTGAAGTGGAAAGCAGGCCTGGGTTTGAGAGTTTTCCTTCACATCCCAGAGAAAACGCTGGGAACACCACTTCACTTTTGGCTCACAATCTGCAATCTGTAAACACCATCCCCCACGTTGACGTTTGCCCAAGCTTGGGACGGGGTTCTTCCTGCCACACCTGCCGAGGGGATTGTGGGGTTGTTAGGACAGTGATTGTGGGACACACACCACTGGGTTCAAATCCTGAGGACTGCTCAAGTCACCTAACTCTGTGCCTCAGTTCTGCCATCTATAAATGGGGTACAGTGATGACAGCACTCGCCTCTCAGAGTGTTGTGAGAGCAAAATGAGCTAATCCAGGAGAAGCCTTTGGAACACTTTCCACACTTGATGCCTCTGCAGAGGGCTCAGCTGTAATTATTTTTCCCATGAAGACCACATAGCTTGACATCTGCTCAAATGTCATCTCCTCTGAGAAGCCTTCCCTGACTGTCCGCTATGACCCCCATTGCACTGCGCCCTGCCACCCTCTAGTCCCCACTCTGCCTGACTTTTCTTCATAGCTCTTGTGAAGTGTCCCCTGCTAAAAAGGCAGGGCTTCTATCTTCCCTGTATTTTGAATAATCTCCAGTGCTTAGAGCAGTGCTGGGCCCACAGCAGTCACTCAGCAAGTATGTGCTTGAGTGAATGACTGACTACATTCCATCTCTTCCTCACATGAAACCCCACTTAGAAAAGGGAACTGACTCAGAGAGGCTAAGCAAAGTGCCCACAGCACACAGCCAAACAGTGCCCCCATGCAGCCTTGGAGCTGGGTCTTCTGACTATAGTGGGACCCACCCGTCCCAAAATGACCCAAAGCCACTTTCAGTCTCTCTGCCAGACTCATTCATTCTTACCTGGACTCTGAATGCTCTGAACCCTGCACTTCTCTCTCAGGCCACACTGAACACCCTGCAGTCTCTCAATCGGACAGCACTATCTCCCAACTCTGAGAATTTATCCAAAGGTCCCCTGACCTTGAGCGGTCTCCCTGCTTCTCTTCACCTAGCTACTGACTCCTAGCCATCCTGTGAGTGTCAGCACGAAGGCCTCTTCTTCCAGGAAGTCTGCCCCTATTCTCTGCTGTTGTACTTCCTGTCTTCCCCTCGCCTCACTTGCTCATCAATGCTGGCTTGTTCCTCTCCCTTGCTGTGCTGCATCCCCACATTCTAAGCTCCGTGAAGACAGAGACATACCATTTAACTCACAAACCCCCTGGAAGATGGGTGTCACCACCCTCATTTTGCAAAGGCTCAGCTTATTGGGCTCAGCCTAGACTTTGGGTTCAAGCCAGTCTTACTCCAGCCCCCTACCCCACACCAACAGAGGCACAGCCACCCTTTCTCCACCACACTCTTCCCGTGGACATTCCACAGGTGGGCTCTGGTGGCTCTTTAGAAATCCCCTGATCCTCTTTACTGAGGGTCTCCTACCTGCAGACCCTATGACTCAGGCCACAGCTTCTCCAACTGACCCTTGGGACCTTCCGTCAGCCCCAGGGTTTTCAGTGCACTGCTCTGACCTTGGGGGAGGGTCTAGCTCAGGACCACATAGTCAGGTTCCATTCCCAGGGTCAGAGCAGACCCATGAAATTGCATATCCTTTGCACCCCAACTTGATTCAGGCCCTCACTTACTTTTTCCTGCCTCTTCTTCCTTTCTCTATTCAAGCCTCAAAAACATCATAACAGGTCACTGCTACTCAGCATTTCCTATAATACCTGCCAGACCCTGCTCTGGACTCCTTACAAATATGAGCACATTGGCTCTTCCCCAAATGGGGCATTTCTCCCCATTTTACAGATCACACAGCAAAGATGAGGCAGGGAGCCCAAATGCTTGCCTTCTCTTGGTGTTGAAGCCGGGCTCCACTGCATGGGTACTCAGCACCTGCGCACGTCACTCACCTGCTGCCCCTAACAGAGCTGTTCCTCCCCCCACCCACCTGGCTCCTCTTCGTCTTTGCAGGTTCCCTCCAGGTTGGGTTCCTCCCGCCTCCTCCATGAAGCATCCCTGCCCTTTCCTTCCCAGTGTCCCGTCACCCCTCGTCTAAACCTCTGGCTCAGCACTTACCCTGTCAATTGCAAACTCCACAGGGGCAGAGACTGTGTCCTCTTATGTCAGCTCCGTGCCCTAAGCCCCAGACCCAGGCCCGGCTGGCAATAGTCTCTCAATAAATACCTTACGAATGAGCCATTCAGTAAATGAGCAAAGGGGCTCGACTCTTGATTTTCCAATTTAGAAACCTCTCTCCTCCCTACAACAAAGAGTTCACATTACTCACGGGTACAAATCGACAGTTTCAAAAAGGCTTAATCCTTCCACACTTACTGCAAGCCCAAACGCACATGGAAATAAATAAGTTTCTTTTTTAGGAGGAAAAAGCAGGCTTTTCATGGCATCATAAAAACAATGCTTTATTTTTCATCTTACAGGGCCTGTCTGGGTTTAGTTATGCTCGGGAGCCTGAGAAAGACTCTGAGCTCACACTCGCATGAAAAATCACTGTCTCCACAGCTGCCCGAGGTGCGTGGAAGAAGTAGACATTTCTCTGTGTGTCCATCTGTGTGTGTCCAACAGTCATCAATCACCCCCAGAATGGGGCCCGTGTGGGAGTGTGGCTCTGTCATCCTCAGTAGATGGCGAAGTAAAGAAAGAACACTAGCACATTTTCAAGATTTTTAAATCTCTGATTAGGACAAGAGAGCCCCAGTGCCCTTCTGCTGGCCTTATTTCAAGTCCTCCTTGTCCTTTCCTGGGTCCATCAACAAGCACCAGGCTCAGGCGGGGATTCTAATTGCTGCACTCATTCATTCCTACACTCTGAGATGGACACTAACGCTGCTCACATAATATTTCCCCCTTTGCCTTCTGGGCCCACCTAGGATGAGCAATCTTTGTGCCCAGTACAACTCATGAAATCACAAAGCAGTTTTCATTTTCCCAGCATTTATAGTTTACAAGGCACATCCCCACACATCACCACACTGAGCTTTGTAGATGAGGAGGCCGGGGCGTGTGGAATCTAAGCGGCTGGCGCACATTTACTCAGTAGGAGGCCAGAAATCGAGGGTTCAAGCCCAGATCTTCAGCCCCCCACAAGCACATTCTCCCTCCCTCCTTTCCACAATCCCCAATGTAGCCGTTACTCAATCACTGGGGGCTGGGAATGGGGCATGAATGACCTAACATCATGATTAAGACAAAAGTATGGTCCATTCTGGATTGACAGATGTGTACGGCAAGGGGAAGGTCAAATTCGAGGGTTCTGGACAGGCAGGCTTGAATTCCAGTCCTGCCTCAGGGCCCCACCTGTGTTATGACCCTGGGCAAGCTCAGTCCTTCTGTACTGGGAGAAGGACTACTGGGCTGATAGGGGATTACTGAGACAAGGCACCCGTAGAGTCCCAGGTAGGAGGAAGGGACTTGTGTTAGCTTGCTAGGGCTGGCACTACACAGCACCACGGGCTGGGGGCTTAAACAACTAGAAACTTATTTTTCACTATTCTGGAGGCTGGAAGTCCAGGATCAAGGGGTTTGCAGGTGTTTCCCCTGAGACTTGTCTCCTTGGCATACAGACAGCCACCTCCTCACTGTGTCCCCACATGGCCTTGCCTATGTGCAGGCTCACCCCGGCATCTCTTCATGTTTTCTACTATTCTCTTTTTATAAAGACATCAGCCAGATGGGGGGAGGGACTACCCTAACAGCCTCATTTTATTTATTTTTATGAAATCATAACTGTGTATATTTATGGGGTACAGTGTGCTAATTTGATATACAACATGGAATCTTTACATCAAACTGATTAACATTTCAAACCTCACAGCCTCATTTTAACTTACCTGCTTCTAAGGTCCTATCTCCAATTACAGTCATTGTCTGAGCTGCTGGCAGTGAGGGCTTCAACATAGGAACATTCTGGGACACACGACTTATCTCATACAGTCCTCACTCAGCACATGAGCCTTTTACACGGGGTCGGAGTGGATTGATTTGGATTCTTTCCCCCTGCTCCACCCCTCAGGCACATTGCTGGCAGTGGCGCAAATTTGTCCAACCACTTTGGGAAACTGTTACGCTGTTGGGTAATATCTACTCGAGGTCACTGTGCGCATACCTTAGGACTCAGCAATTCCACTCCCCACCAAATACATCCATGTATTCACCCAAAGACAGACGCCTGAATGTTCATGGCAGCCCTGTACATAGTAGCCCCAAACCAGCAGCCTCCCGAACACCCAGCAACAGCTGACTAGGTTACATTCCCAACAATGAAATAGTCCACTGTGCAATGAGAACAAAGTACCACAAACACACACAACCAGAATGCCTGGGTGAACCTCACAAATGGAATGCTGAGCCAAGAAGCACGTCACAGAGAGCAAATGCTTTTGATTCCACTTCGTAAGTTACCAAATTGGCAAGATGAAGGAGCTCAGGGTGTCTAAGTCAAGACAGTGCCTGACCTTAGAGGGTGGGGGCGGATAGGAACAGGAAGAGGGTGCAGGGAGCCTACTGGGCTGCTGGACATGTTCTGCCTCTTGATCTGGGGGCTGGTTCAACTTGTGTGCACTCTGTGAAAATGCAAGGAGTTACATGCTCATGATTTGTGCAACTTTCTGCAGTTATACTTCAATTAAAAATTTTCTAGGGAGTAGGTGATGGAAAGAGAGTAATTCATTTGTCTACCCTACAAATACTTCCTCAATGCACCTAGGTAACACTCATGGCTCTCCCCTCTTCCTGCTTCTGCTCTAACCCTAACCCTGACCCTCCAGCAGCCCCAGCCTTGGCCCGAGCCTGGCTGCCCACAGCCACCCACCCCGAGTACCCTCTGCTGTCCCAGGTTGCCAACGCTCCAGCTGCTGGCTCAGCCCTCTCACCTGTTCTCAATTAGTCCTCACCTGCCTGACCTGGTCACCCTCCACAGAGAAGTTTGCTGGAGCAGGTTTGTTTGGGGGGGGCACCTTCCAGGTCCCAAGCCAGGAGGCAGATGGTGTGTCTCTGTCCCTCACTGACCTCCTTTCTAATCTGTCGAACTGCCACGTGCCCCTTGACCCCGCTCCTCAGGAAAAAGCGCATTTTCTGCTGACCCAGATTCTGCGCCTTTGACGGTGAATAAGAAGTTGGACTTTTGCCCCTAGAGACTGAAGCTTTGTAAAATGCTGGCTCAGATCGAATAAGAGAAAGAAACCAGGTCGGCTCAGGGTCTAGGGCCTCCCTTTGTGGAAAGAGCACTGGCCGGGGGTGCAGAAGGGAGCAGGTGGGTTCCCGGGCAACCTCAATAAGTGAGAATACAATGGGCCCTTTGGCTCGTCCTGTCCAGACATTTCAAGGTGTTTTCCTTTTTCCTTTTTAAAGCTTCATGGGGGTTTAATTCACCTACTATACAATTCTCTTTTCTGAGGGTACAAATCCCTGATCACTAGTTTATTTACAGAGTCGGGCAGCCGTCACAGAGTATCTAATTTTAGAACATTTCCATCATTCCCCAAAGAAGCCTCATTAGCAGTCACTCTCACTTTCCCCATCCTCCCTGCAGCCCTAGGTAACCTTTAATCTAATTTCTATCTCTGTAGATTTCCCTGTTCCGAACATTTCCTACAAGTGGCATCATACCACGTGTGAGCTTTGTATTGCTTCTTTCACTTAGCAATCGTGTGGTTGATGTTCCCATGGTGGCACCACGTAGGGGGACTTGGTTCCTTCTTGTTGGCATATGCTATTCCATTGCATGGACATACCAAATTTGCTTACCTGTCCATCAGACGATGGACATTTGAGCTGTTTCCATATTTTTGGCTATTATGAATAATCCTGCCATGAAAATATGCATACAAGTCTTTTGACAACATTTTTATATCTCTTAAATTGCTGGGTCATGTGGTATCTCCATTTTTAACATTTTGGAGACCTGCCAAACTGTTTTTCCAAAGTGACTGCACCATTTTACATTCTCACCAGAAACGTATGAGGGCTCCTAGTTCACCACACCCTCATCAATGATTGTTGTTTTCTGTCTCTTTGATTCAGCTGTGGGTATGAAATGGTACTTCATATCCAATGCAGATTGGATTGGCATTTCCCTAATGACTGTTGATGTTAAGCAGCTTTTCATGTGCTTATTGCCCATTCATAAGGAGACCTTTTAAAAATAATAATGCATTAAAAAGAACAACCAAAAAAAAAAATCAATGTTCTGGCTCACTTACAGATCTGGATTGGAATTGTGGCTCTGCCACTGACTGGGCTGGTTCTGTAAAACTCTGCACGCTAACACTTTGCATTTGTTCAGGACTTTTTATTTGACAAAGCCCTTTCTCATGAACCATCTTAGTTACATCTCATTTCTGCTATTCTTACTCCCATTTTATAGATGAGGAAACTGAAGCTGTGAGAGGTTCAGTGTTGCTCATGGTAACACAGCTAATAGATGACAGAGCTGAAAGTCAACTCAAGTCTGTCTGGAATCAAAGCGGTTGCTCCTAACTCCTTTGCCTTTATTTCTGCAGCCAGATAGCTGCAGAATAAATGATCTTACCTTGAGCCAGAGGGAATAATGGGGGTTTATAGGGCACTGTTCTCAATGCTTTTAATCCTCGTAACAGTGTACTAGGTTCTATTATTTCCTATTTTCTAGACCAGGAAACCAGGCTCAGAGACATCTCATACCCAATCATGCTCACTCCACAGAGCCAGTAATCAAACAGGGAGTCTGGTTCTGGGACCTGAGAGCTGAACCCTTCACTATAGGTTTTATAAGGCAAATAGTTTCAGAACAGAAGTTTGGTTTATTCTAATTAAATAAAATGGGAGTTGTATCCCTGTCTTCTACCCATCATCCATTTTAAATTCATATTTCACACGTTACCCATAGAGAAACAATTCTTCCTTACAATCAGAACAAACTGGAATTACAAGAGAACATGGCCTGGATGGAGCCTGTCTCAGGCCAGGTGGCCTAAATCCCAGGGCCCTAAGTGCGGTCTTCAGTGCCACTTGGCATCACTCAGAACTGCAGCATCTCAGCTTAATTTCTCACCTGCTAAGTCAGAATCAGCAATTTGTAAAGATCCCCTGGTAATCCACACGCTTCTTTAAGTTGGAGAAACACAGCCTGAAGAATTCATTCCCATAATGATGTCTCCAGCCCCCTTCTCTCCTATGTACTCACCTCCGTCTGGGCCCCCCATCCTGGAGAAGCTCACCTCCTGAGCAACCACCCCAACCCACACCTGGACACCTCCCAAGCCCTTCCTTGGGACTCGCCACCACCATGGGCATGTGTCCAGGTTTTACCTAGGCTTCCTCTACTTTATTTCTGGAAAGCTGCTTGTTTCAAAGGTCTCAGCGGCTATGGGTCAGATTTTTTAATTTGCACAGGACATAGACCACAGTTTCCCCCCGCCTCACCCCTCCCCATCACTCACACCCATTGGCTTCTATCACCTGCACTACGTGCCTGGCTCCCAAGGACATCTGACTTTGAGTCCTGGTTTACACTCCCCTTTCCTTCCACCAAATAATTTACATGCCACAAAGTACTGATTCCCATAAGATGCTTTGGAGAAAAGATATTCCAAGGTTAAGAGCATTTAGGAAACAGTGTCTCCTCTCTAGTAAATTACAAGGCATTTTAAAGGCCCTGAGAAACTCTGCAGTAAAAAAAATTAAAAAAATTAAAAATTAAAAAGCTCTCCTAAATTATACAGTGTTCCCCAAACTTAATGATTTACAAAATCCCTATTCTCAAGTATTTCCTTTAAATATTCAGTGGATGTATTGTTGCCAAGAGCAGATCTCAGAAAAAGCTGCTGTAGACAGAGGGTCATATCACTGTTTAAGGCCAGTGGGGTCCAGGAAATCTGCATTTTATCACATCATCTACCCTTACCAGGTAATTCTGATGCAGAGGCACAGTGTACCAGAACACAGCATGACTCATAATATCTCTGAAAATTACCACTTGCCCAGTGCTTTAAAGTTTACAAAACACATTCCCATACATCATCTTATTTAAGATGCCGTCTTATTCACCTTGGGTTTCTGTAACAAAATACCATAGACTGGGTGGCCTAAACAACAGGTATTTATCTCTCACAGTTCTGGAGACTAAGAAGTCCAAGATCAAGGGCCAACAGATTCAGTGTCTGGTGAGGATGAACTTCCCACCCTGCAGATGGTCTCACTCTTTCCTCAAATGGCAGAGAAAGAGATAGCTCTGGTATCTCTTCTCTTCCTAAAAGAACACTAATACCATCCTGAGGCCCCCACCTGCTGACCTCACCTAAACCTAATTACCTTCCAAAGACCATCACCTCCAAATACCGTCACAATAGGGTTAGGGTTTCAACACACAAACGTGGGGGAACACAATTCTGCCCCCATGAAGAGCCTTTGGCCGATCCTTGAGCCGAAGCCAGGCATCACAAATTGCATGTTTCTCTGCTGTCCTCTCCTCATAGCCAAGCCAGGGCTCCTGCCTCTTCCCGCTATCCTCAGCCAATTTGGCAGCACAGCCCTTGTGTATATAAAGTCCTCAATTAGTGCTAGGCTGATTGGCTCCATAGGCTTGAGAGTCTCAATAGCCTGTTGGAATAAGGAAAATAAGGGGTTCTCAAGAGAAAACTATATATATCTCATTACACTGATCCCCATGAATAGGTCAAGTCTGCCTATGATTGAACTTGGTGGTTAAGAATGGTGACCTTCAGCCAATTGCATAACTCTCCAAGCCTTCATGATATAGAGCCATAGGAGAGCTAAATAAACCAACGTATTTAATGGCCTTTGTCATAGAACTTGGCACATAGTGAGACCATAATAAATGTTAAATAAATATTACATTTTCCCATCTGGACTGTGTTGGTCCCTTCAAGCTGCTATAACAAACTGCCATAGACAGGGGTAGCCTATAAAAAACAGACATTTATTGTCACAGGGTCTAGAGGTTGAGGAGTCCGAGATCAAGCTGCCAGCAGACCCAGTCTGGTAAGGGACCATTTCCTGGTTCATAGAGGTCTTTTCTCTGTGTCCTCACATGGCAGAAGGAGTGAACAAGCTCTCGTGGGTCACCTTTATAAGAGCACTAATCTCATGACCTAATCGCCTCCTGAAGGCCTCTGTGAACTTAAAGTAACACCCTACACCCCCTGCTGACTAAATGAACCCCTCTAGGCCCAGGAGGCCTCAGAGAAACTTTAAAACTAAGTTTCCAGGCCAGGTGAAGTGACACACCTGTAATCCTAGCACTTTGGGAGGCCGAGGCGGGTAGATTACTTGAGCTCAGGAGTTTGAGACCAGCCTGAGTAGGAGTGAGACCCCATCACTACTAAAATTAGAAAAAATTAGCCAGGTATAGTGATGCACACCTATAGCATCTATAGTAGCATCTGTCGGCTACTCGGGGGAGCGGAGGCAAGAGGATTGCTCAAGCCCAAGAGTTTGAAGTTACTGTGAGCTATGATGTTGCAGCACTCTACCCAGGGTGACAGATGGAGACTCAAAAGATTAAAAAGACTAAGTTTTCAACCATGACAGAATGAGCGAGCAGACACATTATTTTATCCCTTCCTTGTTAGTGACCACCAGACTTTATTTCCTAAAGGCCAAACCAGCATTCTTTCCTGACAAGAGACCATGAATCATGAAGTGGCTTTAAGAGTCTGTTGAACATGCACAAAGAGGGTTTTTGAGTCCTCTTGACACAGAAGGTAGCCATTTCTAAATATGAACTCCATAAAAAATAGCCCCATTCTCGTTAAATATGTATATTTAGCCATGGACTCAGTATAAAATCCCATTCCCTTTGTCCCTCCCTTGGAGCAAGAGTTCCTATTTGTGACCTGGAGCCCTGTCTCCCTGCTGTCGGGGAATGGCCACTTCAGGCTGCAAACCCTTTAGAAGAAATAAACCTCTCCTTTTCCAAATTATACACCTCGTCATTTTTTTTTCAGTTAATATCCCACTTCCTAATACCATTCCCTGGAGGTTAAGATTTCAACATATGAATTTCAAGGGTATATGAACATTCATTTTACTGCACTCTGCCCCTGGCTCACCAAAACTCCATCTTACATGCAAAGTACATTCATTCCATCCCAATAGCCCTAGAAATCGTAACTCACTCCAGTATCAGCTCAAAAGTCTAACACACAAAGTCTTATCTGAATATCTCCTTTAGGACAGGGATGATTTGTCAGACATGGATGAAACACAAGGTACATTCATCCTGAGGCAAATTCCCCTCCAGCTTGGAGTCTATGAAATCAAAGTTAAATGCTCCCAAAATATAATGGTGGAACAGGTAGAGGACAGACATTTGCATTCCAGATGAAATAGTGAAGCAGGAAACAGTGAAGGGCCCTCTTAAGAATAGAGAATAATCTTTTTTGTCCCAAAGATCTGCTCTCCAGGATCACTGGGGTGGAAGTCCCAGTCCTGAAGGCTTACAGGACAGAGGTTGGGCCCCTAGGGCTCCAGGTGGCCCTGTCCCTACCACATCTCTCACAGATTAGTATCTCATACGTGTTGCTCTTCAGGGCTGGAATCCCACACTGGTTGCTCTCCTGTTCTGGGCCAACCCCTCTCCTGTGGTACCACTAGGCATTGCTCTAGTAGAGATTTTCTTTATTCTTTGTCTGGGTTGCATGCCTATGATCCAGGAGGCTTCATTCTTAGAAATCTAAGTGGAGGCAGAAGAAAGGATCTCCGATACTGAAGACAAAGCTTTTGAAGAAGCCCAGGAGCGCAAAGATCAAAAGAAATGGAGAGCAAAAACAGATCTCACTCTCAGAGAACTCTTGGATAACTCGAAGAAAACTAATATTCGCCTT
>NW_003852540.1:160093-161534 GCF_000181295.1 Otolemur garnettii | reverse complement strand
AAAAAAAAAAAAAAGAAAGAAAGAAATCTAAGTGGAGGTACCCATACCCCCCACAGCACAGTACTCCGTGCCCCACATAACTGTGCCAAAGTCTGCTGGCTGCTGCCTGTGCCTTCTGGAGGGGCAGCCATGGAGCAAAGGGGGAAGGGAGGACAGGGGCAGCGTACAAATGCAGGGCACTGGAGCGCACATTGTGTGGACGCTGGGCGAGGTATATGGAGGAAGTCCTGCAGGCAACTACCCTTCCCTCGAAATTGATCTGATGATCTCCGGATCATTTTGTAGGAGATGGGGGTTATTCTTCCATAGTCTTGAACAATAAATCCTGGGTTCTGTTTAGATGGCTGACTAATCTCTCTATCAGGAGGTGGTTCGGCCACACCCTCAAAATTCTCTCCCAGACCTTCTCATTCTTTCCAATACGGAGAGGCTGAAAATGTCCCAAATCTTTAAGTTCAGCTTTCCTTCTGACTAATAATTCCATCTTTAAGTCATTTCTCTCTTCTCACATTTTATTATAAGAAGTCAAAAGAAGCCAAATAGTTCCTTCAACACTTTGCTTAGATATTTCCTCAGCCAAATATCCCATTTCATTATTCTACAAAGCAATAGGACACACAGTTCAGCTGAGTTCCTCCTCGCCACTCTGTAATAAGGATGGCCCATCCTCCGCTGTCCAGAAGCATCTTCCTCATTCCATCCAAAGCCCTGTCAAGTGACCTTTACCCTCTACTGTGGTTTGAATGTGTTCCCCAAAGTTCAGGTGTTGGAGACTTGACCCTCAGCTGCAGTCCTGGGAGGTGGGGCCTAATGGGAGGTGTTTGGGTCATGGGGGCACCAGACTTATAAATGGATTAGTGCTGTTACTACGGGAGTAGCTTCCTTATAAAAGGACAAATTCAGGAGTTCAGTGCTTTCTTTGTCTCTCCCCTTTCTCCCTTCCCCCTTCCCATTGCACTCTCTCTCTCTGTCTCTCTCTGTCTCTCTCTCTCTCTCTGTCTTTCTCATCCTCTCACCTTCTACCAGGGAGGACCTAGTAGAAAAGCTATCGCCAGAGGCCAGCCCCTTGACATTAGACTTCCCAGCCTCTAGAACTATGAGAAATAAATTTATTTTCTTTATAAATTCCTTGAGCTGGGTACAGTAGCTCACACCTGTAATCCTAGCACTCCGGGAGACCAAGACAGAACGATTCCTTGAGCTCAGGAGTGAAGAGACCAGCCTGAGCAAGAGTGAGACCTCTAGACCCTGTCTCTACTAGAAATAGGAATAAGTAGCCAGGCACAGTGCTGGGCACCTGTAGTCTCAGCTACTCTGGAGGCTGAGGCAGGAGGATCACTTGAACCCAGGAGAGGTTGCTGTGAGCTAGTTGATGCCATAGCACTCTACCCTGGGCAACAGAGTGAGACTCTGTCTCACAAAAACGTTAAAAAAAAAAAAA
>NW_003852540.1:86490-160073 GCF_000181295.1 Otolemur garnettii | reverse complement strand
ATATATATATATATATGTTACTCAGTCTCTGGTATTTTTTTTTTATTATAGCAGTGCAAAATAGACTAAGACACCATCCATATTTCAACCAAGATGCTTGATGACTTAGGCGTTCTCTAAGAAGACAGACTTTCTCTATAGCTCTCTTCTTTTCCCAGGGAACCCTCTCCAGAATCACCCTTAAGAGTCTGTTCACAGCAATGCAGGCTTCTTCAAACATGCACCTCAAGACTCTTCCAGCCTCTATACATCCCCCTTTTCCAAAGCTGCTTCCACATTTTTAGGTATTTGTTACAGTAGCGCCCCACTCCTTGGTACCAATTTCCTTGGTCTCAGTCTGGAGGGGCTGCTTGAACATGAACTAAATGCTCCATTAAAGCAAGGTCTATGGCTGTTTTGCTGACCCCACGCTGACCCCACACTGACTTCCCGTGATCCTAGCACCCAGCAGAGCCTGGCATATAGTAGGCACTTAAATACTGTGAGTAAATGAATGAAAGTGTTCTCAGAGCTCTCTGTCCCTCCCTGCTCATAGGACAGCTCACCCTGTGCTGAAATTGACCATTGTGCTCTCAGCCCTGTGAATTAAAATAAAATCTTAAACTCCCCCCACACACACCCCAGTGACCGACTGACTGGACCCCTTCTTGGCCAAGAGGATGTCCTAAACATGAGTTGCCAGCCATGAGGAAGGAGATCAGATATGCCTCATCATGTCCCCTTCTCTTTTTAGAAATGTCCTTTGTGCCTCATTAACAGACCTAAGGCTGTGTAGGACATAGGTCCTCTATATACAAGTGTCCTGTAGTTTGTCTCTGATTAATAGACCCTTATCTTAAGTGTCCCTTCCAGCTGACTCCTGAAGTATTAGACAGAGCCTAACTCTTTCCACCAATTGTCAACTGAAGTCTCTTTAAGCCTGCCTATAACCTGTAAACGCCCACTTTGAGACGTCCTACATTTTCAAGCCACACCAATGTATGCCTTCCACGTACTGATTTATGACTTTGCCTGTAATTCCTGTCTCCCGGAAATGTATAAAACCAAACTATAACACAACCACTGTGAGTCCACTTGCTCCAGGCTTCTTGGGTGTGGCTCTGGATCATGGTCCTCAAATTTGACTCAGAATAAACCTCTGTAGATTATTTCACAGAGTAGGGCTTCCTTTCCATTGATAGCCCCAAGAGGGCTGACACTGGCCATAAAAGGGCAGCTCAAGGCTGGAGGACACAAAGGCCCTACTTAGTCCACCAAATGAAGGAAGAGGAAGTATAGCTCTGCCCACAGGCTTCCGAGTTAGGCACAGGGTTCTTGAGCAAGTTGCTTAATCTCCCTGTGCCCCAGCTTATCGTCTACAAAATGGGAATGATGACACACCTGCTACCCATGAGTTATTTATTTTTGTTGTTGTTGTTGTTGCAGTTTTTGGCCAGGACCGGGTTTGAACCCGCCACCTCCGGTATATGAGGCCAGTGCCCTACTCCTTGAGCCACAGGCGCCGCCCCGGACCCATGAGTTATTTTTTATAGATTAACTAAACCAGCAGATAGATGCAAAACCCTCAACACAATGCCTGGCACAAGGTCATCATTCTGATGCTAGTTATTATTACTAGGATCGTCAATACTCATCAAGAATGGGTGCTCAGAACAGGTTAGCATCCTTCCAGGTGATAGAGAGGGATAAAGAGTGATGTCTAAGCTCTTGTCGAAGCACGAGATTTCCTTCCTTCTCTTTATGCAGAAAGACAAAAGTGTGTTCGATTTAGGCTCAAGTAAAGAGCTTCGTAGGAGACTGCGGGAAGGTGAAAATAACTTCATTTTCATTCATCTTCCCCGGGCTCATTCATCTGACACTGGCAGTGGAGCTCTAAGCATTTGATATTGGCTTGTCCTGATTCATTACCCCGGCCTCTTCCTGCACACCCACCTCTGCCGACTGAGTTGCAAAGCTTGGTTCCAGACGGTGCCCATTAAAACTTAAGGGCTCACCCCGTGAATGGAAGGCACCTGTTTGCTTCTCTGCTCCTTCTTGCCTTGCAAAGCTATTTCCTTTTCTGATTTGCTTTACTGCCTCCCCCTCATCCCCCCACCCCCACCACATGAAACACTACCAGCCCTCTCCATAGTCATGTGGAAATGACCATCGGGTAATGGCTTTTAAACCACCAAATTGCATCAAGTACAAGGACTGCTGAGAGTCCCATCTTCAGCAAGGAATTTTCCCCTGTTTGGTTTGGCCGTCCAGTGGAGCATTAGACAGCAGTTTAATCATTATTACCGGTGCTGCACTGCGACTCTCTGGAGAAGCACTAAACCGGAATGAAAAGGAACTGACATAATTAGTCTGACACAGTTCAATAGGGAACTATTACACCAAAGGTAATGAGCTCCAATGATATGTTAATGTTATTGTAAGAAATTATGCCAGTGCAACAAAGTGGCTGGGAGTTGGGGGCAGACGAGGGAGGAGGGGACAAGCTTGGGATTTTCCCAGACAAGAAACTAATACAAACAACAACAAAAATTTTTTTTGAGCAGGCTCCTAAAATGCCCTTTCTTTTGACCCTGAGGTGCCTGTGGTCACTTGGGGCTGAGGATCCGTTATCAAAGCTACAGGATGCTGCCGGGGCCGCACAGGCAATGCTGCTAGTGTTGAGATGCACAAGTGTCTGAATTTTTGTTCAACCAGGAAAATGAAAAGCTCAAGGAAAGTACTCCAAGCACTACTAACAGTCCCTTACAGTTGTTTGACACTGCACTGTTCACAATGCATTTGCGTGTCCCTTATAAGAAGCAAAGGGGTACAGCCAAAGGCAGGTATCTACCATTTACTAAACTGTCACCCTACTCAAATAACTTAACATCTATGGGCCTCAGTCACATCATCTTTAAAGTGGAAGCAATAATGCCTGTTGTCAAGGTTAAAATAATGCCCATGAAGCTCACGTTGCATAGTAGGTGGGCAGTAAGATGTAGTTGATATTATGGCAATTAATGGTCTCTGTCCTGGGGCAAAGTTGACCAAGACCAGCTCAGAGAGATGTCGACATTCCAAGAACCTCTTGATTAATGTCCAGTCTCAGAAGAAGGTATGTGGGCAGCATGGTTATGGTCCCAAGCCAGCAAACTTCACCATCTCCGAAACATGGTTGGTCACTTCCCCAAGCCAAATAACAAACTAAACCCCATCTCTCATGTTAGTTTTAGTTTAGACCCATTTAAAGTTGGAATGACAGCTGAAGTGTGAACTTTCACCTCGTGTAATTTTTGAGCTGAGACCTCTGAATATAAGGAGAAAAAGAGAGGAGGACATAAATGCCCAACTCCACGGAGGCAGTGACTCTCCTCGTGACTGCTCCACGCCTCCCTTCACCCTGGGTTTCCTTTCAAAGTTAATACAGATGTTGGAACTTAGATATGCACATGGTTTACAGCTCACATATTGACTTCATATCCATTCTCATCCTTTAAAACAATCCCAGTGAGCTATAGGGCAGTCACTTTCCCTGCTCCCATTTTACCGACGTGAAAACCAGAGTTAAGTGCCCCCCAAAATCACACAGCAGAGGAAGGTGACACAGGACGCAAACTTGAGCTTTGAGACCAACTCAGGGAACAAGAAGGTGTGTTCGTGGGGTGCCCCCCACTCTGACCCACCTCCACTCCAGGTACAGCCATTCTCAAGTAACCACCGTACCAGAGCCCCTTCTTTCTGTCCTAGAAAGGGGTGTCCTTTGCCACCTAGGGGATTGAGTGAATCAGAAAAATCAGCTTTACAGTCTCAAGCTGGACAGCAGCTCCAGGTGTGTCTTTCCAAGGGAAAGAAGGACCAGTGCCTGACCCATGATCTGGAGAATTCCACCCACCCCATCCCCCATCAGTACTCACCATCCATCGTCTCAGACCAAACACACACTGAACCTGAGAGGGACATAAGCAGCTCCCTGGAGGAAGAATTCAAGCCAGCACCTTAAAGGTATATAATAGCAGCTGACCCCATCTGGCCAGAGTAAGGTGTATAATAGCAGCTGACCCCATCTCAGGGTAAGTTCCGCAGTGTCAGTGATACCAAGAACTTCTTAGAAATGCCACTTCCTAAGCCCAACCCCAGACCTACCGAGTCAGAAATTCTGGAGTAGAGCCCAGCGATCCATAGTATCATGGGCACTCCAAGCAGGGGGACCACTGGTCTGGCATGCTGTCCTTTTGCATCAATAAGGGACAGAGAAGGGAACACAGTCTCATCCAGGACATCCTTTCATTCCCACCCTCTAGCTCACAATCCCTCGCATCCCCAGACTTTAAGCCTGACTCCCACCAGGGTTTCCACCCCCTTCCTTTGAGACCATCCCTCGGACCAGTGTTGAAAATCCTTCCTGCTGTTCTGCACCCTGCCCTCTCCATCTGCAGCAGAATCATGGGACTCCCCCACCCTCTCACTGACAACTGGGACCTCTGGGCTGAGGATAGAACAGACTTTGATTCCAACCACAGCCCTGCCAGTTTTCTCCTGACCACTGAAGGACAAACTCACCTTTCAACCAAATAATTGATTTTCTCCTGAAGACATCATGTTCTCATTTATAAGAAAAGTGTGAGCTCTTCCTATTAGTAAGATGGCTCCTGCCCCTGTGGAATCATGGCCTGATCTCATTACACCTAAGTATCACGGCTGCCCCCCCGGGGCCTGTGTCCTCTGAGTCACCCAGGATGGCCCAGATTCCCCATATCTCCCCTGAAAAGGGAGGAGAGCAGTTCATCCCAACAACAGGTTATGCTGTATAAGGAGCAAGAACAGAAGAGCCAGAGGCAGGGCTGCTAAGACCACTCACCAGCAGAGGCCCCACCTCACCATCTCAGGGGAGGACCCAAGCTTCATTCCTGTCCTCAGCAATACCTCCTGGGCTGGACTTCACTGGAACACCCTGTTGTCAGGGAGGAGCCAGATGAGCAGAGACAAGGACCCCAGAGGAGAGAGGTGGGTTCTACTCCCTGAGTTTCCTTAAGGTAATCCACAGCCCCAGGGGTGCCAGGATCCATGGCCCCTAATTTCTGTTCATTCTTTCCAAGCCAGACCACATGTAGCCCCAGCTCCAAAGCCTTGAGGAGAAGGGAGCCTCCAGCCAGCACATGGCCCCTCTGGCAGACACAGCCCATGGAGGTCCTGCTCAGAACTCCTCTCTTGCATAGTCACCTGCTGTCCACACCACAAGGGCACAAGGGCCTCCCTCCCATGCCGGGCCCTCATCAGTAGGTGTGGGGAAGCCCTGGCCATATGCCGGTGCCACCTGTGTGGCTGCAATGTTGCTCTTGTGAGAAGCACCTGGGCCCTTCCTTCCTTTTCTTCCTGCAGGCTGCTTATCCGGGCCCTGCCCTGCAATCAGATAGTCCCAGGTGTTCCCAAGGGATGCCCCACACACCAGAGGCTCTGCTCTCAACACGCTCCCCAGTGGCCACTAGCAGAGGCACCTCCCAGGAAGACCACCCCTTCCTCCAAACTCTGGCATGGACACAGGCAGACTGGGTAGAGCCTGCAGATGCCATCTTGTCAGATGGTGGCTCTGATGTCCCCCGAGGGCACCTTCCCCTTAAGTCCCTCAATACTATCTCTCTCTATGTGGCGGCAAGTGACACACTGGTTAAAAGCTGAGGTGTCAGGTTCAGATGCAGCCCAGCCCCTCCCCAGTCTTCTCTGAGCCCCTGTAATTACACTTTATCTCTCTGGATCACCATTTCTTCATTTGTTTTATGGCAATAACAATAACAACTACTGCATGGTCACTAGGTCATTAGTATACAGTCAATTAAAAATTAGAAATAATTTTTCATTGTTATCATTTTACTATTTGTGCTGGCTGTGGGATGGGAGGGTAGCCCAAGTGAAAATTACAAAAAAATGAAGCCTTAACCCTAAAATAGCCTGAGCCGAGTCTGGCAAGGGAGAGAAGCCGAGCTGAGCAGCCACACTCTCACCAGGGCCCCAATGACAGAGGGGCTCTGTACATGGTGGGGTCTGCGGCCTAATCCATGGTAGGGTCTGATTTCCTACACTGGGAAATTCTCCTGTGGCTGCCAGAGCAGTGCTGTCATCAGCTTAGGGCACTGAGGCCTCAAAGGGAAAAAAGGATTCCAAGTACCCAGAGCGCAACTGGAGCCCTCAGGCACGGAGACCCCACTCTGAACTCCAGGCTGGGTCTTCAGAGAAGGACTAGGAGATAAGCAAGGGCCAATACTTTCCCAAGACCCTTTCTCTGTGCTTTGCACAGCCCTGGGGCAGCCTCCTAACCTACCTAACTCTCCAGGCCCTCTGATTCAAGCCAGCCCAAGTAAAAGAAGAAATATATAGGCATATACATATAACTGAAGTGTTCAGAAATTGTGTTAGCTGTAGGCATGGTTGCATCAGGGTCTCAAAGTTTGATAAAGTATTTATCAAATACTTATTAATATTTCTATGTTCCAGGCAGGATCTTTGACATATAGACGAAATCCCATCCTCATAAAGATAAAGACTGTGTAAAAATTTGCATTTCACCCCACCTATTTGAGTGGGCACAGCCAAAAACCCTCTCTTGTTCATAAGTGGCTGTAGCCACGGCTCTTGAGGCTACATCCTTCCAGGTTCAAAGCCAGCAGAAAAGAGTGGGACCCATCAAAAGTCCCTGAAACATTAGTGACACATCTAGGGGTCAAGTGCCCCCTCTTGAAGCAGTCACTGTGGCTAGGTGAACAGGATGTGATATTCGGCTCAGGCCCTGGTCTTATGATCCATTCAGACCATTAAATGAGGGTACAGGAGGAATGTAGCTTATGAAATGGGTCTAGGTGCTCGAGAGCATCAGCAAATGTTTTCTCCATTCATCCCGCCTGGCACCTCCTTGTCTGAAATCTCTCCACGAGGCAAACTAGCTCATTGATCAACTGAGTGGACCAAGCCACGTTCTCCTTTCTCCCCTGATTTCCTCCCGAAGGAAACAATTATAAAAAATTAAACAGGAACACAATCTACAATTTACACATGAATTTCACATATATTGTGAATGATCCATGTGAAATGGTGATGCTATAAACTGAATGCCTGTGTCCCGCCCTCCCTGGAATTCTCATGGTGACGCCCTAACCCTCAGTATGATGGTATTTGGCAAGAGGGCAATTTGGGAGGTAATTAGAAAGGAGGAGGGGGTGAGAATGGAGCCCTCAAGATGGGATTAGTGTCCCTACAAGAAGGAAGAGCTTGCTTAGTCTAACTCTGCACACACACAAAGAAGAGGTCACGTGAGGACACAGCAAGAAGGCAGCTGTCTACAAGCCAGGAAGAGAGCCCTCACCAGAACCTGCTGGCACCCTGAGCTTGGCCTCCAGCCTCCAGACTATGAAGAAATAAGTATCTGTTGTTTAAGATGCACCATCTGTGGTGTTTTCTTGGGGCAGCTGTAGCCAGCTAGGACAATAAGTTAGCTTTAGGCTCTTCCTGGTCCAAATCCCACCAGGACCATCTGGAAAGGAAAGGGCTTTCAGGAAAAGATGCCACACTATGTAGCCCAGAGCAGGATGGTATGAAGGGGATTCCAGGCTGGTGAAGGGAGGCGGGTCAGGGACAGGGCTGTTTATGCCCATATCTTGCTCCACACCTTACTGCCTTAGACTCTGGGCATGAGACCAAGAGCCTTGGATCCAGGGAGATACTCACTTCCTGCCATCTTCCCCAGGTCAGCACCAGAGTGAAAGCTAGACAAAAGCTTGGCTGAGAAAGAGCAGTGACCACTGATTTAGAATTCAGGACACCTGGTCCCTAGTCTTTGCCCTGACTTGCTAACTGACCCTGCAAGGGTTTTCCTCTCTCTGAGCCTCTGTGTCCACATCTGTGAAATGCTGAAGTTGAATCTCACTCTCCAAGACTCCAAGATTCCTTCAACTCAGACATGCTTGTCTGTGTGCCGGAGCTGCTGAGAAGCTGAGACAACAGGTGGATGGATGCACACATTACCTGGGCCCTGCACATGCCTTCTTCCCTCCTCTCAGGGATCTGGGGAGCAAGGTAGGGCCCAACAGCTCCAGGAAGACCAGCGCCATCTGTCTCCTTCAGGTTCCCCAGCCTGGCCTGGGTCAAGCTGCTGCTAAAATTTCAGCTGCTTAGTCATACTTTTTTGAGTAAATATCATGGTAAAAAGACATGACATTTCCGGGGCCAGTCTTCAGCATTAATAAAAGATTCCAAGAACAGGATGACCTTTTCACAAAGGATTTGTAAATGCCAAAAACTACATAAAACCTCTCTTTCTGAGGCAGACAGGATTGTCACAGCTCAGCATTTATTCCTCCACATGTGAGGCTGGGTCTAGTTTTCCCCAGTTCTGTGTGCTGGTTGGTGAGGAGCTGTGAGCACTGTCTGGAGGGAGGAGGGAGGGGAGGAAGGAGGAGGAAGGGTGGAGGAAGGAGAGGAAGAGGAGGAGCAGGAGAAGAGGGAAATGTAGAAGAGAAAAAGGAGGAGAAGAGGGGAGAGAAGGAAAAAGAGGAAAAAGAGAAAAGGGAAGGAAGAGGAGGATGAGGAGGAGAAGGAGGTGGTGGCCAGCCCCGGAAAACAGAGTGGGAGGATGATGGGGCCTCTCGGGTGCTGAGCAGGCCACTGACAGTGAAGAACCTGAACTGCCACCCTTTGACCTTCATCCCCCCACCACCACAGGACCATCTGTGTCTCATCCATGCTAGCCAGGTAAAAGGTGGCTCCTGCCCCCAACCAGTGAGAGAGCACAGTGAGAAATAGAGGACGTGTTGGAGTGTCAAGCCACCCCTGTGGGAGTCACAGGCTGGGCTCTTCTCCATATGAACAATATCCCACATCTCCCCTCCCTTCCTAGCCTTCCCCCTCCAGGGGCCACAGAACCGGGGGAGGGGGGGAAGCAGCATGATGTCTAGAAAAGTCATGAGCCTCAGTTTCCTCATCTAGAAAATGGGCCTCCCTCTTAAGGGTAGAATCATGATACCAAAACATCATGGGCACAAAACACAGCAGGCTAGAAGGAGCCGTCCCGTCCCCACTGGGGTGCTGAGCTCCGTCTCCGTTTTGTTCTTTCTCACAGCACAGGTTCCCACTGTGCAGGAAGGCACAGAACTCTGAGTACTCTCAGAAGTTAACTCTGCTCCTTGGGCCAGAAAGTCATATCAAATCTTTTGCACTCCTCTCTCAGGGCAGTTGCCAGGGACCTGAGAGGAGAAGGAGACTCCCCAGAGCAGAGAATCCTCCAGGTGGGGTGGCCCCCTGACAATCGCTCCATATGCAGCTGCCTCTGCCTGGCAGGAGGCTCAACACACCGCCATTGGCTGCCCCTTTGCTGAGTTCCCTGTGTGATGATCCTTGACAGATTCTAATTTTCTTTTAAAAAGACATGCATTATCGCAGAGGACATAATAATACACATCAGTGGCACAAGACAATTGTCCAGTTAGTGAGGATACAGTGTGGGTTTCACTGCCCAGCTCAAACTTCTAATTTGCAAAGAGTTTAGGAAGTAGTCTGCAAAGAGCTTTCAATTCAGTGATCATGTTTTCAGAACTAATGATGGGCCAGAGAACTCCCTATTCTTTATGAGTCGCAAAGTAACGAAAGATGAGTCCTTACAAAGCCCCGTGGATTAGGTAACATGCAACAGAAGCCCAGAGAAGGTAAGAGATTTGCCCAAAGTCACACAGATGCACAGGCAGAATGAGGACTAGAGTTCAGACGGTTGTCTATTCACCCACTGCTCCTTAGCCCATCCCGTGGAAAGTGGGCTCTATGCAGGTCCCCAGCTGTCTTTCAGGTAGGATTGCACAGTGGTTAAGAAAGCTGAGCTCTGATATCAGACAAACTGGGTTCTGGCCCTGACATCAGTTTTACCAAGACAAGCTCATTACCTGTTTAGATGGGCAAGAATGTCACTTGAATCACTGAGGCTGTTTGCTCCCTCTTATGCCATCTTCATGGACAGACTGGAGAACTGGGGGTTAGATGTTGGCAGCATTGGGAAGATTCCTAAAATCTACCCCTTTCTTCAGCTGGCTAGTTCAACTTTCATGGGAGTGCCCAAGAATATCAATTAAACATGACTATAGGTCAGCCTGGAGGAAGGTCCCTATTTACCTACCTGGGCTTCCTCTGCTCTTGGCTTCATCCTCATTCTCATTCATTCATTCACTATATATTTATGAAGCACCTGCTGTATCCCAGTCTTATATCAGGTTCTGGGACATAAGGGGGAGAAAAATAGACAAGGCCTCTGCCTGGATGGAGCTTACAGCCAATTGGACAAAACAGAACTCAGTAACAACTACTATGGTGGCCAGTCCCATGATGAAGGCAGGTGTCATGGAGCAGAGGGCCAGAAGCCTATCCTGACACGTGACTCAGACAGGTGACAGAGGTTAAGTAGGAGTAGGTTCAAGCCACAGGGAATTCTAAATTTCATAGAGAACAAGATCCTGCAAATAGATCCGAATGGCATAGACATAGACAGGGGCGAGATGCTGCAGAGCCCTGAGGCTGGAGAAGAGAACAGGGGCCAAATCAAGAAGTGCCTGGTTCCCTGGCCTTAACTTGAAATCAGCCATGATCACTGGACAGTTTGCACAGAAGCCAAGTGCATCCTCTCAAGAGAATTCTCTGGCTGCTGTTAGAAATGGGGTCAAAGGCAGGGGCACAGGTCAAGGTCAGGAGATGTCAGGGAAGTGAATGAGACAGCCCTTAGTGACTGAGGAGGGTACTGCTGGGGGTGGGGAGGAGACCTGACCAGTCACAGACCCCACCTAGCAGGAGCCAGTGGGAGGAGATTAGCCCCCAAATCATACCCTCTGGAGTGAGTCTGAGGACGGGAAACTGGGAGGACACATTGGCAACAGGACATCAAAGGGGTCTAGATGTGCTGAGGGAGGAAGCCAAGAAAGGTCAGAAAACCAGAGAAGGGGGGTCTAGGAGAGAAGGCTACACTGGGGAGAGGCAGGATCACTGTCAGTGCACCAGACAGGATCTTGCTGCCCTTCATGGTCAGGTTCATGAAGAGGGGCCACTGCAGGGGAGACAGCTGAGGGTGCAGATCACAGAAGAAGTGGGCAGCCAGAGCGACAGGCCACACTGACAGCACCAGAGTGTGAAGCCTGCACTAAAGCTGGATACTGGAGCACGGACGTCTCAGGTTCACACCAGCTCCCACGGGGCGGGCCTGGTGTCCCCATCTGACTGCAAGGTCTGTGCAAGCCGTCAGCTGCTTGTGGCTGCCAAGAAGGCAATTGCCTTCTCTGACTACATTAATAGGAGTTTAGTGCCCAGATCAATGTGGCTAAGAGTCCCGCTGCTCTCCGCACTTGTCAAGTTGAATCTGAGCTTGGGGCTACGAAGAGCCTGCATGGCTCAGATGCTCACCTTGGGGCTTCCCAAACTGTGCTCTAAAAAGCTTTAGGTTCTACTTTTAGGTGACAGTGGCCCCACCCTCATGTTGGGGGCCCTGCCTCCCCTCGGAATGTCCCCCCTCTCAAGCCAGAATTGGCTCAGAGATTCTGAATAGGCAGGACAGGTCCACTGTTGCCAGATTACCCCATACCTTAAGATAAATCAGGACCTTAGATTTGTATGTGAAATATAATGATTTTTAAATATTGATCCAATGTTTTTAAAATCCCAGTACAGGTCAAACAAGTCTGGGAGCTAGATCAAGGCTGCAGCCTCCAGCACCTCTGAATCATTGCTGAGCTCTGACCTCTGAGCATCCCTAGACTTGCTCCAATCTCAGCCCACTTCTCAGCCCCTTTCTGGCCCGCAAACTCATCTCTACATTCTTCTTGCCACTTGTATCTCCTAAGCATGCCAGGAGAACCCAGGTATCCACCCGTCATATGTCTCAGCCTTCCTTGTATTAATTCTTGACTGCTGTTGTGACTTAGTGGCCTAAAACAACACAAGTACGTTCTCTTAAAGTTCTGGAGGTCAGAAATCCAAAACAGATGTTATGGGCTAAAATCAAGGTGTTGGTAGAGTTGCAACCCTTCTTATGGTTCTATAGGAGAATTTCTTTCCTGCTTCATCCACCTTATAGAAACTGCATGCATTCCTTGGCTTGTGGCCCCTTCCTCTGTCTTCAGAGCTCATTGCTCGAGCCTCTGCCTCCATCTTTACATCTCCTCTCTGACTCTGACCCTCCTGCCTTTCTAAGTGTCCTGTGATTACATTGGGTCCACCTGGGTGATCTAGGTTTAATCATCTCCTCCTCAAATCTCTAATTATATCTAAAAGTCTCTTTGACTGTGTAATTTGTAAATAAGGGAGAAATATTTGGCTCATGATTTAGAAGGCTGGAAAGTCCAAGAGCACAGCACCTGGAGCTTGCAGTCCATTGGACAAGACAGAATCTAGCCAGGGCCACCTCGTGGTAGAAGGATGGAAGGCAGAAGTGACCATGCAGGAATAAGAGCAACCAGTCTAAGCTCATCTTTTTTATCTAGAACCCACTCTGGGTTAGCCAACCAACCTTTGGAATAACAACATTAATCTATTCCCAAAGGCTGAGCCCTCATGACCTAAACACCTCTCAAAAGTCTCACCTCCTAATACGATTACATTAGTAACTAAATTTCAATGTGAGTTTTAGGTGGAACATTTAAACCACAATACCAGGTAAGGTAACATTTTCTTTTTTTTTTTTTTTTTTTTTTTTTTTTTTTATTGAACGGTAACTATGTACATTAATGCACTTCTAGGGTACAGTGTGGGGTTTTCACATGCAATCTGAAATACTTCCATCAACTGGTCAACACAGCCTTCATGTCATTTTCTCAGTTATTGCTTTAAAACATTCACATTCTACTCTTAGAAAGATTCACAACATTTTCATCAGTTCCAGGGATTGGGGTGTGGATGCCTTTGGGGGCCCATTATCCTGTCCACCATGCTCCTTGGACCTCACTCTGAATGATTGCCCATCCCAATATGTCCATTACTTGTCTACCATAGTAGGTGAGTCTACTCTCTGGTGAGCTGTGGTTCTAATAGGCAGACAGACAGGCAGAGAGACACGTATATAGAAATTCACATCAAGAGCCAGAAGGGAAACACAGAATGCACACCCGTGTGTGTAAGTACATGCATGGGTGAGCGTGTGTTGCACAGGGAGGGGGCAGGAAACCCTGACCCACAGATAGGTCCGCCTGGCCCTTCTTCTGCTCATTGGTGCCTTAGTCCCTTACTCTGAGTTCACCCCCTGAAGTGTCAGGTCAGCATTTTCCCCACCTCCAATTCACTTACCAAATTGGATTAGCTGTGGACAGAACCCATTAAACAAATGCACCTCCAAGCCTTGATTTACTGGAAGAAAACAAGAGATGTTTTCCTTTCTGGGAAGGTATCATTCTTGTGGGTGCTAATGTGCAAAGACTTCATTCCTGCCAGCTTTCTGGGTAACCTGTCTTGGGTTAGGCCAGGGGGCTCTGCTTCTTAGAACCAGAGCATAAGAGCTGAGAAGGGACTGAGAGTTCACTCAGCCCAGAAAGGGGCCAGGATTTGCACCGACAACACTATTCATCAGAAGAATGGGCACAAAGAGCCTGGGTCCTAACGCCAGAGACCCAAGGGTCAGGGGACACTCAGAAGTACAGACTGTCATAAAACATGACAATTGACATCAACAGGTGTCAGGTCCTCAGGTGCCTCCCACTCCATCCCTCTAGGAACCCAAGGTGAGACCGTATTGGCCAGGGAGGAACAGAGCTGCAGTGCAGGTACGTGAACTGAGCTCACGGGGTCAGGCAGCACACACAGGGGTAGGAGAGCAAAGTCAGGACTCAGACAGAACTCCACTCCATTCCTGGCTCTGTAGACACTCATCCAGGAGCTTGGCAAGTTACTTAGCCACTCTATTCCTCAGCTCACTCCTACACAAAATGGAAATGAAACCAGCCTCTTACAGTTGTTAGAAAAATAAATGTTACATTATATACAATGTGGTTAGCACAGTGGATGGACAGTAATCATTACTCCCACTAACATTTGTAATATTCCAGCATGAGGGCAGGACCAGGCTAGCAACCTGGAAGACTTGCCATGGCGTCCTTGGGGTGATGTGAGAATTGCCTAGCCCCCCTGCCTGGGTGTTGGGGGTTCCTAGGGCCTGGGCTGGGACTGAACCTGAGGCTCAAAAGGTCCTACCTATGAGGAGCTGAGCCAAGCAGGGCCTTCATCATACCATGACCATGGCAGAGTGAAGGTCATGGTCATCTAGGACGGGAAACCTCCTCCCCTCCCCACATCTCCCTCACACTTCCCCTCTCTTTCCCTCACTCTCTCTCCTTCTCTCACCCTCTTCCTCCCTCTGTCTCTCCCTCCATCCTTTTCTCACTGCCTTTCTCCCTCTCCTTCCCTCCTCCTCTCTCCTTCCCTCCCTCTCGACCTCACTTTTTCTGCCTCTCTCTCTCCTTATGTGTCCCTTCTTCTCCCTTTCCCACTCTCCTTCCCTCTCCCTTCCTCCCTCTCTTCCTCCCTCCCTCTTACCTCTGTCCCTCCTTCTCTCCCTCCCTCTCTCCCTCATTCTTTACCTCACTCTCTCCCTCTCCCTCTCTCCCTTTTTCTCTCCTTCCTTCTCCCTCCCCCTCTCTCTCTCCTTCTCTCCTCCTTCCCTCTCTCTCTGCCCCACACTTCTGGCCAGCTCTAGGTGAGAGGGGACACTGGGAAAGGAGGAACAGGGAAGTTGGGAAGCCTCCCCTCCGGCTGCTGCCTCTTCTATAAAATGTGGAATCAGACTCAGTGATCCTGTGGGCTCTTTCAGTCAGTTGCAAACACCAGAACCCGTATCTGGATAGTTTCAACAAGGTAGGCGTTTATTAGTGTGGAGACAAAATTGCCCCTTGCTCCTGTTACCATTAAGAACAAGTGAACTCAGCATATCCCCCAACTAGGAAAAAAAAAAAGAAAATAAGTTCCTAATTAGTTCTGGTCCCTTAAAACAAGTGAAATCGTGAGGCTTCCCCTCAGTTAGCTAACACTATAACAAAACAAACTTTAGTGAGGCTGATATCTAAAAAATTGTCATGATATTTATGGATGTTATAATATGTGAGAAAATTGCTATTTTCCAACATCAATGGACTCACAATAGACTCAGTAACCTTAGTAGCTTTGCCCCATGTTTTTTGGTCTTTAAATTCCTGTTGTGTTGTATTGGATAAACCAGAGTCTTTATGAAGTCTGACTCCCGTGAGCTTCTTTACAAGCAAGCTTTTTCTTTTTTTCCTAAATGCTATTGCCTCGAAACCTTACTTTCACATTAGGTAATACACAGAACTATTGAGCCAGGCAGAGAAACAAATTCAAGGTTAAGCTTCTGTGAGGAACATCTGAAATTTTGTCATAGAACTATTCGGAAGCAGAACCATGTGGTTGATGCTGCCTGAGCTCAGTAAGAAGGGAGATTCCCACGACAGGAAATACACCTCACTGCCCCAGGGGACCCGGCCCCTGGGGGTGCTCGGCAGCATGGGGACCGCACTGAGAGCCAGCATGGCCTCTGGAGCCCTGTGAATGTGGGTTGGAATCTTGTCTCCACCATCCGTGTTTCTTTGGGCAAGTCCTTTAGTCTTTCTAAGCCTCAGTTTCCTCTTCTGTAAAATGGGAATAATTAGAATCCACTTCATTGGTTTGTTGTGAGGTTTATTTTCTTTATTTTTATTTTTTGAGACAGAGTCTCCCTCTGTTGCCCTGGGTAGAGTGCTATGGTGCCATAGCTCACAGCAACATCAGACTCCTGGGTTAAAGCAATCCTCTTGCCTCAGCTTCCTGGGTAGTGAGAACTACAGACACCTGCCACAATGCCCAGCTAGTTTTTCTGTTTTTAGTAGAGGTGGGGTCTTGCTCTTGCTCAGAATGGTCTCTAATTCCTGAGCTCAAGTGATCCACCCACCTCAGCCTTCCAGAGTGCTAGGATTACAGGCATGAGCCACTGTGCCCAGCCCTTGTTGTTAGGTTTAAAGGACCAGGAACAAAACAGGTCCTTAGCACTCACTACCTTGCTTCCTGTCCTGAGCCTATAGGCACCAAGGTTGGGCCGCTGCCCCTGAGGAGGCACTCAGTAAGGACAAGGAGGAGGACGGGTCCCCATATCAACTGAAAGAAGTGGGGCTGGGGCTGAGATGGGAGCACATGGCTGTGGGGAGGGTGGGAGAAGGCCGGGGCTCTGCACAGGCTGAGGCCTGGCTGACATAACTCAGGCTAGCACCCGGGTCAGACCAGCTGACAGCAAGACCTGAGGCTGAGCCCAAAAGGGAGGCTGGGACTGTGGGGACACCTCCAACCTCAAATGAGCCTACTTCGCAGCACCTGGGCCCTGGCCAAGCTTACTGCAGCCCATTGTACTCCGTGCAATGGGAGAGGATGGTCTCACAGGGTTCCTGCTCAAGAAAAAAAAAAGGAGGGGTTGTCTGGGGCACAGGTGAGTGGGAGAGGGTAAAGGCTCCCTGAGCTACATCCTTGGTCCCCACTTCCACCCACAATGAATGGGGATATGGCTGTTTATTTCCAAACTTGGCCACATTCACTGTCTCTCAGCCCTGCTCCCCAAGCAGCTATGACATGAGGCACAACTTGATTGGCAAACAGACGGCCTTGGCCATGGTTGGGGAAGTGTCACGGTGCCTCTTAGTTCCAGCCCCAGCATGCATGGCCGTTTGCTCTCTTCAGGGCCACACTGTGGTGGGCCCTGTGTGCATCCATCTGTTATGCCACTTATCATCTACCAGGGGCAAGACAGGGCAATTGTGATGAGACATTGCCAAGCACAATCAGAGACCAGCACACATCCTGTGCCCCAGTCTTTGGGTGGCCCCATAGACCAGAGGACTTCCTGAAGGAAAAAATCACCAACACAGCCACAGAGTGTCTGCAGACTCTCAGCTGGCACCACCCTCCTGGACCTAGGCCTCTGGGCTTGGAAGGGCAGCCTTGCCTTCTGGGCCTGGGACTTGGGAATATCAGAGCACAAAGCTCTCGTATCAACATTTGGTTAGCTCTGTAGGCTTGCAAAGCACTCCCATGTTTTCAATCCGAGCAAACCCTCACAGCAACCCTGGTAAGTAAGTTACCAGCCGCTGTTAACCTGAACAGCCATTCCATGTGCAGTGAGTGATGCTGGCCAGGCCCTAACAAGGCCAGCAAAGCCTACATGCTGACAGCTTCCAAAGATACTGTCGTAGATAAGGTGGGGAACTGGACTCCATGGGACCAGTCAAGGACCCAGGCACTCTGTGCACTCACTGAAGTGTTGAATACCTATAAATTTAGTCTAGAATAAAAGTGCTTTGATGTATCCACTTCAAGATAGGAAGATTTGGGTAACTTTGTAATCTATGACGTGTACTATGATGAGTAATAACATTGCTGATGTTACTTTCACTGTGAGAATAAAAGGTAACAAAGGGAAAGTGGGGGCAGAGCCGTTCTTTGGAGAGAAATCTCCTCTGCTCTCTGAAATCGCTGGCTTTTCTGTAAAAGAAAAAGTGAAACTGTTGGTCTCTCATCTGCTTCTCCATTGATTGGCTTGGGTGACAGGTGGATGAAATCCTTGGTCCCACAACATATTTTGGTGACTAAGAAGGGACCAGCAGCTGGCAATGTGGTGAGTACAGACTCCATAGGGGCCTGACGATCCTCCTGGCCAGGCGAGACTGGGATGTGCCTCCCTGCCATTCCTTGCAGCACTGCTGGAGTATTTTATTTCTAGGGACAGCTGGTGTGGTGTCCTCCTGTTCTCATTGTCACCTCACATTGATAAAGAGATCCTTTTTACTTCTATTTAGATGCACACAGGGGTTAGATTCCCCATCTGGGTGTGCACAGGAGTTAGAGTCCCCATCTGGGTGTGCGCAGGGGTTAGAGTCCCCATCTGGGTGTGCACAGGGGTTAGCGTCCCTGTCTGGGTGTGCACAGGGGTTAGAGTCCCCGTCTGGGTGTGCACAGGGGTTAGAGTCCCTGTCTGGTTATGTACAGGGGTTAGAGTCCCCATATGATTATGCATGGGGGTTAGAGTCCCCATGTAGTTGTGCATGGGGGTTACAGTCCCCAGATGATTGTGCACAGGGGTTAAAGACTCATCTGGTTGTGCACAGGGGTTATAGTCCCCATCTGGTTTCCTAGGTATATTTGCTCTGGAGATAAACCACAGGGGCTCAGTTGTCTGTTCCAGTGTACACCTTTTCAGGTCATATCCTATCTGATTTGTCATCTTATGGGTACCCACCTATGACTAAGAAAAAAATGAGGTTTTAGTGTAACATGGTCTGGCCCTCGTGCAATCTTAAAGGTAAAAAGAAATGGGCATTAAATGAATCCTTGGATTACTGTACTATTTACACTGTACTGGCCATTAAATGCATCCTTGGATTACTATACTATTTCACTAGAGCTCATTTGTGAAAGATCAGAGAAATGGGATGAAATCTCCTATGTTCAAGCTTTTATTTGTGCTCACACCTGGTATCTGTCTCTTTCTGTATATGTATTCACCTCGAGGAAGCCCTTTGGAGTGAATCCTGTCTAACTGGGCCACTTATGGGTACTACTCTTTGACTAAAAGAAAATTGACATTCTACGGTAACATTGTTTAGCCTATGTATATTTGGGGCTCTAAGGCAGAATGGCCCTTGAACAGCTTCTTAAATGATTGTACTATTTTACAACTTGTTTTGTCAATGGTCAGCAAAATGAGACGGAATTCCATATGTACAGCTTTTTATGTCTTTACATAAGACAGAGGCAAGAAAAGAAGGGAATCTTCTAATAGTTCAGAAAACAAAGGGGGGAAAGTCAGTCACTTGGGAGAAAAAGGTTATAGTTCTAGGTGAGAATGATCACTGTAAGTTGGTAAGCGAGATGGATGAGAGATGGAGACCAAAACTCCTGAGCTCCCGTCACCTCCCGAAGGAGAGCTGAGCAAGTAGGGTGGACCTGGAGGGGATATCCCCATCTAAAACTCATCAAGAGAACTCAGCTGGGGAGCCAGCCAGGAGGAGGTATTCACTTTTAGTTTTGTTGATTTTTTACTGTATGCCCTGCTGAGGTTGAAGCTCACTGGACTTCCTGATCTCCATTTTGTCCACTCTCACCATCTTGGGAGACAGCAGCAAGAGAATTGCTTGAGCCCAGGAGTTGGAGCAGGTTGCTGTGAGCTGTGATGTCATAGCACTCTACCCAAGGTGACAGCTTGAGGCTCTGTCTGAAAAAAAAAAGACTTTCATTTAAAGCCTCTTGGATTTCTTATACATGTGTGTAAAGTAATAGGTAAATGCATCAAAAGTTAAGAACTCAAAAGGTCAATCTATCACTACAGAGTTAAAATGCAAAGTTTGTTAAACTGTCTTTTGCCTGCTAAAAACTATAGTTGCTATGTTACCAACGTCCTTGAGATAAAGTACTAGCACTCAGCAGAAGACCCAAGGCCGGTTACTCATTTAGAACTATAGGGAAAAAAGAGTCCGCTTTATTTTTTAAAATGGAAAACAGAAGCTGCTTTTCTTTCTGCTCTGTCCGGCTCTTACAGTAACTGGGGATATTCTTAACCAATGACTTCTTTTGATTTATGTTGTATTCCAGAACATGATTTCTTCCCTTCTGTTTGTACTAAAATGGTGGTCAGAGGAAAAGTGTTACCTATGGAACAGTTCTAATTTTCAGGCCCTGTATTTCCGACTACATAACAAGATTTACTTCTTCCCACTTAGAGCTATTCACTTACAGATGCTGGTCACCACCAGGTATCAACATTTACAACAACAACCAGACATCCACCTGTATGAAAACAACCACACTTATGGACAGCTGAGCCCCCATTTCTGCAGCCCTCTGGGACATCCACTCCCACCCTCCTAGCTGATTGCAGAACACACTACTCACATCACCCCTTCTTAGTGAAAAAGCAGCCAGAGAGGTAAGCAGCCCATTTCCCAAAGGATGGGGCTCTGCAGAGCAGAGGGGAAATTAGGCAGTTAGTTAGACACTAGCAGGGTGGGTGGCAGATACACCTGGGCTATTTGGGGGATTTTGGACTAGCTTGAGTCAGGAGGGCCTCAGTTGTCACACTGAGTTAATATGGGAATGGGCCCGATTGATACCTTACACGTAGACTCCCTCAGGATACAAGCTAATCAATTTCTCAGGACTTTCTGACATGAACACACAGATGTGGTCATATGTCATACTAACTTGGATTATTTTAGAAACAGCCTGATTAAGACCCTAGGGAGGGGCTCCCAAGGGAGAAGAGAAGACACGTCCAGGGGGTCCCCATGGACGAACCAATTGTTTGGTCTACAATGGAAGGCCTTTAGGACACACAAACACAGTTAAAGTAATAATGTCCCTAAATAAACTACCCTCAACACCTGCCCAGGACTCATGGGCCATAATGGAAAGGACACCAGTTTAAAGCAATACAACCCCCCCACCTTCTTAGTTAAACTTGGACTGTAATAATTTCTCAACATGTAGACATTCTACCTTTCCATCAGAATGAAAATGCCTGGACTTACTTAGTCAACACTGCAATAAATATGTCAGATTTTTATTTAGCAGGGGGGACCTATGTAAAACAGGTGTTTACATTGTATTTAGTAGGGGTGAGTGCTGCTTTAGAACCCTTAAGAAATGTATGTCTCTTAGGCATATAGATAAAAGTATACCTTACTTAAATATATACGGCTAGGGAACATGTTATCATGACAAAAGACCAAGGAATATTTTCTGTAAAATTGGAGGCAGTAAGCATGAACTTCCTATGTAATCAGACAACCACCCTACCTTATGCTATTGTAGACCTGAAGCTGCCTAAGGGTGGTTACTCCTTTGTGGGTCTCGAGCATTCTCTCATGCCCCAGCTAACAGCACTACTGGGAATCTCACACCCTCCCTCCCCATATGTAGGACCCACCAGGCACACCCAGTAGGTGTAGGTGGCAACTACACCTTCCAGCACCTACCCTCGTAATGTGCGCCTTTTCAGTCTGGCTGAGTAGGTCTCCTTCTCTATTTGTGTGCTGCTGCTATGACTATCAGTCTTAATATTCCAATTGACCACTTGGCCTGTGCTATGGCAAAAACCTTAAATGCTGCTTCTCAAAATACAAATACTATGATTGCAACATTGACACAGGTTGAAGAAACAGTGTTTAAAAATCGGGCTACAGTGCACTACTTATTACTTAAACATAACCATAAGTGCCAAGATTTCCAAAAATATGTGTTCTTTTAAATATATGTCAGATAATAATTAAAAGGAAAACAAAAACTGTTAATAGTATAATCCCGGATGTAAAGAAAAGGATTCTTTGGGGACAGCACCTGTGGCTCAAAGAGTAGGGCAATGGCCCCATATACTGGGGGTGGCAGGTTCAGACCCGCGCCAGCCAAAAACTGCAAAAAAAAAAAAAAGAAAGAAAGAAAAGAATTCTTTGACACTGAAGTATAAACACTGTGATCCCAGTTACCTGGCCTTGGCTGGCTGCACATGGTAGCCATGTTGGGGGGAGGGGTCCTCTTGTTAGGCCTGCTAATGTGTTGCTGCACACATTCCACTGTACAAAGCATGTCCGCTTCCCTGTCTCTTTGCTTATTGTGTGGGTTGTCAACTAAAGTGCCAATGATCCCCAAAGTTAATGCCTTAAATCATAAATATTATTTCCACGCTAAAACAAAACAAAGGTCCACAGACATGGACCCCTGAACACTAACGGGGGGAATGTGACCAGCCACTGTCGACCTGAATGTCCATTTTATGCACAGCGCTGCTGGTCAGGCCTTAAGAAGCCTGGAGGAGCCTACGTGCTGACATCTGCAGATGGTTTATTCACTTCCAAGGCGACTGTCATAGATAAGGTGGGGAACTGAACTCCGTGGGACCAGTCAAGGACCCAGGCACTCTGTGCACTCACTGAAGTGTTGACTAACTATAAATTTTGTCTAGAATAAAAGTGCTTTGAAGATATGCCCACTTCAAGATAGGAAGATTTGGGTAACTTTGTAACCTATGACGTGTACTATGATGAGGAATAACATTGCTGATGTTTAGTTGTACTGTGAGAATAAAAGGTAACAAAGGGAAAAGAGGGGCAGAGCCGTTCTTTGGGGAGATATCTCCACTCCTGTCTGGAATCGCTGGCTTTTCTGTAAATAAAAGTGAAACTGTTGATCTCTCATTCGCTTTTCCATTTATTTATTGGCTTGGGTAACAAGCAGGCGGACTTCTTGGTCTCACAACAAATAGACTCAGCAATAGTGATCCTTTGTATTTGCACAGATAGGGCACTTGAAGCTCAGAGAGGGTGGGTAACTTGTATAAGGTCACACAGTCAGTCAGTACCAGACATCAGATAAAAACCCAGGATTCTGGCCTGGAGACTCGTGTTTTCTTTTCTCTGCCTCAGTGGTCCCTTTGCATCGTTAAGCTTCCAACAGTCACATGGGCAAGATGAAGGTCTAGAGGGGCCTCTGCAGAAGTGGCCTCTAGGGAACTGCTCCAAGTCCAAGGTCAAGACATGTGCAGATTCATTATGAGCTCTCTTGAAAAGAAATGCTCAGTTCTCAGGGCAACATCAACCACAGACCTAAAATCATTAGGCCTTTCTCCCTCCCCATCAACAAGAACAGCAAAAACATGAAAAGTCAGGCAAAGGCTGCTCTCAGTTCTCTCTCAAATTAAGAAGGACACTGTTCTCGCATCAAGTCCTCAAGTAGAGTCCAGGTCCTGCCATTTAAGTCGTGTGGCTTTGAGTAAAGCAGATCAGCCTGAACTCAGTGTCTGCATCTTTCGAGTGGGAATGAGAACATCACCTCGTCTCTACAGACGGTAAGCTCCCTGCAGCAGACCTGGGGGCTTTGGAGATTCACCTCCTCACAGCCCTTCCAGGAAATGCAAAGGCCACTTGGAATCCTCTTCCCTCCTTCCTGCTCCCCTCACCCAACTCGAGCTCCCAGTTGCAGCTCAAACCCAGTTTACCAGGAGCCGAAACAAGGAGCTCCGTTCAATGGAAAAATCAGCCCAAGCAATTGTCTGACCAAATTGACTTGTCAGTCACCCTGCCCAGACAGGGCCTTGGAGAGTCACCTGATCTGCACACAGGAAAGAATGATTTGTAAGCTGTGAGGCCAGAAGGAAAAACACACAGGAAAGGCTCAACACGGAGACAACTCAGTCTGGGTTTCCATAGCAATCCCGGGAGAAACAGGAGGAGCTCGTGTCAGGATAATTCAAGAGATGGCAGCCAGCAGTCTCCTCGTTCCCCCATCTCCCACTGGGTCATTTGCCCCTCATCACTCAGGCAACAATTTCCCTCTCCAAACCACCAGTCCACCCACCCAAGCCCCCAGTCCCAGTCCCACCTGGAATCCCTCATACCCTCTCTCCAAGGTCTGCTATGGTTCAGTGAAGGGAATCCTAAAATCTATATGATACATTAAAATTTCATGTAATCTTAAGTAAAATCATCACATCTACATATTTGTCCTGAGAATCTAGGAAGAAACAGCTCCAAATGGCCAAGCTAGCTGCTCTGAAGATTTGCATGTCCTGACGGCAGACCCACACCTCAAATCAGGACTGTGAAAAGTGACTTATTATAAATAGAGCATGGATATTAACTTCCTCTGAGATTGCAAGTGGTTCTTTTTCTGATGCACTTGTCCGGTAGCTTCTCTTATTTGGCAATAGGAGTATGTCCTATGCCACCTGCTCTGGAAGTGATAAGAAATATGCTCCAGGTGCTGTGAAGTCCCTCCTATTCTCTTCCAAATGGTCTTTTTAATCAACTCTAGGGGAGAGGATGCTGAAAATTCAGGGAATTCAGCATCTGCCACTGCTGCCCGTGGTACCTGGGGAGTGGGAATCTTCTCCCCACTCGCTTCTCTCCAGCTTCTATCCCTCCTTTGGTGACTCCATCTCTTCCCATCAGGTCCTACCATTTGGTTAGCATGCCACCTCCCGATGCTCGTACAGTCTCCCTCCTGCTCCAGCCTCAGTGAGCCACAAAGCCTAAGATGTGCCCAGGGGAGATTGGGTGTGGGGCATATAGGAGCTCTTTGCGATATTCTTGCAACTCTTCTGTGAATCTGGAACAATTCTCAAATAAAACACATATTGACAAATAAAATAACCAAGCAAAATAGAAGATGTGTACTCTGGTCTCAGGAGTGAGGAAAAAGCAGGGACCGGGATCCTTGTCCTGACACCCTCCATCGTTGAGGGCCTCATCGGTTTGTGTAAGGCCCAAACAGACGGTGTCATAGCACGGAATAATTTTTCCCACATGAGGAAATGTTATTCCTCCTGTTAATATAACATTGACCTTGTCCTTTAAGAAAAATGATTCCAGCACATTGTTGTGCTAAGCATTTTACTCCCCATTCTGGCTGAGAATGAGCCTCCCCAGAGGACATGACACAACTCTGGTGTGTTTCTCATTTCAGATTTTACACACATACACAACACACGTGCACAAGTACATACTACCTGTCATAAAGGGTACATCTTGTGACATCACAAAAATCGAACTAACAGTGTTTATACTTAGTGTTATATCATGGCATATTGTTGTAATTGTTTGAATGTTAAGTATAACAGAAGTTGGGGATCTGTCACTTCCCCAAACCTGCACACCTCTCTGTGTGGGAGGCACTGTAGCCTCCATTTCACACGTTGGGAAGCCCTTTCACAGAGGAAGGCCATTTGCCCAAGGTGACCGTAAGGTTTATCCACAGGAAGCTGACATTCAGCCCAGGTCTTTCTGTCCCCTGGGCCAGGGTAGATCTCTGTAAGTGGGGTTTTCTCTTCAGACCAAGCAGAACCTAAATTTCAGCAGAGACCTGTGAGAAGTGCCCTCTCCATCATCCCAATCCAGTGCTCTGCAAACAATGCCTGTGAGAAGAAAAACTAAACACTCATATGAGTTTCCCCTAAAATTCTAACACGAGACAGAGGGGGCATCTTGTAGCCATTGTTTAGTCCAGGACAGGTAAAAGCTCCTACCTGAAGTACAGTAACAAAGAATTTGGCTGGTTGCTGGGAAACACATCAGGTTATAGGAAATGCACCTGCCTGCTTCTGACTCCCAGGCGTTGTGTGGCCCATAGCTGCTCATCATTTAAGTATGAGCCTAGATGTCACCGCCCAGAGAGGCCTGCCCTGCATCCCTGCTCTCATATCTGTCTTCCCGTGAATTTGTGAACAGCAGCTACCATCACTTGTGAATTTATAATTATTGGGGTACTTGTAAGACTTACTGTCCTGCCAGCCCCCCATCATGAGAATGGACTCTATACCTGTTTTATTCAACCCTATTTGCCTAGTGCCAAGCGTCATTCTTTCCGAAATTAGTCACTCAATAAATATTGCAAAAAGGCAATAAGAAAGCTACAGAATATGTTCTTGATGCTTTTAGCTCCAAGGAAGGTCAATAAACATGAGCATGGGAGAATCTGGAGGTGGACGAAAGGACAGAGAGCAGGACGCTGCTGACTGGGGAGGGGGGAGTTGCCCTGACAGAGCGCTGGACACTGCCATGGAGGGGACCTTCACCCCAGAGTAGACTCACCCTTCAAGAATGCCAGACCTTCCAGCAAATTCAAGCAGTATAACCTGGCTCTTTGTACCCTCAATGATTCCTCAGTAATTAACAAAAAATTAAAGAATGCCAAACTTGACGGGTTCTTTAGAGGTTTTGAACCAGAATGATTACGTGCTGTCTAGATCCACTCAGCTGTGCAGGCTCCAGTGACAGTCATCTGTTCCTGTGATCATTCCATTCATTTCCTATTGCTACTGTGATAAATTGTCACAGATTTAGTGGCTTAAACTGCACAAACATATCAGCTTACAGTTCTGTAGGTCAGAAATTTGACACGGATCTCACCGGGCTAACACTGAGGTGTCAGCAGGGTTGCGCTCTTTCTGGAGGCCACAGGGGAGAATCTGTTTCCTGGCCTTTTCTAGCTTCCAAAGTCTGCCCATACGCCTCCGTCTGTGGCCCCTTCCTCTTCCTACAAAGCCAGCACAGCAAGTTGAATCTTTCTCACATCACGTCACTCCAATCTTCTCTTCTACCTTCTGTTTTTAAGGACACTTGTGATTACATCAGTCCCACTAAGGATAGTCCAGAATAATTTCTTCATCTTCAATCAGCTGATTAACAACCTTAATCCCACCTGCAACCTTAATTCCCTATTGCCATGTAAACTAGCTTATTCAGAGTTTCTGGAGACTAGGATGTGGATGTCTTTGGGACAGGGACATTATTCTGCCTACTATAGTCAAAAGCCTGGTAGCTGCCACCACCTCTATAGCCCAAGGAGCTGCCATGTCCTGGGTCAACACCATGGAGAGGCCATTTTCCTACTCACAAGCTTGACTAGAGCTCTGGCTTCCCTACAAGTGGCCTGAATGGCTTCACATGCCTCTCTGGAGACCTCTCAGGTCCTGAGCAGCCACCCGTGTTTACTTCAAAGCTGTGGGCAGCTCAGTGACACACCCCCAGGTGTTGGCTCTGGCTGTGTGTTCCCTCAGACATGATTCCTGGGACATGAGCACACCTCCCTCCCCCCTAATAAAGCTGCAGCAAGGAAGCTTTTGTCTCAAGCTCTGTTTTCTAGGGAACTAAGACACTGGCTACCAAGAGTGGCCCTAGAAAGTAGAAGCTCAGGAAGGGACTTTGGCATTGGATTGGCTGCATGACTTGAGGAAGAGACACCTATGCTGGGTAAAAGGGCAGTGATGACCTTGGGCATGTACTGACATCAAGGTGCAGAAGCTTCCACCTGTGGTTCACTGGGATGAGCTTCTCATGGAAGGCAAGACGTGGGACGACACGCTCAGCCCTACCTGCCCAACCTGGGCCTCCACTATTTGTCTCACATCCCAGCTAGGGTGGCCCCAGTGACAACTCACCCCATTCCCCCATTCTCACCAACTGCTGCTGCTGCCACCACGTCCTGAGCTCCCACTCACAGCACCAGTAAATGAAGAGAGACTCCACACTCACGCTACAGCCAATCAGGATCTTCAGGGACTCTGGCTTCCCTGGGGCTCTCTAGAGTTAGCACCTCATATGTTCGGGGGCGCACACCCATGGTGCTGGCTTTCATCCGTGAGAAGGAGAATGTAGGAAGGATGTGGCTAACTCTGCCCTTCCTCCCTTCCTTACATACTGAAAGGCAGCGGTTCCACACAGCCTCTCTGGAAATGCTGCATTCAGCAGAGGTATTGGTTCCAAAGCTGAAGACATCCACTTACGTATACCCTCCCACCCTCCTCCCTCCTTTTGTTCTCCACCACTCAACAAAGCCTTGGATATAAACTTTTGCCAATAGGCTGTTGCTCTCTAGGGAACCTGACCTAAGACACACTTCTATTTCTCAATAAATAGAGAAAGCACTCAGGGCAACACCTTCTCCTTGTGACCCACATGTGTGACCTGAAAAGAAATGAGGGTTGCTGGAATGGAAGTGGCAGGAGGGTGAGAAGAATTGTCTGTGTCTTCTTGAAATCCAAAATGGTAGCAAAGGAGACATGGCCTTGCAACGTGTTAATCAGGGAGACTCCGGACAATACCAAGAAAAGGAAAGAGTAATTTTAAGACCAAACAGAAGGGCAAGAAGGAAGGTAAGGAAAAGAAAGAGGCAAGCTAGTGGTTTAGAGCCAGATCCCTCTTGTGTGATTCGGTAAATGTACTGTCTCATCAAGTCACTATACTTTCCTAAGCCTTTGTCCTAAAGAATGAAAATGGCTCATTATAGAGTTGTTATGAGAACTAAATAATATAATGCAATGTTTAATAAATATTAACATAATCATTTTTCCTCAGATTTGCACAGCATTTCACAGTTTGCCGGGAAAGCCTTGCATCCATTATCACACTAAGATTTCACAACAATCCTGGGAAGTGGCCAGAACCATCATCATCCCTATTTGGTTGATAAGTAAAATGAGGCTCAGAACTTCATGATTCCCTCACGGTCCTGCTGCTAATAGCATGGATGGGACTTCACCTGATGGCTTAGGACTCTTAGGCAAGCAGTCTTTCCAAACCAATTTGGGGGCAGGGGGAATTAATTCTGAAGAAGCAAGCATGAAAAATCTTGTTAAGGAGAAAAGACAGCAAGAGAAACCAATGTATTTGATGGATGTGGTGCATGTGGCCCAGGGTAACACCTTCTCCTTCTGGTTTTTCTGAGCTGAACCTGGAATAAGCAGAAACATGTGGGGGAAAGGTGGATGACAAAATCAATCAGTAAATTAGAGTGTTCGCCCTGGAAAATCTCACTTCATCCTCAAGACAGTCTTCTGAGATGGGTACCTCTATTAGTCAGGATATTTTAGGTGGCAAGTTTTTTTAAAAAATTAAAAGTGATTTAAACACTGAAGGAGCCCTCTAGCTTTGAGTTTTCCCTCTGATCCCAACACAAGGCACTCATAGATAAAATATAAATAGTGAGAACTAAAAAGACCCAGCCACCTTCAAAATCAAGATAAAATCTTTCTGGACTAGAAACGGTAGAAAAGAACGAAGAGAAAATGCGAGCTGAGTCACAGGTCTGCTGGACTCTGGCCAGAGCAGCAGGCAGAGGGGGCTGGAGCTCTGTGTAGGCGTTACAGGGACTAAAATGCCACGGATGAGGTAGGGATATTGATCCTGACTCACAGGGCCTGGAATGGGGTTTCCCTGGTGGTAGCAGAAGGAATTTAAAACCAATTACAATGTACCTGGCCCAGGACTATGGTTTTTATGAAGCTCTGTGATTAAGAAAGTGGGAATGAGGTGCAGCCTTCCAGCCAAGACTGGGGCAAACCAGCCAGCTATGGGATCTGCATGAGGCCAGGTTCTTGGATAGACGTCTCAGTAACTACAACAGGTAAGGTGGGCTTGACGGTGTTGAGTCAATTCCCTTAACAATCGTAGGAAGTGAAGTTCTGCAGCCCATCAGAAACCCTAACTCTGAGAAGGAACAGCCAGCAAAACCAACGCTGAGGAGGTAGAGAAAGCACAAAATAATTTTTCTGATTATTTAGAATCTACAGTGGATAAAGGAAGAAATAACATAAATAATAACAAGAAATTAGGAAACGAAAGCAAGCAGAAATAAAACAAGGTCAGGTGGGCATTTCTGAAAGCAGAACCAGTTAGAAATGCTAGATACAGGCCAGGCACAGGGGCTCAAACCTGTAGTCCTAGCAAGCAGGAGGATTGCTTGAGGTCAGTTCAGTCTGGTCAACATAGCAAGACCCCATCTCTACAAAAAAATTAAAAATTAGAAATGGACATGGTGGCACAACTTGTAGCCCTAGCTACTTAGGAGACCGAGGCAGGAGGATCATTTAAGCCCAGTAGTTCAAGATTGCAGTGAGCTATCTAAGATCATACCACTGTGCTCCACTCTGGGACGCAGAGCAAGACCCTGTCTCTCATATAAAAATAAATAAATATTATTTTTGAAAAGAAAAAGAAATGCTATACACAAAACAGGAACTTAATTTAAAATATTTTTCAGTAGAACGGATCGATGTTAGAGGATAAAATCAAAGACAGAACACAACCTGAAGAAATAAAGAAGGAAAAATATGAAGTCCTTTCTTAAAAACAAAACAAAACAAAAAACCCTCTGGCTCAAATGTGCTTAGTGGGACTTCCAGAAGAAGAGAATGGAGAGGATTGTGAGGAAGCAATTTTTAGAGATAAGGGCTGAAGATTTTCCAGAACTGAAGAAAAATGTGGATTGTCAAATTGAATATGTACACTGAAGGCTAACTAGAACACTTTTTTTTTTTTTTAAGCAGGTCTTGCTGTAGCCCTGGATAGAGTACAGTGGCATCATCATAGCTCATAGCAGCCTGGAACCCCCTGGGCTCGAGCAATCCTCCTGCCTCAGTTTCCCAAGCAGCTGGTACTATAGGCACATACCACCATCTCCCACCATGAATGGTTAATTTGTTCTATTTTAGTAGAGATGGGGATCTCTGTCTCTTGCTCAGGCTGGTCTTGAACCCCTGACCTCAAGCAATCCACCCACCATGGCCTCCCAGAGTGCTAGGGTTATAGGCATGAGCCACCATGCCTAGCCAAGAACTTTTTAAAGCCACCCATAATTATATGCCACAGTGAAACCAGAGAACATCGACGGTAAAGAAAAAGGTAGTTTTAAAAACCATCAGAAAGAATACAGCAGATTATCTGCAAAATTAAAAAAAAAATGACCGTAAGCTTCTCATCATGATAGAAGATAGAAGATAGCAGAGTCATGTCTTGAAAGGGCTGAAGAAAAATAACCAGAAGTGGAGATTATGTCCCCAGTTAAACTATCATTCAAGACTGAAAGTGAATTTTCAGACATGAAAAAGACTAAGTGTTTACCACGCACACACTGTCTGAATCAAAGAAGAATGTACTTCAGCAAGAAGAAAAGTGAAACAAAACGAGAAGAAACATGTCACACAAGACATAAAGGTAAATGGAAAATTGGTAAACTATGTCAACAAATTTAATTAATTACTAAGTGATGCTATTTCATTACTCTATAATCATTATATTAAATAATAATAATGTCCAGACAAAAAGTCTAGACAAAAATAATGAGAAAAACACAGGGGTTCTGCAGGTGAAGTATGCTAAGATCTTATCTACAGGAGAATAGAAATAATAAAGAAACTCTGACTTTACTAGAAAATTAATAGTAAAATAGAAATGCTAAAAATATAATCTCATTAAGAGTAATAGAAGTTACAGTTTCCAAGTCAGCAGGACAAGGGAGAAATGGAGAGAAAAAGAAAAATTTGAAAATATAACAATAGCTAAAAACAAAGAAAAATAGAAGTAAAGAAAAATACAAAATAAGATGGTAGGCACAAGACATGAATGATCATCAAAAAATATAAATAGACCAAAATTTTCTGTTAAAGAATAGACTATCAAATTGGATGTTTTAAACTCTAACCATATGTTACTTAGATAGGACCTCCAAAAATTGAAATAAAGGGGAAAATATTAAAAGAAAGATGGTATAGGAATGCTAATGTGAGACAGAATTTGAGGCAAAAAGCAATCAGAGAAATAAATTGGCATTATACATAATAATAAAAGAAACACACTCACCAAAGAGCCATAATAATCATGAACTTCTGTGCTTCTAAATATTCTGTCTTAACTTCCTATCTTTTATATTAATCTAGATGGAGTTGAAATACATTCTTCTCAGTGAAGTATCACAAGAATGGAAAAGCAAATATCCAATGTACTCAGTACTAATATGAAGCCAGTAGATGATCTAATACACACCCACATAAAGGAAAAAGGGAGTTGGGGTGCTGACACTGAATGGGCACAATGTCGGGGTATATGGCACACCTTTTGGGTGCAGGACATAGCTACAAGAGGGACTATACCTAACAAATGCAAATATTGTGATGTGGTTGTTTGTACCCTCACATTAACCTGAAATGAAATTTAAAAATAAATAAATATGCTGGTGTGGATGTGGAGAAAAGGGAACACTTCTGCACTGCTGGTGGGACTGCAAGCTAGTACGTTCCTTTTGGAAAGAAGTTTGGAGAACACTCAGGGAACTAAATTGACCTGCTGTTGGATCCTACAATTCCTCTACTAGGAATATATCCAAAAGACCAAGAATTACTTAGCAAAAAAGATCTTCGCACCAGATTATTCATAGCAGCTCAATTTGTAATAGCCAAGCCATGGAAGAAGCCCAAGTGCCCCTCAACCCATGACTAATAAATTGTGGTATATGTATACTGTGGAATACTATACAGCCTTAAGAAAGATGAAGCCTTTATCTCTTTTATGTTTACATGGAGGGATCTGGAACATCCTCCTGAGTAAAGTGTCTCAAGAATGGAGGAAAAAGTATCCAATATACTCAGTACTCCTATGAAACCTACTTATATTTATTCACACATTTTTGTAAAAAATAGAACACAATTATAGCCCAGGATGATGGCGAGAAGTGTAGTGGGAGGGGAGGGGATGGGGGAGGTTCGACAGAGGGAGGGTAAAAGGTGGGATCACACCTATGGAACATATGACAAGGGTACAAGTCAAATCTGTGAAATGTAGAACATAGATGTTTGGGCACAATAATCAAGTAAAAGAGGTGACAGCTATGTTGATTGGTTTAATGTAACCACGTTAGATTGTATAAAAAAAATCAGCACATTGTACCTCACATATGCATGAATGTATTCATGATCTACGTGTATTTAAAAAAATAATAATAATAAAAAAGAATTCCTCAGGGCTGTATCCTAATTTCTTAGAATATAACTTTGCACATGGAGGATGGTCAATAAATATTTGTTGTGTGACAAAATAAATAAATAAATAAAAATAAATAAATATCTTGTCTTAAATATATAAAGCAAAAATGGGCAGAGTTCCAAGAAGATATTGACAAATACTCCATCGCAGAGGAAGAGATTAGTGCACCTTCACAGAAACAAGTAGATCAAGCAGCGAGGGTACAGATTGTTTGAACCACATCATTTTAAAAGCTTGATTTCATAGATAAATCTGGAACCCTGCTCCCGATAAGCATGGAATGTCAATCCTTTTCAAGCACACAAAGCACATTAAAAAATTGATGATGCACTCGGTCACGAAGACAGTAGCCACAAACTTGAAAAAAATCCATGTCACACAGACTGTGTTCTCCAGCCAATGCATTTCTCCTACAATTCAACAATGAAAGTAGTCTCAACTGCAGTTGGAAAAGAAAAACTACTCTCCTAAATAACGTGGATTAAAAAGAAATTTACAATGGAAATTTATGAAATATTTAGAACTGAATGGCAATGACTATACTTTCATGTAAAATTTGTGGAATGTTATTAAAGCTCAATCTGGAAGAAAAATTCAAGCCTTCAGCATATTTATTAAAAACCAAGAAAGATTAAAAATAAATGAGTTCCTTGTTCAACTCAAGAAGCAAGGAAAAGAAAATCAGGGTAGAATAAAGGAAATAATAAAGACGACAGCAGAAATTAATGAAATAGAGAAAGTATTAGATATGAAACAGAATAGACAAATCTTAAACAAGGAGAAAGGAGACTGAAGATTGGAAATCGTAAGACTGTGAACAACGTCAAGTCAATGAGACATGAACGACTTTCCATAAAGATATAAATCACGAAAACTAACAGAAAGATAAACAGAAAGCTTGAATGAACCAGGACCGTTAAGGAAATGTAATGATGGTTGAAGGTAGTCTCCCGTTCCCAGAGACACCAAGCCCAGACAGTTACAGACGCAAGTGTTACAAACCCCTCAAGAAACAGGTATTTCCTATTTTATACAAGTTACTTCAGAGAATGGAAATGAGCAAAGGATTACCCTTTTCATTTGATAAAGCTGCTGTGATCTCAATACCAAAATTAGACAAGAACAGTATTAAAAATTATACTTTGAGGGCGGCACCTGTGGCTCAAAGGAATAGGGTGCTGGCACCATATGCCAGAGGTGGCAGGTTTAAAACCAGCCCTGGCCAAAAACTGAAAAAAAAAAAACTATACTTTGAATCTATTTATTAATATAGATCCAACAATCTTAAATAAAATAATGGCAAGTCTACTCCAATGGCATAGAAAATATAGTATGACCAAACAAAGCTTATTCCAATAAAACAAAGGTAGCTCGGCTCGGCGCCTGTGGCTTAAGTGGCTAAGGCGGCAGCCACATACGCCTAAGCTGGTGGGTTTGAATCCAGCCCGGGCCGCCAAACAATGATGGCTTCAACCAAAAATAGCAGGGTGTTGTGGCAGGCACCTGTAGTCCCAGCTACTTGAGAAGTGGAGGCAGAAGAATCATTTGAACCCAGGAGTTGGAGGTTGCTGTGAGCTGTGATGCTACAGCACTTTACCCAGGGCAACAACTTGAGGCTCTGTCTCAAAACAAAACAAAACAAAACAAAGGTGGCTCACTATTAGGAAATCTGTTAACATAGTTCAACATACAAGGTCAGATAATTAGGTTCTTGAACTAATCCTAGAAAAAGTGCTATGTACTTCACTGCTGAATATCGCTCTGGTCACCTGCAAAATACTGTCTTTATCCATCTGTTGACTATAGTGATATCAGCAATGAGGAACGTAGCACTTTTTCTAGGATGAGTTCAAGAACTTAATTGTTGGGCAGCACCTGTGGCTCAAAGGAGTAGGGCGCTGGCTCCATATGCTGGAAGTGATGGGTTCAAACCCAGCTCCAGCCAAAAAACTGCCAAAAAAAAAAAAAAACTTAATTATTCAACCTTTATATTAGAAGATTAAAGAGAAAAAATTATATGCTCATATCAAAGATATGCACAAAAAGCATTTAATAACATTTGCCACATTCACAGGGAGGAGGGAGAAAACTCTTAGGAAAATACAAATAGAAAAGAATTTTCACAACTTAATAAAGCATATATACCCGAAACTTCCAGCAAACATTATAGTTAATAACGAAATTTTAGGTTCTTTCTCAATCAAATCTGGAAAAAAGGTGAGGGTCCCTACTATTGGCAGCACTATTTAAAACTCTCCTGGAATTCTAGCTAATATGCTTAGACATAAAGACTGGAAAGGAACTGCAAATATAAATTTGCCATTATTTTCAAATACTATGTTTATTTGCAAAAAAAAAGAAAATGCTTCATAGATGCTCAGCGACCAAGTGAGTGAATGAATGAAAAGCAGTTTGGCTGCCTGGGTCAGGGACCAACACACAGGGGAACTTCACAGTTCCCTGGAAGGCTGGCTCGCCTGTTTATTGAACCACACAGCTGTGCCTCAGAAGTCAGAAAAAGCTCTTCTGTTCCACTGAGCTTGCCTTGATTTAAGTCGATGCTATTTCCTCGCAGATAATTTGCATTAATTGGAGTTTTCTAATATTGCATTAAAATATTGTATATTTGATTTCTGGGTTTTCAGTGTTTTGTGAGTTTTGTTTCCTAAGTTTTGTGAGTGCCTCATTCACTCTAGTCCCAGCCCTGCAAAGGTTGATGAGTTCTCATGCATTGACGCTGCTCCCCTTCCCCTAAGAGTGGATATCAAGCCTCAGGGCTGAGAGGCACCTGATCTATTAAGGGATCCCCTGCTTTCACAACTCCTACTCACATGTCATTGCTGTCTTTCAGGCAGACGTGACAAGCAAGGCTGACAGCCTTCCTGTCTGAGTCTGAGGAGGTAGGAGGTGGGATGTGGAGTTGTGCCAGGGAGCAACTTCACACCACATGGGGGAGGGACTGGTTTCTTTCCACAGCTGGGGCAGGTCCTATTTGCTGTTCAGCTGAACAGACTTCTGGCTGATTGTATCCTAGAAAGACCCAGCCCTTTTCCAGGGCTGTATTCCACAGGGATACCATCCTGCCACTTTCTGAAAAACAGCCAGCTATGCACAGACCCACCAAAGCCCCAACTCTCCTACTCCCTTTCAGATCTTAGCCCAGGGAACAGGCATTTTTGGTGCCCCCACTTATGCTAAATAGGCAGACTTTATACCTTAGCAGTAAGAGCAGCCCCCGCTCAAATTCCAACTCTGCTGCTTACTAACCGCATGCCCTTGGGAACAGGACAGTGAAACTTTTTGAGTTCTTGTTTCCTCATCTGTAAAAAAGTGATGGGAACACCTGCTCCCAGGGCTTATGAAAGGATTACATGGAAGTGATGCTCATGAAATGTTTGGCATAACGCCCGGCACGCGCCGTGTTCTCTGCAAATGACCATCAGCATGGCATTAAATACAGATATAAGCCGTAGGATGCAGAAGTGGGCCATGACAAGGGCAATTGTTTTGCCATGAGCAAGAGGGTCTGATGAAGGATGAGGTGCTGGACTAGGTTCTGGGGGAATCAGAGGACCTCAGTAGGAAGAGCAGACAAGGTGATGAGAAGCGAGGCTGGGAGTGGCAGGGCATGGGAGCAGGGCGGACAAAGAGGGCAAAGCAGAGTAGGGGAGCTCAGGACAGCTGGAGGAACACCCACAAGTGACCAGACAGGTTGCTGGGAGTCAAATGAGGGACATAAGGAGCTGGGCATGTTGAGGGAAGCCACTGCTGATTCTAAGGGGGTACAACAGAGTGAGATGACCTGTCTGGACTGGGGAGCCTGGAGGCCATTATCTCTTCCCACTTCCCACTTCTTTAGGTTGTGAGCTCTTTACAAGCAGAGACTGGTCGGATTAATCCTGTGGTCCTTGTTCCTGGGACATGGCCTGGCTCAGTGCCCCAGGAATGAGTGGAGTCTGGCTTCCAGGAAACCCCAAGCTCCTCTCCTCATTGCTTTTCCTCCACAAGGACAAACCAGAATGAAGAGCAAGAGGAAAGAACGTTCACCCTGTACTTGGATTTCCAGATACTGATTGCACTTATTTTTCGAGGAGGAGAATGTTCAATGGATGTAAAAGCTTCTCTTTTATGGCAGCCAACTTGCTTCTGCTCTTTCAACTCTCTCTCACATTGCAATGTCATGATCATTTTATCTGTCAATCTGACTGGGCCACAAGGTGCCCAGCTATTTGGTCAAACATTATTCTGGGCGTTTCTGAGAGGCTGCTTGGGACAACATTAATATTTAGATCTATGCACTGAGTGAAGCAGGTTTCCCTCCCTATGGTAGGTGGGTCTCACCCACCAGGTGGGCCTGAATAGCACAAAAAGTTTGACCCTTCTCCAGGTAAGAAAGAATTCCTCCTACCAAACTGCCTTCCAACTGGAGCTTTTTCTACCTTTGGACAGAAACTGAAACACTGGCTCTTCCTGGGTCTCGAGCTCCTGGTTCTCAGACCTCTGGACTTGGATGTCGTCAGCTTGCCCACTCACCCTGCAGATCTTGGGACTTGTCAGCATCCATAATCACATAAGCTAATTCCTTAAAATATGTATAAAAAGCTGTGTATGTGTGTGTGTACGTTTTCTCTTTCTCTGGAGAATCTCAGCAAATACAAGAGTAGCCAAGCCTAAGGCCACCACTCAGGTCTGGAAGGACAAAGGGGAGACAACTTGGGAATTTAAGCCCGAGGACCCAGAGGAAGTGCTCTTTCCCTTTCTCCCTTACACTGTAGCAAAAAGAGATCAGATTTGGGTTGAAGCATTAAGAGGGTAAAACAGACAGTATGAACCTCTGACCTTGACTCTAAGGTTATTCAAGCTTAATGGTGTAGAGAAAGAAGACACCCATGGGGCACAATCAGCGTACTGGATTCTACACCATGATTTGGGGATCAAAACCTCTGCTATTTTCCTCTACTGTAGATGGAATTTCCTATATGAAGCAGCAATATCATTCATGTCACATACCCCTCATGCCATGTGACTTCAATATTCCTCCTGCTGAGAAGTGGGATCTATGCTCCCTCTTCATGAAACCGGTTGGCACTGACTGCCCCAAACATTGGAGTTCAGCAGAACTGCTGAGGCTGGGTCCCAGAAAGGGTGGAGCTTCCACCCAGCTCATACTGTCTGGGGGCCTCTCATTCTGGAGAAGCCAACCATCATGCTTTGAGGAAGTTTGAACTAGCCCACTCACAGAGACCAGGTGGACAGGAACTAAGGCCCCCAGCCAACAGCCAGCAGCAACCAACAGACATGTAAGTGATGGAGCCTTCAGATACCTTGGGAACCTTAAAGACAGAATGAAGCCTCTGGGTCCTCTGACCATAACACCATCTCACAGCATTCCAATCCCACCATCAGTGCATCCTGGAGTAAAGGAGAAAAGACAAAAGAAGGGAGGGAGGGAGGCCAGGGGGAAGAAAATTGCAGACAAGATTTTAATCCAGATCAGTTGTATATAAAGAACCAAGGAGAGAAATGGAGTGGGGGGGAGGTTTGATAGAGGGAGGGTAAAAGGCAGGACTACACCTATGGAGCATATTGCAAGGGTATGAGTCAAATCTGTCAAGTGTAGAACATAAATATCTTAACACAATAATCAAGTAAATGAGGCAAAAGCTATATAAGCACATCAGATTGTATAAAAATATCAACACATTGTACCCCACATATGCATAAATGCATTCATTATCTATGCGTATGTGAATTAATAAAAAAAAAAAAGAACCTGTACTTTGCCCTTTTGCCCCCATCCTTGTGTGAGAACTGAGTCCCTGCCTACCCTCATAAGAAGGTCAGCTTGGCCAGACAGCAGCAGCAGGATTTGTCAGAAAAGTCTTTGTACCCTGATGACCATCCTCCAATGACAAAGCCAAGCAGGACAGAGAGTGCTGGTGGCCTGGTTCAGACTGCTCAGCTGAAGGTTTGTGCACAGAGCAAGCACCAGACTCCAAGCCCAGAGCCCAACAGAGAAAGAAAACTGTTGCTGGAAGCCCAGAGCAAGACTCGTAACAAGAGGATTACAGCCAAGTCATCCAGAAATATGGGTCACAGAGCAGGTGGCAGGTGCTGTTGCCCACAGTCTGAGAGGAGCAGCTCTGCCTACACCTCCAGCAGCCTTGCTTTGACCAATTCACGTGGCCGTGCTGGTAAGAAGCACATGTTAAGGGGCAAGCAAGAGGGGTCTGTGTTCCCCTCGTCATCACTAATGTGCGAGGTAAGGCTCTCACAGAGGAATGACCCAGCAACGGGGGGAGTTTCCAGTCTGTTTTCAATGGGGAAGAAAGTGAGACATGGTCATGTTGCTTGGCTGACCCTTCCTTCCTCCTTTTCAGCCCTTTCCTGGGCCCCTCCCTTAGGAACTATCTCACCACCCCTTGCTTAGCTGGCTCAGACACTAGTGAAGAGACCAGATGGTCAAGGTCACGCTTGGCTCAAGCCTCTCAGTTCAGCCCCCCACTCAAACCCTTGAGCAGACGTTGCTCCATCTGACTGAGCTCACAGCCAAGTAAATGAAAACCTGATCCCTGACTGCCCTGAATCTGACACTCTTTGGTTTGGCAAAGCAAGCGGGGCCCACGGAAGCCTCGGCAGGTGTTGGCAGGCAACCTGCAAGCCAGCCCATCGGGAGGAAGCGAAGCACCTGCTCACATCCAACTGCTGAGGGGAGGCCGGAGCGGCTCGCTGTGAACTGGTGGGGGAAGAGGGGCTCCTCCTCCTTGAGCCTAACTCCACCGCTCCCCTGACCAGTGGTACTCAGCTGGCCTGTCAAGGGACGCTGCACTTGTTCATTCCGGATCTCTCCACAAAGGAAGTTCTTCATGGCATTTCTTTCTCCAGCCCCTTCACCACTTCAGCTCAGTCTGTTATACCTATGAGGTGCCCAAAAGACTGTTTAGATACCCCTTAGCATGGGTCATTCTATTTGTTCTTGCAGAAGTTCAATGCCAGGATGGCCCATCCCTGGGTTCTAGACTGATGGTAAAGGCAGCACTTTGGCACAGCCTCATCCCAAAGCCCTGATCCTGGCTGTTGGATGTGTGCACCCACCCACCTGCGATGAACAGTAACCAGCACTGAAGCCCACCAGGCCCAGGGATAGCCGCATTGCCCTGTGAAGTCCACACCTGAGCCTCATATCATATCTTGGAGACTGGAAAGCTATGGGGCTGTGTCAGGTTAGCTTGGCTGGGACTTCAGTTCCCAAATTCCCTTTCCCTCATGCATTCAGGTACAGGGTAGTCTTGAGAGAAATTTGCGCAAGCTTTGGGAGACAGGAATGAAGCATCAACCATTTCTCCCTGACGGTCAATGAGAAATACCAGGCAGTGTTACGACTCACACACAACGTCTCCGAGTGCAGGCTCACCTTGCTAGTGTGGGGAAGACCTTGCCTGTACCTCCTTCAGTTCCTGCTGGGTCTCCTTCCCTCTGATTTTGCAATAAAGGATACTAGTTTCTCCTCCAAGTCACCCGGGTCACCAAGACAGGAGGCAGTGATTATCGAATATAGATCCCAGGTTGTCCTCATGGGATCTAGTCAATAATGTGCTGGTAAATGTTTAACAACCAGGTATAGTTTCAACATGGATTTTGGTTGACATTTTCGTGTGTGTTAGTAAGACAAAGGCAAAGTCACAAAGATGTACGTTAGAACTTGCATGTTAGATCAATGTTGTAATTCTTTGCTAATCTGAAAAATAGTTTTGAATACCAAAAGAATATTTCCTTTGTTCACAATGTGTTACAAATATGACACTTTTTTAAGTTTAATTTGTTTTATTAATATTTTCATTGTCTTCTTAAGTCTAGATAATCAACGAAATACTAAATGAAGCCCTGAGTTGTAGTGTTTCTGGTTTCTATGACATAATAACTCCCACCAAGGCTAATTGAAAGCTCCCAATGTGACATCACTGAACACGGAGTAGAGAGGAGGCGCACGATAGCAGACCATTACTCACAGGCAGCATTTCCACCATGCAGACTCAATAGTCTTCTATAACCTCAAGCACATAGGCAATAATAAGACTTAGCATAATGGTTAGGAAGGACTGAGTTTTGAGTATCATGTTTGCTTTAAATGTAATTTGTTTAATTGTATGTAACTTTATACAATTTCATTTTTAATAATGGCTGTGTTTAACAACTGAAACTTTAATAATCAGCTCTCACCAATTGTTACCAGCCATGCCTGGCACATGACAGGTTGCCGTTGTCTTCACGTTTTCCAGCTTATATCTGCTCTCCTCAGACACATGTACGTAGTGCTCTGCTATTACGTACCTCTTCTCAAGTCCACGGCCTTGCTGAAATTCAGTGATGTCTGGCGCAACGTCAGACCAGAAGGAGCAACCTTACACAGTGGTCTCAACTGGCTCCCACAGTTGCATAATATCTAGTTCCTATAATATATCCCTTATTCAGTGGAACTCAACATGTTTTTGCTTCTGTGTTTGAACCCTAACCAATACAGATATAAAGGGATTCCATGAGGCCCAAGTGGATGCTGACCACCCCTGCCCTACCACACAGCAAGCTCCAGGGGTCTGGGTCTGTTACTCAATAGTGCAAGATTGTACCCATCTTCCAAGCAGTTCCTGTTCAGACACTCTCAGTATAGACATGGATGGTAGGTAGGATGCAAATGTGGGGCTTGGACCACTGTTCCCTGCCTGGCAGAGCAGCCAGAGTGACAGGGTCAAGCTTGATCTAAGATGGACACTGAGGGATGTCCCAGCAGCAGAATTGATCAGGCCTCCGGTGATTGGACCTCATTGAACCACGAGGGTCTCCCAGCATGTGCAGGGGACACCACCATGAATCCTAGAAGCAACTGGTCAGAGTGGGAAGGCCTGGCCTTTGTTAGCACTTGTTTACTCATTCGTTCATTCACACATTGCCTATTCTATGCCGAGTCTTAGGCTAGACTCTGGGACACAGTAGTTAAAAAACATGCTTTTTAAAGACAATGTGATGCCCTGGGAATGGATTCTGGAACAGAAAGGGGGCATAAGTAAGAAGGCTGGTAAAGTCTGAATAAAGTCTATAGTTCAGTTAATAGTATCATGCCAAAGTTAATTTCTTAGTTTTGACAGAAGTACCATGGTTATGTAACACGTTAACATCAGAAGAAACTGGGTAAAGAAAACACAGGAAGTCTCTGTACTATCTTTGCAACTTTCATGTAGATCTAGAATCCTTACAAAATAGAAATTTTATTTAAAAATGTAAAAATAGGAAGAAAAGATCCTCCCCACCGCCAAGGCCAGAGTCAATAAGATGAGAAATAGGTGGCAGCAGGGCGAAGTTTTCCTTCCAGTAAGGGGTGTCAGCACAAAGCTATTCACCAGGACATGGAGCAGGAACCGAGCCCCGAGCTGCAAGAAAGACTCAGAAACAAAGATTCACGTCCACGGATCTCAACCCTGTCAGAACAAGACAATGAAGGTCAGAAGCCTTTCTTTACATCTTATAAATACAAAGAGATACCTGGTTAGGCAGAATTCAAACATTGGTAGGGAATTTATAACTTGCCTTTTAAATGCTGCAGTTACTTTACTGTGTACATGGGTTATTCTGATAAAACACTCCTGGTCCTTACATAAAATGACAAATAGCCACCCTTGCAGAGGAGGGCCAAGACTGGACATCTTCCTGGCCAACGTATTCTCTGCTCCTACTGATATTTCTTGGCAAGCAGAAGGGATCTTGGAGACTGGGTTCTCTGGCAACTTCTCGGCAAATATGCCAATGTTGCCCTCTTCTGTTCCACTGTGAAGTTCAATCCTCTTGGCACTGCTGAGGAACTTTTATGATCTCAACTGAGATCAGTTAGCAAGAAAGGAAACTATGAAGGGCTGAGACCCTTCCCGAGGGACAGAAAAGTCTGGAGAGGTAGCCCAGACTAATGTCAAAGAGTTGGTGGTCTTGGCACCACATTTGGCTGAACCTGGCCAAACCCCCATAGGTGGCCCACCATAGGATGAGGAGGTAGCTGAGATTGTGGTTGTAAACTAGGAAAGTAATAATTTTGGAGTCCCAGTGTGGAGCACCCTGTGCCAAGCATAACATTGAGCCAAGAGGACCACCATCCTCAAAAAGGAACTCAATCAGAATAGGGATCTGAACCAGTGAGTGCATAATGATAGCCATGGGCAGGAGAATGTCAGATGATGCAAGACCAGGTCTCAGCAACCATCACATGTGGCAGCAACAGCATCTATGACAGCTCAAACCAACCTGCCTGCTGGTGGACTGGTCATAATGTGTACATGGTGGACCTAAAGTCTGTGTGCAATTTAAAATAGTTTAACATAGTAAATTGCGCACGAACTTTAAGAACACTCTGTATGTCCCAGTTCTACCAGCACAAGCATATAAAAGCCAGAATGGCCATTTAGGACTAAGAGCCCACTGGGAAGGTTTTTTTATTTTTTTAAATATAACCTAAAAGTCCCAAGAGATTTCCTAAATGGCAAGTGATAAGCTAAGCCCATTTTAATCTGGAGATATAAAATATGACCAAAGTCACACTTATGAAGCTGGACATCCTATTTATAGAAACTTACTTCATCAGAATCCTTCCCTGGCTAGCCTCCCCTAAATCCAACTCATTCATTTATCCCAGAAGGGCTGGCCTTAGAGCACTGAATGTAGGACTTTAAAAACATATTTGGTTTCTTCAAAATAGAAATAAAGTGGCCAGCAATTGGTAAATGTACCTTGGACCTAGAAGTTGTGGCTATGGAGAGAAGGTAGAGAGAGTGTTGTCTGCCCACATTATCCTCAGGCTAGGCTCTTTTGCCCATGAGAAGAACCTCCTGGACCCTGAGAATCTTCTTTTGGGGCATAGCTCTGCTCTCTCTGGACAAATGAGGCAAAAAACACATGGTCTTCTGAGCCTTTACTGCCCAAACAGCACAGATTCAGGAGGTCATTGATCTTTAAGAGTACAAAGTAGATGGTCCCTTCCCGGATTTAGGAATCTCCAAAATCATCTTTCTCCAGGTGTTTGCTAGTGTGTTCCAAAGTGACCCCTTGGACAATTCAGAATGGATCCGCCAACTCAAGTCCTGCCTTCTGCCTGGGTCAGTCCATCAGGACCAGTGGGCTGCAGGGACACAGCTTATCCTTCAAGATAGAGACAGGGACAGCTTATCTTTCCTTGGGGCACAAGGAAAGAGATGAGAACTTTGGTGTCAAACAGACCAGAATTCATTTCCCAGCACTCGCTCTCTTCCCTTCTCCTTCTCTTTCTAGCTGAGTGGCCTTGGGCCAGGACACATTACTTCTCAGGGTCTTCAGTTTCTTCATTCCTTGAATGGGATAATAATAGTACAGAAAAAGAAAATTTTAGGACCCTCTAAATTTATGATGCTGAGGAGAAGCTAAGCCCTGGAGACTGAGGCATGTAACCTGTTTACAATTCTGCCTCCTAGATTATAGATTAACTCTCTTCCACAGTGTTCTTGTTCTGTAAGTGACTAGGAAAGACTGGAGACCAGACTTTCCCTCCTTCCAACCACTGATCTTTGTTTTAGATTAACTTCCTTCTTTATTGTCCCATCCCTCACTCAGACCTGATGGTGCCCAAAGACCCTGCTAATGTTACATCTTCAGGGTGGAAAGTTAAACCGACCTCTCCTGAAAGAAAAGGACCACCTCAGCTAATCGGATCATTGTACCTATACCTTAAGCCTTACACTGAAAGATGTTGAAATTCTGTTAAACTTCTCTGAACTTTATCTATATAAGCCACCTTGAACTTCTATGCTTTGGAACTGTGAATTCCATTCTTTGGCATCTGTGCTTCCTGAGCAGCCGGTCTTCAAACTTTGCACTTGAATAAACTCTCTTTAAACTAGATTCTGACCCTTCTGGTTATTTTAGTTTGACAGCACATACCTCCCGAGGATACCAAGGATTGCTTGAGATAATGCACACAAAGTGCTGAGCACAGAACCTGGCCTCAGAAATCACTCAAAAAATGCGAGGAATTGGAATAGGCACAATACTAAGTTTCAAAATTTTCTCATCCCGTTTTCTGTTTGATCCTCAGAACAACTGCATGTGTGAGGACACATAGCCAGAGCAGGTAGGTTTCCACATAGTTTCAGATGAGGAAACTGATCAATTCGTTGCCCAAGATCAAGTTAGTGATGGGATCAGGACTGACACTTACGTGTGGCTGCTTTAGGTGATCACATTTCACCTCCTGAGGGTTCCTTTCCCCTTCCCCCAACCCTTACCACCCTGCCCCCACTCATCCATCACCTGCTGAAAGGGATCAGAAGAGATGAAATCTCAAAGCCCTCATCATTTAATTCACTTTAGGTGATACTAAAGAAAGCTTCTTTGAGGGATAAAGTGGTTCAGCTTTTTGCCAGCATTCTCCTTGACAAGGGTTTCCATGGAGAAAGTGGCTGTGTTTCTCGAAGGGCCAGCCCCCGGCTCCCTCACCGGGGAGCTGCTATGCACCACTAGAGCAGGATAAATAAATCTGCTCCCAATCTGCTTCACTGCAGTCCGGAGACCAGGGAGGACCTGCTGTTCTAGCCCCCGTGGAGGCCATATGGACATGGACAAGGCAGGATTAAGTGAGTGATGGGGGGAGGGGACGTAAAGGCAGCTGCTGTCATGACCAAGAAGGTGCTAAGTGCTCCAGGAAAGCTGGCTCTATTAAAGAAAGCTTCTGTACCTGTACTAGTAGATGGGGCATCCCTGCTGACTGACTGCTCAAGGAAAACCATTGTCATCCATCTGTGTTCCCTAATGAGGGGTGGAAGCCTGGGACCTGTCGACCTCGTCAGCACCATGGAGAGCTGCCTGCTCCTGAGTCTGTAGAAGCACAGCTGGGCTCCCGGGCTGGTAGGAAGAAAGGAAGAAGAAACAGGGATCAAAAAAGAGAAGGAAATAATAAATAGAGTGAAAGACAGAGAGAGAGAGCAGGAGAGAGGGGAAAAGCTGAGTGGGGAACAGAGTCAGACAGACAAGCAGAGACAGAGTAGACTTTTGTAAAGTCACAGAAATAGACCAAAAGGTAAACAGAGAGTGAGAGACAGAGACTGAGAGGTACAGGCAAAGACTAGGAGAACAAGAGAGAAAGGTAGTGAGATGGCATAGAGAAAGCACCTGGGTAGAATTTAAATCTTAGCTTCAAGCCCCAGCTCTTCAGCTGTCTGAGTTAAACAACACACATGCGAGCTAGCATTTGTCAGCACTTATTATTATGAGCCAGGCACTAAGTTCAGCACTTCTGTGCAGTGCAGCCTTTGATCCTCACAACAACCCTACAGAGTAGTTACTGAAATAAGCCTGACTTTTCAGATGAAGAAGCAGGCCATGTCAGCTGGGTTTCCATTGCCAACGGCAGTCTCCTGCCAGCCGTCCGCAACAGGACTGGGAGCTTCTCTTCTGAGAACCACGCGTGGATTTTGGCTAGCTAACATTTAAGATGCCTTCTACATCCCCAAATGCAGATGCCTCTCTTTATCGCAGTAAGTTTACCCTGAAAACTCAGGTTCATCTTCCCATACTCTGCTTAGTTAAATGAGTCTCAAAAACACCACGGTTCCCACCTCCAGACCTTAGCACTTGCTATTCCCTTTGCCTGGAACTCCAGTCCCCAGGTCTTAACAGCCCTTTCATATCATTCAGATCTGCTGCAGTGTCACTTCTCAAAGAGGCTTTCCTTAAATTCCACATGATGTCCCTCCCTCCGTCTCTCTCTCTCTCTCTCTCACACACACACACACACACACACACAATTACTCTGCATCTCCCTACCAGGACTATTTTACTGTTCATTGTTTCCTGTCTCTCCCACTAGAACATAAGCTCCATCAGAGATGGGACTTTGTCTTCTTCATGCTTATGTTTCTATCTCCTAAAGAAAGGCACTCAGTTACTAGTATTGTGTGAAATTTGAATGAATGAACTCTTCTTTCAGGAACCAAGGAGTGTGATGTTTAGATGCTGCCCAGGAGCCAAGAACCTTAAAGCTAGAAGCTGAGCAATTGTGCCTCTGACCCCATCCAGGACCCCATGCTGGAGGTCCTGGGGGGAAATCGTCAGCATATGGGATATTCTCTAGACCTTATAGTCTTTCGGTATAGAATATGAACTATTTACAGATCGTCAGTAGTCACATGATGAGGAATTGGTTTGTAGCATCTCTGTCCAGCAGCCCACTCACCATCTATCTAGTGGGTGCTGTGGCATGCTGCCCAGAAACCCCTGCAGGACTGGTGGCTGCGACTCTCAGCTGAGTTGCTCTCCTAACACTGTCCTCAGCTATAGAGAGAACAACCTCATCAAAGATCATCCCCTTCCTGGGGGACAGCTTTATCCAATAACTGATCAGTAAAAGCTTCCAAAGAGCTGACTCCCTTGCCTCAGTTCAGGACAGTGCTGAAAGACCATCCCCACTCCAGGGAGGGCTGAGGCAGCTGATTAACAGCTCAGCTCCTTCCTCTGCCCAATCATGCTTCCGTTTTCAGCCATTGGTCACAAAGGCACGCCTCAATAACACTCAGAGATTCATCTCAGAGTCACGTTCCAGGGAACCTGGTCTAAACTACCATACCTACTCCTTCATTCTTTTTATTTTTTATTTTTTTTTTGAGATGGGGTCTTGCTCTCTTGTCCAGGCTAGAGTGCTGTGGCATCATCATAGCTCACTGCTACTTCAAACTCAAGCATTCCTACTGCCTCAGGTTCCTGAGTAGCTGGGTCTATGGGTGCCCAACACCACTCCTGGCTGATTTTTCATAAAGACGGGGTCTTGCTCTTGCTTAGGCTGGTCTTGAACTCCTGAGCTCAAGCAATCCTCCCACCTCAGCCTCCTAGAGTGCTAAGATTACAGATATGCGCCACCAAGCGCACCCACATGCTATTCTTTATCTGGACAGCAACAACAAGGATAAAGCTCTTCCTCAGAATGACCTAAAACAGAAGTTCTCAACCTGTGGGTTGTGACCCACAGGAACTGTATTAAAGGGCCATGGCATTAGGAAAGTTGAGAACCACTGACCTAAAACGTGCCTCCCTGTGGTACCTTCCTATCTACAGCGATCGGTTCTTTCCCTCAGGGCCACACAAGACAACTCATATCTCTCCACCCCCCAAGAGAATCTCAGATATTTAAAATTAGCCACCGCACCTCCTGAGAGCCACCTGCTGCCCTCCCCAAGCTAATCAACCTCCCTTCCTTCACCCATTCTGACATTTAGCTGGTACATCTTCCCACTTGCTTTCACAAGTCCCACACCCTATTAACGTATGTCAATTACACAAAGAAGCTCTATGCCCCATGTTTATGTAATTCTACTTCATGTAACCACCACAACCACACATCAGAGTCACCTTGATGCTGGAGGCAAGGACCCCTGGGTTTGGGCACACCTGGAATTTTTCTCTTGAAGCATATGAGTTCTTAGCTTTGGAAAACAGCACGTGCACACAGACCATCCCCCAAGTTGTATACAATCGCTGATGATTCTTTTTACCAGACTTTTCTCTTTTGTTATAAATTACAATTTGTGGTCGAAAAGAATCTAGCTCTTCTGTCACCCCACAGGGGTAATAGCCAAGAATCTCACCGGCAGCAAAGACAATCTTTCATCTCTGTATCTGACTTAGGTTGAGTTGCTAATCTAATGGATATTGCTCTGTTGGGGGGATAAGAACACGTTGTAAAACAGGCTGTTGTCTTTAAGAGAGAGGAAAAAATCCCATATTAATGGGCAAGACGCATGTTACTATGACTACAGTTTTTAAAAGATTATGAGCAAGCCAAATGTCTTGTATTATTCATAAAGAAAAGATAATGTTTTGCCATCACCAAATGATGTGCCCTACATCAAGACACACCTCCTTTTATCTGGACGTGTCAGTGTCGTTAGCTCCTCCGGAGAGAATATTGGAACACTGTTGACGGCAGAGCATCCATAATGCTGCAGACAACTTCTTCTGAAGCGCTAATTTTCTCCGTGTTGTGCAATCTAACTCACGGATCTGCACTGCACATCAGCACCGCCCTAATGCGATAATCAGCTGTAAGTGTCCTGCTTCAGCTGAGACAACAGGCTTGGAGAGGCACCATCTCAGAGTAGTTGTACACAGCGGAACCAAAAGGGCTTTTCACTATCTCTGGCTCCAAACACGAGTGTGGAGGATGTGACAGGAAAGGAGAAGCTTTCAGCACTTAGAGAGCTTGCTTGAAGCAGCACAGCCTGAAGGAGAAAGTCTGAGGCTGAGAGGTGACATCATCTAGTGCCAGTTTGGGGCACGGGGTGGGAAAGAGGTGGAGGTGCATCCAGCCCTGTGCTCAGCACTGAGATTAGAGAAACGGTGGGCACGGGGGCAACAGAGAGTTCAAAGCTGCATGGCCATTCCTATAAAATCCTTTCCATAGAGTCTGGAAAGCGCTCTAGAAACGCTGTGTGGCATGTGCCCTTGTGAAAGGTGGCTAACAGGCTAAGGTAGGGATGGCAAGCTGGTGGCCCCAGGCCAGAGGCAACTGGGCTTGATTGGCCTGCTTAAAAGTTTTCAAATTCAGAGTCTTTATAGAAAAACTCAGTCTTGTCTTTAAAAATGAGAAGATCTAGCCACATTGAGCTCCTAATCCAAGAAGGCCAGAATTATCTGGTGCCAGGTAACAGCTTCCTCCAAAGACAGACATAGGGTCTCCAGCACTGGTCACAGCCCAGCCCTGACTTCACTCCATGGGCATTTGAGTCCTGACCTTCTGGAATCTTCTCTACAGGGAGGAAACTTTTAGATTAACCATCAAAGGGTAAGTAGGAGCTCTCCAGGTAGAGGACGTGAGAAAACTGGCCAGACAGGGAAAGCTAGATACACAAGGGCACACAGGCATGAAATAGCCCCGAATATCTGGGCCCAGGCTTGGTGCAGCCAGAGAACAGGAGAGTGGGGTCTGGTCTGGCTTCTCTGGTTGACCTAAGGAAAGTGGTTGGAATGAGAGTGGTCAGTCAGTATAAGAATACACAACAAGGGAGTTCATGTCTGAAGTAAACCCAAAAAGGGGAGCTGCTGGGGAGGGGGCAGGCTGGCCGAGTCTGACACTGGAGGGCAATCGTGACCCCAGTGTGGAGCCAGTGTTCCAGCAACCTCCACTGCAGAATAAGTCCCCAAAACTTAGTGGCATTAAAGAAGCCATGTTGTTCTGTTTGTCTAGAGTTTGGATAAGGCACAGCAGGGACAACTTGTTTCTTCTCTTAGTGTCTGGGCATCCACTGAGAAGACTCATTGGATGGCAGTAACCCAATGGAATCACCTGGAGGCGTCTTCATTCACATGTCCAGGGGATGAGGCTGGCCGTCAGCTGGACCTCAGCTAGGCTATGGGTCAGAATAACTACATGGGGTCTCCCTATATAGTCACTCCTTGTGACCTTGCTTGGACTTCCTCAATTCACCAGGCTGAATTCCAAGAGCAAGCAACTCACGAGAGCAGAGCAGAAATGCATGATGTATTCATGATTGAGCCTTGGAAATCACATAGCATCACTTTGGCCATACTCTGTTGGTCAAGACAGTCACAGAGGTCTTTCCATATTCAAGGGAAAAGAAAATAGCTCCCACATGGGAGGAGGGAGTGCCAAGGACACAGCATAAGTAGATCAGAGGGACAGGAGATGTTGCAGCCATCCTTGGAAAACACAATTGCTACACTGGGCTCTTTGGAAAGATCAATACAATGGACTGGATTCACTCAACTTGTTTTTTCACCCCAAGGTAAGTGGGTATATTAAGTCTAGGATTAGGGAAGAGATCTGAATTAGAAATACAAAATTGGGCCAGGCACGGTGGCTCACACCTGTAATCCTAGCACTCTGGGAGGCCAAGGCAGGAGGATTGCTTGAGCTCAGGAGTTTGAGACCAGCCTGAGCAAGAGCAAGATCCCACCTCTACTGAAAATAGAAAAATTATCTTGGTGTTGTGTCGGGCACCTGTATTCCCAGCTGCTTGGGAGGCTGAGGCAGGAGGATCACTTGAACCCAGGAGTTTGAGGTTGCTGTGAATTAGGGCAACATCATGGCACTCTATGCAGTGCAACAGAGTGAGACTCTATCTCAAAAGTAAAAAACCACAAGAAATAAATGTAAATTTGGAAGTTCTCCACAAGTAATGTTGTCTTAGGACAGGAGAAAAGATGCAGTCACCACAGTTGTAAGCATAGGTAGGGCAGAAAAGAAGTTCAGGGATTGATCCCTGGGGCACCCCATTTCAAAGTCTGGGAAATGAAGAGGAACCAGCAAAGGAGACTGCAAAAGAGCAGTGGGCAGGGTACAAGAGCACGGAGGAAAGTGGGCACCCTGAAAACCAGGAGGGAACAGTGTTAGAGGGAGAGAAGAATCAACCGGTGATCCTTGCAGCCAAGAGGGAGTCACTGCAGCCTTTGCGTCCAATAATGATGAAGTCTGAACTAGATTACAGGGAGACATCTGGAAGTGGGGTGTAGAACTATTTGGAGATAATGGAAAGATGGGAACAAATCTGTGATGACCTAACATAAACCTTCTATCTTAGTCCTGAGGGAGTTGGAGGAGGACTGGAGAAGGTGGCCCTCATAGCCTTCTTAGGGGGATTGAGGCCGACATGGAAAATGACAGGAAGGAAGAGCACAGGCTGGTGGCCTGCCCTAGAAGAGAAACAGCTTAAGCAAAAGCCTGCAGGCTGCACAGCTGTGGGGCAGCTGAGCCTGGGAACCAAGTCTCACCCCGCATGAGTAGCCAGTGGTTTATTCTCTGTTCTTGGCCCCTGTTTAACCCATAACCCCACCATTGAGGGCAACAACTGTCAAGGAAAAAGTACGGATGGTTAACCCACATGCCATAGCTAAGGAAACAGCCACCCCCTTAAACAAAGTGCACTTTATTATTCTAACCCTACCAGGATGTGGAGAAACAAAGCTCTGAAAACTAATAAATAAGGTTTTTAAAAGGACTGTGGAAAGTGGTGTACTGCCTCTGCTTGGCCCATTTCATTCTTGATAAGGATTCTCTCTGCTCTGTACATTCATCAAAAGCCTTTAAAAAAAAAAAAAGGTTTTAAGCCAAGGGGCAGACTTCTGTGCTGAGTCCCCAGAAGGAAGGGTTAAATGAGTTTCATTCTCTTGGCTTCTGTCTGGGTTTCCACCATGCACACTGACCCTGTTCCTTCTTTGATGCCTCCTCTTTCTTCTTGTAATTGCTTTGGTTCTCACAGTGTTTGCTCTGTGACCTATGAGGAAGACATGGTTTCCCAGGCAATCAGTCCTGGGATTCTGCTGCTGTGGGTCCCCTGGAAATGCATTTTTGTGCCATTGTTAAAGTAGTATCAGTATGTCCAGGGATGTCACTTTGGCTGTTGGCTGTGTCGGCTGATGTCCCAACACTCATCTGGATGTTTAGCATCACAGACATCATCAGGGTAATTTGAACACTGAGGATTCAGCAGTCCCAATGCTCAGAGGCAAGTCCTGGTTTAATAAGCTTCTTAGTAGCTTGTTGCGCAGAGGGCCATGGGCTTTGGAGAGAGTGAGACCAGAGGTTCCCATTTCAGCTCTGCCATTTACTAGGCTCCATTTGCCCATCTGTGAAATGGAAACAATATGACGTCTTTGTAGGGTTAGTGAGAATGTCTGCAAGGCATCCAGTAGAGGTCTAGTAATCCGAAGGTGGTGTTATTGCAGTTATTACTTTCTTCCCCCCAATCTCATCTCACTCCCTCTCCCTAACATGCTTATTTATACTTTCATTTCTTAAAACAGTAGCATTCAATGGCATCGCTCATCATTGGTGTCTAAAGGAGTTTTTCACAGCAGTTGATACAGTGGGTACATAGAAGCTCTGAGGTCCTGGAGCAGAGAAGCCAGGTCCACAACTCAGCCTTGTTCTTTCCCACCAGGAAAGAGAAACCACCAGACTCTCTAAGGAAGAGGGACTTGAATGTAGAGAATTGGTTAACCAGGCGATGGGAGAGCTGAGAAGGTGAGCAGGACAGTAAAGCAAGCAAGCGTCAGCAACACCCAGAAGCCACTACCACCCCCAGGCCACAGGGACAGAGTAAGGGAGCATGCCCAGGAAAGACTGGGGTCACCCTGGAGGACCTGGAACTATATAGGAGGTGTGGGACTCCACCCAAAGCAGCCAAGAAGGGAAGAAATATCCTAGTTTCTTCCTTCCCACTAGTACCTCCACCCCCTTCTTTCACCTGCCTTCCAGTGACTAAGCCCCGCTGGAGGCCACTGACTGACACAGAGGCTGGGAAATGCTGCCTGCGGGAGTCAGCCACCATTGCACTCAAAGCAGCACAGAGCAAGTGGGGAATGGATCTGAGAGCAGACACACCCGGGACCCAGACAGTCTGCTAAACCATTCACTCACTGCATGGTTAGCTCCAAGTAATCAGGTGTCTACACCAGGTATAGGGATGGGAAGAGGAGCTAAATTGGGAACAGTCTCTGCTGCTAAAGCAGAGGCAAAACCAGACACAGCCCACCCTGCAGAACTTCTCCCCAGGGAACACGTGCCCATTCAATACCTCTTGGTTTTTACTTAGACTTCATAGAACATTAAGTATCTCTCAGCACGACATTTTTGGCTGATGTTCACAGTGGAAAAAAAACATTTGTCCCCAAACCTCAAAACTACATTTGTAACAAACACTCTGCAGGACAGCCAACGATACCAACTTCCTCCTCTCTCCTAACTCACCTTTTCAAAACACGAATCTGATCATTCACTCCCTCCCTAAAATGGTTTGATTGTTTTCAGGAAAAACACTACAACTTTCCAACATGGCCCGCAGCTGAATGGCCATCACCTAACTCTCAAACCTGCCTCTGGACTGTTGCCCCCTGAAGATGGCACTCCAGTGCCTTCAGCCGCCTTTCATTTTTGTTTTCATTATATCAACATTGATTTTTATGATTTTATATGATTTTCATTATATCATCTTCTCAGGCTTGTGCTGGGCTGAGATGTCTTCCTCAACTCCCTGACTGGGTTCACTCTCCCGTTACAGGTTTTCATGGCACCCTGTGCCTCTCCTTCATCACACGTGTCTCAGTTGCAATTTGACATTTGTCTGTGTTAATGTCTACCTTCTAGATAGCAATCTCCCTCGGGGTAGAAGCCGTTTCTGTTTCTCTCACCATTGCACCTTTAGCACTAAGCATGGTGGCTGCACCATGGTAAGCATTTAGTAAATATGGATGGACAGGTGGGTTGATGGATGGGTAGGAGGGAAGATGGATAGTAGAGGGTAGATACATGTGTAGACAAATGCATGAAAAGGTAGGTGTATGTATGGATGCATGATGGATAGAGGGTAGTTGGGCTGCTGGGTGCATGGATGAGTAGATGGTTTTATAAATGGCAAGTAAGTGGCTAGATGGGTAGGTGGATTCATAGATGGGTGGATGGATGGACAGAGACAAGGTGGGTAGAGGATGTATGGATGGAAGTGTAGGTAAGTAGATGGGTATGTGGAGAGCAGAGCGGAGGAGACATGAAGCTCCCACAGGCGAGTGTTGGAAGGTGGAATCACTCACACAGTGCCGAGGATGAGGGTGAGGCCCCTCAGGACTTGCTCTCTGGCTGAGCCTGGTGCCTGGGAAGTGTATGCTCACTCTCATTTTTGCCCCACCTACCCTTTCCCCACATGGAGGAAATATGTGCTGTTCCTGAGGAAACTGAGCATGTCCACACTGGTTTTGCAGGACTGTGGTCTCTTCTTGAGCTACAGAGGGGAGCCTCTCCCAACTGTAAGCCATTCAGATCAGAAACATGGGTTCCAAGCCACCCACAAGAGTCCCTTTCACACTCACCTCTTGGTTTACTCAGGTGCAAATTGGCTCAATTGGTTCCTTCTTTCTCCATAGATCCAGGAAGTGAATTTGGAGATTGTGATGGTTGGTTTCATGTGCCAATTTGGCTGGACCATAGTGCTCCATTATTTGATCAAATATTAATCTAATGTTGCTATGAGGGCATTTTGTAGATATGATTAACATTGTAAATCAATTTACTTTAAGAAAAGAAGATTATCCTGGATCCTCTAGGTGGGCCTGATCCTATCAGGTGCAAGGTCTTAAGAGCAGAACTGATGCTTCCCTGAAGAAGAAATTCTGCCTGGGACAGAAGATTCCGCTCCTGCCTAAGAGTTCCAGCTGCCCTCCCTGATGACCTCCATCCTCCCAGGCACCATCCCCACCACTGCATAAACCAGTTCCACATACAAGCATATGCATATACACACACACATATATATACACATATACAGATATACACATGAGCATACACACATATGCATGTGCACATATACACACATCCATATGAGCATGCACACACACATACATGTACATACACCTGCACACATAGGTGTCTCTGCACCCTACCATTTTCTATTTGCCTGTTGGGACCTTGAATGACCACGGAAGGGGCAATGCCCTAGAATAGGAGCTGGAACCTCATTTTCTCTCCACTGCATGGCAGAGCAAATCAAAAGCTGTGCACCAGGAATCATCTGGAAACCCTCACTAGTGGTGGTGCAGGAGCTTCCTCAGAAGAAAAGTCATGCCCACAGCCCAGGATGTGGGAAGCTCCAAGGCAGAAGCAGTGGACGCCTCCTTTGCTGAGCAACAGGGATACCCATGAGTTGGGTGAGTAGGCCCATTCCAGAGGCCCCCCCATGTGGCCTGAGGTGTGGCTCAGACCTCAGGGACCATTTTCAGAGGCCTCACAACTCCTTAGAATGGCTTGTTTTATATGAAACACCAAGGGCCTTTGCCCAAGGCAGGGCTTGCCCCTCCTTCTAGAACACTAGGGGTCTCCCTGACCTTACTTACTCCTCTCCCTGCCCATTCAGGGACGGAAGTGCAAACGAACCTGTAGGCCACTGGTCTTCAAGTCAGCCAACTCTTCCCCCAGACCATGGCCTCCCTGGGGCAGAAACCTCTTCTCTCTGCTGCACACAGAGCAAGCCAAGAGCTGTGCATGGAAAATCATCTAGAAACCCTCACTAGCATGGCAGGTTTAGCCTTGGTTTTCCAGAAGATGCCCCATGGGTACTGCCTTTGGGCTGCTCACAGTCGCTGGTAGAGACAGGCGGTGAACTGCAGTGTGGTCAGGGAGATGCCTGAGGGAAAGTCAGGCTGAGGGAGCCCAGAGAAAGCAGAGGTGCTAACTCCTCCCGAAGTAGTCAGGGATGACTCCTCAGGTTCAAATTGGGTCTTAAAAGATGGGTAAGAATGCACCTGGCCCCACAGGCAGTGGCTCATTCCTATAATCCCAGCATGTTGGGAGGCCAGAGCTGGAGAATCACTTGAGGCCAGGAGTTAGAAACCAGCCTAGGCAATACAGCAGGATCCCATCTTTACAAAAGAAAAATTTAATAAAAATAAATTTTAAAATGCCCCTAGAGATGATAATAACTCACTTATTATTTTTCTGAGGACTTACTTTGGGCCCCACATTTTTCTAAGTGCTTTATGGACTATCTTATTTGATCTTTAAAACCATCCTAATAGGAAGCTTTTGCTATGATATCTTTCCTACAGATGAAGAAACTGAGGTTCAGAAAGGAACTTAAATAGTGTTTGCAAAATCACATAGCTGGAGTATTGAGGTACCAGAATGTAGAACCACGGTGGCCCCCTTATAAGACCTTTATCTTACCCACTCCCCACACCGCCTAGACAGGAGGAGGTGTTATCCCAGCTAAAAGAGAACATCATTGCATCAGTACCGTGGAGCCAGACTCAAAATCCGCTCTTTTCTAGAACTACATTTTGAAGATATGACTGGTGCACTTGTTTCTATTAAAGCCAGGAAAGTGAAATTATAACGAATTCTGGTTAGAATAAAAATAAAATACTTAAACTTAAAATAATGTTGTGAGTGTTGATACATCTACTTTTCTATTTTTCAATATTTAAATTAACCTTTAAAAATGCATAAAAACACACTTCTAAGGCTGCACATTTTCCCTTTGCCTCAGGCTCCCACGTGGCTCGGCACTGCACTGACAGAGCCTGTCTTCACGTGAAATTCTGAAAATTTGTTCAATGTGGATTGTTTGCATTAATTTTTATTTTTTTAAATATTGGTTTAAAATCTTGTTTTTTAAACAAGCTGCGTTTATTGGCACATGTAGCAAGGGCCTCACTTGCCTCAGCTTCACCCTAGTCCCAACGCAAGGGGCTCTGACAGGTCCCTGGGCTAGTTGGAGTCAAGGGTGGATATGGGCAAGGCAGGAGAGAGAGCACTGGGACTGATCACAGAAGGGCTTTCTGTGCCCTAGACAGGAATTTAGAGTCAGGGTCAGACTTGTGCCAGGCCATCAGGAAGGCTGAGGAGTTGGTCAGGCAAGAAGGAGAGAGTCCTGACCAGTGAAGGCCACAGTCGCAGGGTGGTTGCACAGCCAGAGCTCCCAGGCCTGAGCAACAGGCAGCTGAGTCCCGGAAGACTCGGAAGACTACCCAGAATCTGGGAACCTACTCTGTGGCTGACACTGGGGCTGGCAGCCAAAAGCCAAGGGCCAAGAGGACAGCTGGGTCCACTTGCCCCCCTCAAAAAATAATAATGCTGCTTCTGCAGACCCTCTTCTCTGTTACCCGCAGTGAAGTTCAGTGAGAAGGCTCTGACAGACAGCACCTGAAATCAACCATGTAGTCTTCTAAATTGTGTGGGACCCCCAAGAGGGAGCTGGTTAGGAACCAGAGGGCATCAGAGACAAGTAAACAATAGACCCTTCACTTTCAATTTCCCGTCCCTAGCATCCAGTGACACACTATTCATTCCCAAGGACTCCAGAGCCTGAGGCTCCCCTGCCTTGCTTATGTGAAGCCCATGATCTTATATTGAAACCCTACGAGATAAATAATGTTGCCAAAAGCAACACCCAAGGCATCAACCCGTTTTTTCAGCCTTCAATTAATCTGTTCCAAATACTTTTCTTTGTCTTCCTTGTGGCTAAATTTTATGCTCACCATCCTCCTCCCCTATCCCAGAAGACAGAGGCTGAGCTAAGAATTCTTACCCAGAAACTCCAGCGTGGGTCAGTGTGACAGTCTGACAGTTGTTAGACTTAAAGAGGGAGACACTGTCATCTTAAAGCGGGAGATACATACCACAAAAGGACTTGAAAATGAATGTTCATGGCGTCTTTATTCATTATAGGTAAAAACTGGAAACATCTCAAATGTCCATCAACAGGAGAATGAGTAAACAAACTGTGGTATATTTATACAGTGGAACATGACTTAGCTACAAAATAGTGCAAACCTAGCCTGCACAATAGATGCACAGCGTGACTGAATCTCAAAAGCATCATGCAAAAGCTACATACAATATGATCTCAATCATGAGTTCAAGGACAGGCAAAACTAATCTATGGTGATAGGTTTCAGAGCAGTGGTTACCTGAGGCAGGGGAGAGGCTGAGCCACAGTATTACTGGGAAGGGTACAGGAAACTTTCTGAAGTGATGGAAATGTTCCCTATGTTGATTTTTAATGATAGGCACACTGGTGCACACATATTAAAAATTCATCGACCAGTACACTTAAGATTTGTGCATTTTACTATATATAAATTATGCCTCAATTTAAAAATATATAAAAACAAACTGAATAATTTTTCAAAGGGGAAATGATGGATGTATGTATGTGCATGTATAAATCCATATAATGATACTAAAACGCAAATTTCAACTGAAACTTACTGCTATAGATCAAACTGTCCAATAGAATTTTCTTCAGCGATATAAACATTCCCCTCTGTCCAAAACGGTAGAAACTAGCCACATGTGGTTCTTGAGCACATGAAGTGGGCATAGCACAACTGAGGAACTGAATTTTATTTTGTTTCATTTTTAATTAATTCAAATTGATGTGTAAATAGATACAAGTGGCTGTTGGCTCCTGTTTGGGGCTTTACAGCATAAACACTTACGTAAGATGCCAAACTAAGATGCATAAATGAGCCAGGAGTGATGACCTTCAACAGGACCCCTCAGGGGTCTGACATGTTCAGCGACAGGGTTCATGCTTTGGAGACAGGAGATGTTTTAGAAGTTCTCTTCTATTCCCTAATCATCCTGTTTCCTCTGAAGTCAGTTTCCTAATTACCTTACTTTGTCTGTTGATAAGTCCAGATTCTCCTCAAATGTTGGGAATCCTTGATCATCTGTCCTCCTTTATGCATGAAATAGTCTGGCCAAGAGTTTTACATCCAAAAGTGGGTCTGGCCACCTGGTAGGCTTCATGCCACATGAATGATCAGAAAATCAAATTACACCAAACCCTCTCCCATCAAATGCTGGGGACAGGGAACCTTACGCTCAGGCCCCAATTCACCCTCACACTTCTCCCCTGACACCTCATGAAATGTCTGAAGAAATAATCATTCTATTTTGTACTAGGGATAAATCCCAGACAGTCATCTATTCTGCATTTTGAGAAAGCAAGAGTTGTGAGGGTCATCTGTTTTTATACATATCTTCAATTATTCCTCCTCTTTTCGGCCTCACTCTCTCATCTTAGGCCAGCCCCCAGTACCTGCTGTCTCTAGTCAGAGGCCTTCCCTTCACCTGTATTCTGAGCTGAAACTTTCTCCACACTCTGCTTGAGCAACCAGTGTTTCTTTATGCACTTTGTGCCTTCCAGAAGTCTGTTAAAATCGCTTGTGCACTGCCCCTCCCTGCCTTGTGAAAGGGCTGTGCTTTATTTGTATTCCTGCACTGTCATGTTAGTGGAGGGAGGAAGAAAATGAGTGTACTCAGTTCAGCATCTTAACAAGAAGTTCTCCAGGGATATCTTTAGCCCCTCGTGGTGAAAGGTAAGTTTCCAATCTATACTGTCTCGTGGGAAAATTGCCCAAGATCCCCTCATCATCATATAACCTTGAATTATATTCCTTCTTTGGGCTGGAGTGAGGGGAGCAGGAGCTATGAGAGGCAGGGTCAAGCAGAGGGGATGAGTAGCACAGCACAGCTTCAGAAGGGATAGGAACTTTCACTTCCTCCCATAGGAACTGCTAAAAGGGTGCCTAAGGACCCAAACCTTAAAATCACAGTGGGAAGTAGGCAGTAGAGGACCTGGCATCACCCCTGGTTAGAGCTCTGAGTGATACTCTGAAAGAGCTTAGGGAAAGAATAGTGCCCTGAGCTCCAAAGAAGTCAGGCATCAGGCTACTGGAATGAAGAATTAGAGCAGCAGGTGTCAGGAACCAGGCCATGGCTCAGGTGGGGCTGAGCACAGCCAGGCTAACTTCTGAGGGAAGGAGCAGATGGCAAAGGCCCAGGAGCTGGTACTTGAGCCGGCTGAGTGATATCTATTTCAGAAAGCGGAACACTGACTGAAGGACACAACACTGTATAATCGGCGTCCACATTTGGAGGTAAAAAACTTATCATTTTTCCCACAGAGAAAAAAGCGGCTGTGCAAGGTGGAATATGAATAATTCCCAGTCAAGGTATTTCTGTAGTGATCAAAAGGCAACCAAATACAAAATTAAAGAAAACAACAAAAAGAGTTTGAAAATTATCCACTTGGAGGAAGGGCCCCTGTGGCACCCTGAGACACACGCTTGGGCTGTGGACCTCCTCTTTCAACATTACGGAGAGCTGCACATTTGTACAGGGAGTCATGTGTGGTCTGAACTCTAGTGGATTCCACAGTTCCAGGCTGGACTTGGGGGTGAAGTAGGACATTATCAATGGAGGAGGCCTTCTGGTTTAAAAGCCTTGTATTATGCAAGGGTACTATTCAAAATAGTTAGTGAGTATGGCACAGGTACCAAGCAATCAGAACACTGATCTTAATAACCTATCCAGTCAGGCAGGAACCTGCACATGAGCGTGTACGGCCCCTGCAAAGTGAAGTGAGCTCTGCCAAGCTGCGTCCGGAGACGTGAACTTGTGTTGGCCGCTACTTTACTCTGGATACCTATATTGGAGGAGTCTGGTAAAATCCTCTTTGGGACCTCTTGCACCTCTCTTAGTCATCTGGGTATCGTCAAATTAGCAAGATGCCTTTCAGCTTTAAATTAAGAGCGGGCTGGTATGGCATCACGATGTACCAGTTTACATTTAGGCCCAATGTTCTGCTGGAAATGAAAGAACATGTTTGGGTTTTAGTGGTTGAATTGTAAAAGACAGGTAGATTACTTGCACATGGGCCACTCAGCCCCTCAATATCTGTCTAGTCTTGATAGCACTGCGACTATATAGCCTCATCTATTAGGAGTTGCATTCAAAAAATAGTAACAGTAAATGGAAATTTCTTTCTTTCTCACATACTAGCAGTCCTGGGATAGGCAATTGAAAGTGTTCCACAGTGAACAGGACCCAGGATCTTCAGTTTCCTGGCTCCACAATCCTTAGAATATGGCTTTCATCCTCCAGGTCACCTCAGGATCCAGGATGACTGTTGAGGCTCCAGCCATTATGTCTGGAGTTCCAGGCATACAGCAAGCAGAAGAGGAAAGAGAGGTAAAGTCACATGTCATCATCTGCCCTTTTGTGAAAACACTTCTTCAGAAGCTCTACCCAGCCACTTCTGCTTCTGATCTATTTACAGGCCACCTCTAGCTGCAAGAGAGGCTAGAACGCTCAGTCCTTTTGTTAGCCTCATTGCCACGTGAGAAATAGAACTGGGGCTCTGCTATGATAAACAGAAGAGAGGCAACTAGGCTTCCTGGCTCTGTACTATATAAGAAAGTTCCCTGACTCTCTTTGGGGTCATCTGAAGTGATAAGAGATGTCCCTCAAAATAGTCCTCACTGTTGCACCAGCTGATGCCCTGCAGGGGTGATGGGAAGCTGTGACCTTTGGGGCTTAGCTGTTTGCTGTCCAGACTAAAAGCATCAGCTCCGAGTGGTGGTCACTATTTACCATCCCAGATCACCCTCTCAAGATTTCATCCGTCTGGAATTGAGAGTGACTCAAGTGTATAGGTGATGATGTTCAAAACCCCTCTTGGTGCAAGGTACAGGTGATGAAGAGAAAAAGAAAACCCACCTGGAAAAGCTGAAGACCGTGAGGCAGGGGTGACTTCTGACCTCAAAGAAATTACATCTCAAGAAACTCTCACTGAAGCCCGAGTCAGGATGTGGGGGAAAGAGCATCAAATATCTTGCTAGAGGGAGATGATCTAGGGAGGGAGGTGACCTTGCAATTTGGGGGCTCAGAGAAATCTTAGGGGGGTTTACCTACATTTTAAGTATGAAGATGTCTGGCTGTGGAAGATGGGGCAGAGTCCTTTGAGATGTCAGCATGGCTTGAGCAAAGCCAGGAGAAAAGACCTTGCTAGCTGGAGGTTCTGTCCTTCCGATTCCCTCTTCCCCATCCTTTTCCCTCTGCCTTTGAATTTCTTTACTGTTTCCTAAGGATGATAGGCAGAATTGCTTGGTGACCAACGGCGCTATCCCAGACTGATTGGTTCAGTAGCAATGACCACTGGGTCCCCTGAGCACCGCCCACAACCACCCCTAGATTCTATCTGCACATCACTGGCACTCAAGGCAATTCTTTGGACAAATTAATTGGTGAGCAAATAAACAATTGAAAAGGGAGCCACCAGAGCAGCTGGATTTGCTCTTTGTGGGATGTTCTCCATGCAGAGAAACACCAGTCTACAAAATGGACTTGTTTCAGGTCCACCCAGGACAATGCCTCACAGGGAAAAGCGACCCGTAAAATATGTTTGTGCAGTAAAATGAATGATCCTGGTGTCAATTATTTAGAAACAGGCCTCTAATGTGAACAATCTGAAGTGAGGAAAAATCTATACACTTCTTCTCATTGTGTAGAAATGGAAAACAAGCTTCATTTTATTCCAGCCTCAGGGAGAAAACAGCAAATGAATGGTTCCTGTCAAGGCTCTGGAGCTGCCTGGCTCAGGTGTGGGTTAGCGCATTCTGATCCCAGGTCTGAAATCCCTAAGTGAATTCAGGTGCACCCACAGGCACACACTACTCAGAGGCTGACATACGTGTTCCCACATGCCTTACGCTTGTCACCCATGCACACCTGTGTCCATGCTTATCATATGCATATGCATGAACACAAGCACATCTGTCTACACCAGTGGTTCTCAACCTTCCTAATGCCAAGATGTAATTTTCACGGTTACCCGCTGGTCTACACACATGCACGGGCAAAGATGACAGCTGTCCACTCACACATGTGCATGTACAAATATTCACACCCACACACCAGGCACTCACTCAGATACTCACCTATAGATCTTGGCACATCATGCTTGCCAAATTAAATTACAGTGTTGTGTGGCTAATCAATAAAGGAACAGATGGGAAAGTGTGTAGACCTCTCAGGAATCTGCAACTTCTTTACCTTCATTAGGTCACCAAAAGGAGCATCCCTCACTCAAGACAGTCAGTCTGTTATAGAGAGATGCATACTCAGAAAACCACATGTGTACATACACATGAACCACACATTTAGGGGTGCTCATTGTATTCATTTTCTATTGCTGCTTAATAAACTACCACAAACTTTGTGGCTTAAAACAACACAAATTTATCATCTTATCATTCTGGCTGTCAAAACTGCAAAATGGATCTGCTGGGCTAAATTTGAGGTATTGACAGGGCTGCCTTCCTTCTGGAAGGTCTAGGGCAGAATCTGTTTCCTTACCTTTTCCAGCTCCTGAAGGCTGTGCATCCTTCTTGGATCACGGCCTCTTCCTCCCTCTTCAAAGCCAGTGGTGTAGCAGTTCAAATGTCTCTCTCTGACTCTAATGCTTCCTCTTCCATCTTCTGTTTATAAGGACCCTTGTGATTACCTTCAGCCCATGTAGGATAATCTGGGATAAGCTCCCCATTTGGAGGACAGCTGATTAATAAACTTATTTCCATCTGTGATCTTAATCCCCCCTTGCCATTTCTGGAATGAGAATGTGAACAATTCTAGAGGCCCACGATTCTGCCTACCACACTCACACACGTCCATGGAAAAGAGGACAGATGCATTTATGGTATGAGAGACAGAACAGCTTTCTGGTTAGAGTATGCATTTGCAGTCAGATTCACTAAATAAGTTCAAACTTTGGCTCTGCTTCATAGAGCTGTGTGACCTAGGGCATGTCCCAAACCCTCTTTAAGCCTCAGCATCATCATCTATAAAATAGAAATAATAACATATATACATTCTGGAATTATTATAAGGGTTCAATGAAATAATACATTCAAAGTGACTGGTAGAGTACCTGTCAGTCAGCTATGGCTATAAAACAATCCACAGAAATCTTGTAGACAAAGTCCTAAATTTCATCTCCCAAAGCTGTGTTATAATGGCCACATCTCTGATTTGGTGAGAAATTGTTTTGTTTTCTCACCCTGCAATTTCTGGAATCTCTGTAGTTCCTTGAAATTCTGTACGCAAACTGGCCAACTCCTTCTTGAGCTTAATGCCATTAAGCCAACACATACTCTCAACATCATGCCTCAAAATCCCTTCATCCAACTTGACAAATGCTTCAGCCACATTTTCTATAATACCTTCCATGCTATTGCAAGTGACAGTTTTACTGAATATTTCACCGTTACATAACATGAGGGCCATTTTACTAGCCTCCCATAATACTTCCCTCACCACTTGTCAGCCAGTCTCAAAGCCAGTGTCACACACTTCAGGCTTTTCTTATGGAAACATTTCACTTCAGATACCAATTGCTGTATCAGTCAGCTATTGCTGTGTAACAACTACAAAATCTCATATAACAACAAGCATTGATTTCTCACACATTTGCCTGTGAATTGGAATAATGAGTGAGTGATGACCAATGTCATCTACCATGCACAATGAGGATATAGTGAGTTTTCAATAAATGTCAGCCATTGTTAGCTATTATGCCAATCCCTCACACAGTGACACTCAATGGCCGAACAGCTGGCTTCTAAACCAACTCCACCATTACCTCAGTGTTAGGCCTCTCAGAGAAGCCACTGAGCCTCTCTGGGCCTTGGTTTCCTCATCTAAAAAGTGAGATTAGTGAGGCAGAATGTCAAACACCTGATGTCACTGTCACCCTTTCCCCTCCAGGATCTGTGGAAGACTCACAAAGAGATTGAAACACTCTGTTTCTCTGAGCCTGAATTGGAACTCAGAGGTCTCCTCGGAAGCTGCTATATGTGGCCACCACCAAAATCACGTGAAGTCAGTTCACCAAATGAATGTCTTTTCCCTCCTTCACTAGAACTGCCTGTTACAGCCAGATATGGCATTGGTTATCCTCCAGCCAAGGCCATCCTTTTCCAGATACAGGAGTTAAAGCCCAGAGAGGGGAAATAGCATGACTGAGCAGGCACAAGTAGGTAGTGGGATGCTATTCCCAAAACCTGTACTGGTATTCCTTCCACATCACAGAGCCAGGAAGGGAGGGCACCAAGCCACAAATGCAGATCTTCCAATTCCAAGACCATCCTCTGCCCCACGCTCTCTCACAGACACAGTGCTGAGGGAAGAGATCCCGCTGGGTGGGGAAAGGGGGCATTTGCCATTGCTGGTAGGAGTAGAAAGCCCTAGAAAGGTGCAACTCTTTCGCTGCCCTTTCTACAAAATCCCTGGTCCTCATATACACTGCTTCATTTGACATCTCTTTGTAGTCCTTAGAACCATTACATTGACATTGGAAAGTAAATAGGTCACACACTGCAAAAAGGCATGAGAACAGTGTGGATAAGAGCCCAAACTGCTGAGTTTGAATTGTGACTCTAACACATATCAACTCTGTGATGTTAGGAAATTCACGAGTCATTTAGCTCTCTGTGCCTCAGTTTCCTCATCTGTAAAGTGGACTACTAGTAGCAATTCCCTCAAAATGGTTATGAGGATGCCGTGTAATACATATGTTCAATATATGTAAAATATACATATAGGACTTAGTATCAGGCACTTATGGAATTATATAAACATTAGCTATTAGCTATTATAATTTTTTACCTTAAATTTATAGGAAATGCACCAATTTGGAAAGCTCTGCTTAGTGTGGCCCTGCTCATACCTCTTCCGTCACTGACTAAATGAACCCTAAGGTCCCTCAATCACCTTTAAGTCACTGCAATTTCCTGTACATCATATGGGCATAGGTGGTGAGTGACATCCCAGAGGAAAAGTTCTTTGTCCATTCAGTGAGAAACTAAGACTCAGTTTTCAAGAAGCATCCACGTAATTTTAGAAGCTGCTTTTAGCAGGAAGAAGCCACTAAGTCTAACATTTCAGAAGCCTGTGCTATTGGCTGGTGTGACTCATTTAGAGCAATGGTGATAAATGAGGGAAGGCTGAGGAAGCTGGGGAGAGGCGGCAAGACCGGGTGGGAGGAAGAACAAAGCCCCATTGTCTGCAGTGGATTGCTGGAGGAAATGCTTCTTGCTTGTGAGTCATTTGTAATTAACTCAACCTGGGATGAAAAATGGTGTGTATATGAAAATGTTATACTACCCGTGTAATAATAAATCGTTAGCAGATGCTGTGGGGGATGAAGATTGTTATTAATGACTTTGGGGAGAAAAAGGTTTGTGGGAAATGTTTGATTCAGAGGGAGGACAAGGTTTTGCTCAGCTCCTGCTTGGTTGGCTGTCCCCGCACTGAGGGTTTAGGGCACAGAGGGAAAAGCAGAAAAGCACAGTGTGTACGGGGCCCTGATCAGATTGTCCATGGGGCTGGGCTTCTCACACTGGGTCAGGCCCTGAGTCCTTGGAGGCCTGGGGCCTCATTCCTCCTGTGCACACCGGAGGGCATCTGGGTGCAACTGTCAGACTTGGCCAGGAAGAGCCCCAGTTTGGTTCAGCACAGCAGTCATTCTGGGGGTGCTCACTCTGCGTTCCAAAATTTGACCCTGAGAAGCCTGACCTCTCTTCTCCCAGCAGTCTTTCAGGTCATTACATCTTGCAGCACATCCCGTGGACATCTTTCGCGCGGACATCTGCCTTTGCACAAACATCTGCTTCTGCTCACTCCTCCTGCACCCCGTGTGGGACTGGATAGTTCAGTGCCAGACAGCGCATAGCTAGGTAGTGCCGCACTGGATAGTGCCGTGGTTAAGTGGGCAGCTGAGGTCTGCCCCAACCAGGTTTGCCCTTGGGTTTGCCAAATATTAGTAGTGTTTTAGCAAATGAGCTTACCTCGCTGATCCTCAGTTTTTTCATCCCTAAAATAGGCAAATTAGCAGTATCTATCCCCAAGTACATTTGAGGACTAATTAAAATATACATATATTCTATTAATATAAAATAGTCCAGGCCTGGCAAGTAGTAATAAGCCCTCACATGATTACGGTGGTGATGTGTCAAAGCCCTCATCAGCAGGGTCACTCACTGCCTCCAGGCTTTCCACGTCCCACCACCTTTCCTTTCAGCAGGATGCCCCCTCCCCTCTGTGAGGCCAAGCACTCCAGAGCCTGGACTTTGGGCTCCACGGCCTCTCCTTCAAGCCCTGGCTTCTCCACCCACTAACTCGTGAACAACCACACAAGACTTAATTCTTCCCAGGGCACAGGTGTCTCCATGCAGATGGGGATCACAGCAGCACTCACCCCATTAGTGCTGTTGTGAGGACTGAGTGAGATGATGGCAGTAAACTAAGGTGACCAGATTTTAACATTGGTAAAGCTGGACATCACTGACAGGGGTGGAGGCAGGGGGCAAGGGGCAGGGATGGGGCCTGATAACAATGCAAACTTTGATAAGCAGTTCTTGATAATCACTTCTCAACAATTATTTGTTATTATTATAGTTTAACATTATAAAATTAACAAAAATAATATAAAACTCATATCCTGGTGAAATAGCCACATAGCAGCCAAAAACCGTATATTCCCTTACTGTTCTCCCACCCATTAGTGCATTCTTTCCAAAAATCAGGACTTTTTAAAAACACAGAGGGACTCCGGACAAATTGTTAAAAATCCGACTGTCCCACCAAAAGCGGGAGGTCTGGTCACCCTACAGTAAAGCCTCTAGCACAGTGCCTAGGGCACAGGATGCACCCCTCAGTGCTAGGTATCAGTGCTCTCCAGATGCTATGGGCTGGGGCACTACAGCACAAATGTGGTTAGTGCCCCCAGGAACTCACAGTCCAGGACTTCATGCTAGCAAAAGGCATCTTCATCCAGCTCCCTCTGCCCAACACTGAGGGAAGTCAAGGCTACAGAACCCTGCCCCTTAGCAATCCTTTACTCTGTTCCCCTCCTCCTTCGAGGATGCCATCTTACCTCAGCAAACATGGCTCCTTCAGACCTAAAAGCCAGAACCAATTGTGCTTAAATGTACTTACTGTGTGACCTTAGGCAAGTTGCTTAACCTCTCTGATCCTGTTTCCTCACTTGCAACTGTAGGGATTAAACTAAATGAGACAGTGCATGCAGCATTCCTAGTCCAGGGCCTGACATTGTTTAAAAGTTGAAAACAATATTGTTTCCTTGGTCCATATTTTCAGTCCTAAATGCAAATCCCATTTTCTCTGCCTAGTGAAATTAACCCTTTTCCTCTCCAGATTTATATTTCACTCAAACATTTCTTCCAGCACAGTATGTTTTTTCTGAACCCTGTTGTATTGGAATCAAAGTCTCCGGCATGCTGTGCTTTCTCTAGAACTACCCTTTCCATTTGTGTCCTATGGTAGAAATTGTAGCTCTCTCCCAGCATTAGCTCTCTTTACCATGGTAGAGCACTGCATTAGATGCCAACATTGTTCCATCCTTCTTGTATCTATTCTCTTCAATACATTGTTCGATCCTTCTTGTATCTATCCTCTTCAATCATCTCCTCCCCACCGCACCTGATTCTGGACTTGCCATGTGGCCTGTTTCAACAATGGAACAATAGCAATGTGAGGCAAGACTTTTGAAAAGTGTTTATGCCCTGGGGCTTGTTCTCCTTGAGACAAGCCCAAGCTAGCATGATGGAGGGTAACAACCATGGGAAGAGAGGATGCAGTCATTCCAGCCATCTCAGGAAAGATGCCATAAAGTGCACAGTCCCAAATAACCCATGGGCTAACAGTAAATGCAGAAAGAGCTGGGCCCAACAGAAGAACCACCCTGCTGAACATAGCCCAAATTTTTCACCCACAAAATTTAAACTAAAAAAGTAGATAGTATCTTAGGCCACTAAATTTTGGGTGGTTTGTTACACAGCAAAGTCTGATTCATCATCTCCCACTGTGTGGCAGTCAGGTGTTTTAGGTGAGTACTAATTAGTCTAATCTAATGTTTTTCAACCTTTTTATTAATCTCACAGCACACTTGAACCTATAATTAAACTTCTGCATCACACTTAAATTACGTTGATCAAAGAAAAGTAAAAAAAAAAAAAAACCACTTGCTGTGCTTTGAATTTCTTTCAAAAATAATTTAGTTAATGATCTTTAAAATTTTCCACAGTTGAAAATTATTAGTCTAATCCAATCAATATAATCCCAGTTTCCTTGTCACAAAGGCTTAGGGATGGGTAAGGTTAAGCTAATTAGCACACAGAATCCACTGCCTATCAAACTATTTAGGAAAGAATATGTGAACCAAATCAAGTCATTGAAACACAGACAGAGGTTTGCTGGAAGATGCTGAGAATAAAGCTTCCTTGTTATATTAAAAAAATTTTTTTTCAGAATATTCTCTTCCTCAGGATTTTATGTGTGATGTCAACCCAGAAATTGCTGCGTCTGTTTTGCCCCCACAAAGGAAGTATTTTGCAGACAAAGACAAAGCAAGAAGAAAACACAGATACAGAAATTACAGATAAATGGACACTGGTGCCATTGGATTAAGCTGATCCTAAGGCCATTTTACATGTGGACTTCCCATTATTTGAGCAAATAAGTTTCATTTTTACTTAAACCAGTGTAAGTCAAGTTTTCTCCTACTTGCTGCCACAGTCATCCTAACTGCTTATATCTACTCTCATAAAATGAAGAATAAACTTATCCTAAATAACTATGCTTCCCACTCAAATATCTCCACTCTGCTAGCTCTTCTTCTGACCTACCCTAAGGCAAGTTGAGGACCCTGGTCAAGGAATGAGCCCCATATTCCCTCCAAGACAGTGGGTCTCTTCCCTGGGAATTTTTTAATTTGTGTGCTAGATCAGTCTCTTTGGTGATTAAAGCTATGAGAAACAAGATTCAGAACTTCCTTGTGTCCTGCCCCATGAAGAAAACTAGTCATCGTGGAAACAGCAAATGAAACAATCATGCCCATGAGGCAAGATGTGGAGAGAGAAAAGGACAGAAACAGAGAGACAGACACAGAGAGAGAGGACCTGTTGTTGCTAAAATTCCTGGTTCTAATGAAATAACTTAGGATACCTGGAAAAATAGAGTCAGACCCCCAGTTAGGTTAATTAATTCGTAATTTATTTTACCTGCCGCAGGGGCTGCTGCTCCAAGAGACAGTCAGCAGCCCAGGTGTGAGGATGAGTTGCCTTTTATAGGCTTTGGGCAAGCATATTACAGAAGCAAAACATGGCTGGTTAAGGGAGGGTTACAACTTGGGTAGTCATGGATACAGCAATGGAACAATAATGAATACAGCTTCGGTTGACAATGGATACATCTCATATCACAATGGTTATGGTTATACAACAGTGATTAATCAAGTTTCGGTGAGTTTTCCACCATTGTTCATCTACTGAGAACTTGGGGGGTTTGTGAAACTTGGGACTTTTCTTCCTTGTGCCTGAAGTTTGTTCTTGGCAACCCTAAGGGGAAGGAGGGGGCCTGGGAACGTGGCTGGGAAGGAAGCATGTTCTGGGCCACCCTGAGGGGAGGAGGGACTTGCCTTGTTCCTGGAGTCGACTCTGGGGGGAGGAGTGAGGAGGAGGGAAGTGGACTAGAGAGGGGGGACAGGATAACAGGAGTGGGCAGGGGAAAGAGGGCTGGGTTACAACACTAACTGTTCTTGAGACCTCGTTGCTTCCCTGACTGCCCTACAGTTTGACTGATCTTCCCTTCCTAAGAGATGAGAAGCCTACAAGTTATCCTTTTCTTGCTTACTTTTTTCTAGGGTTTATGTCTGTACTTTTCAGTCATTAGGCAAGGTACATGGCTCACCCCTGTATTCCCAGCACTTTGGGAGGCTGGGGTGGGAGAATTGTTGAGGCTGGGAGTTTAAGGCCAATCTAGGCAACATAGAAAGGCCTCATCCCTTCAAAAAAGAAAAAAAAAAAAGAATTATTTAAAACTGTGCTCTATACCCTATAACCTGGTATCATCCTTGATTAACTCAACAACCAAGATGATGCTCCTCTAACTTCTTGGTCTTACAATTCTCCCACCTTCTCAACCTCAGTAACATTCTCCTCTATTCCACTGTGCCCCAGGCCTGGGACTCTGTCATAACTATGATAGACACACTTACAGCTGTGATGTAGTGTACAATGCACTAGATCTAAGTGGGAAGACCTGACCCCACATCCAAGCTCTTAAAGGACAACTGGAGCTCAGAAATCAAACCTATTTTCATAAGCCAACATTCCAGCTCCTGTTTCACTTATCTCCCTACAAATGCTGGACCAAGTGCAGCTCATAGTGACACCCTGGGATCCTTTGAACACTTGCCCTGTAGTCTTCCCCTCCATGGTCAAAGACTTTGCCCTTGGACCCATCTCTAATTCTCAGATTGGTGAGCTCTTTGGGGAATTAAGCAAGCATTATGTGCCAACACTTCTCAGTCATTCATTCCCCAAATATTCAATGAAAACCAATGATGTGGAATCTACCGATCCATCAGAGGTTAATCAAGCCCAGACCTACTTTTTTTGCTAAGCTCTCAGCCTAATGGAGGATCCATGCTATAAACAAATAGCATCCACATGGGATGATAAGTACTATATGTTTAAAACCAGGGTATTATAACAGCCCAGTTGAGAAGTATCCACTAGAGAAAATGCCCTAGAGTTGCTAATTTTTAGTTTAGTCTTAAAAAACCAATGGGAATTTGGAAACAAAGGATATTCCAAGCAGATATTAAATGCAAAATAACTACAGTATTCATTCATAATTCAACAGATATTTATTGTATACCTACTAAGTGGCAGATATCATTACAAGCACAAAGGATACAGTGATCAAAACTGTATTTTCCCATTCCTTCACAGATCAACCTCTAAGCTTCCTGCCACCCAGGGGCATGAAAAATCACAGCATATGTAGAGGACTGTTTGATTTCTCAGCCATCATCTTCTCTCTCTCCCAGCCACCAGCAGCCATTGATTCACAGAACTTTATATTACTAACACTCCAGATTTATCCATTGTTCAGGGGCATTTTGTTTCAGGCAATTCTATCAACCTATCAAGATTTTTTTTCAAATACTGAATAATCATTCAATGTGTTTGTTCTCACTTCCAGGTTTGTATTACCTGCAAAATCAGTAAAGCATCTGCCCAGGGCATCTTTATCCAAGTTAGCCACATAAATATTAGATGCCTTATGCCTGAAATTAAATAAGCATCATGTGCCAGACATACTGTACTAACCAAGCAGAGATGTCCCCCACCCGATGTCAAATCATCCTGTCGTTCAACATCCCACACTGTGACTACGACACGCTAGACACTCTTCTAATGCTAGACAGGTACACGTACTCACTCTGCTGGGGGAGTGTTCAGTATCTAGCCAGACTCACAAAGAAGGCAGCTACTAACAGAGGAAGGCAGGAATTATTTTCTGAATTTCTGAAAGGAGGGAACATCCAGGCTAGCTGATAGCAGATGCATAAGAGTTTGCAGGGTGTATAAGTGGAAGAAATGTCCCAGGGAAGGGAACAGTATGTGTAAACGTGATGCATTAACAATCTCTAAATAAATACCTGGGTGTGGCTGCAGCTTGGGACAATAGAGATTGGAAAAGAGAGCAGGTGCCAGATGGCAAGGAGCCCCATTTATACTTCTTTAGACCCATGTTATCCTCCATGGTGTCCACAAAGACACCTCGAGAAGCCACTCAGTTTTGCTGTGGGGGTGTTGTGCCTGAGGTTCCAAGCAGCCTCACTTCTTCATAAATAATTCAAAGCCCTGTCTTCAGAAATCCACATACATCTTCTCATTCAAGGAGCACTGATTTATGGACATTTTTGAACACAAAAGGTTCTGATTCTATTTTGTTTAAAAAAAAAAAAAAAGAGCAGAAGTGCTCAGGATTCACTACCCTGATCAGCATAGACAGAAAATGAAAGCAAAGAGGAGCTGTGGGCTGTGTGGTACAAACACAGGGATGGTAACGCAGCCTAACTGGAGAGGAACCGCCCTGCCACCTGCCTCCCAGTCTCTCCATCCCGCAGGGCAGAGAGGGACAAGATGCTAGCTGTCTACCCCAATGCTCCCTGTGACAGCCTGGCCACTTTGCATCACTGATGGGAAAGTCATCTAGAGCTTTGCAGGAAATGCAACGTGGCAGCATTGAACTGCTCAGAGCCCTGCACCTGTGTCTAGTGGAGATTCCACTTCTTCAAGTCCTCACCAGTTCCTTCAAATCCAAAGTCTGGGTGGACCTCCGTGTGGAGGCAGTGTGGCTGAAAACAGAGAACAGACCCCGGGAGGTGTGAGTTCAGCTTCTAAGTCCTGCTTGATCTTAAATAAGCTATTCATCTATTTAATATTTTTTTCAAGCCTTAGTCTCCTCATTTGTAAAATGGAAGTAATAATAACTAAATGTCCTAAGGATTAGAGAACGTTTGAAGAATGCTCCCTGTACCCACATCTTTAGTTCAAAGTTGTGCTGAGGGGCTTTCTGGTTTTTGCCATTTTTTCATTGGGTTGTTCATTTATTTTAAATTGTGTGTGCACATGTGTGGTGTAAAGTGGGGACCTAAATTATTTTAAATGAATAATGTTATCAAGTGCAAAGTTATTTGTATATTTCTTTAATCCAGCAGTTATGAGTAAGTCTAGTATTGGTTAAATTGAGGTAACAGGCTAGGCGTGGTGACTCACACCTGTAAACCTAGCACTCTGGGCAGCCGAGAAGGATCACTTGAGCTCAGGAGTTAGAGACCAGACTGAGCAAGAGTGAGACCCTGTCTCTACTAAAAAATAGAAAAATAGCCAGTTGCTGTGGTGGGTGCTTATGGTCCCAGCTACTCTGGAGGCTGAGACAAGAGGATCACTTGAGCGTAAGAGTTTAAGGTTGCTGTGAGCTATGACCACACTGCACTCTAGCTGGAGTGACAGAGGGAGACTCTTCCTCAAAAAAAA